>NC_052402.1:9775879-10091608 GCF_009389715.1 Phoenix dactylifera
CCGCCATAATGAATGTTACATTCCATGTGCTGCCAAGAATAACACCTTATCAATCCGGGATATGAGTCAAATTTGAACTACTATATGATGTTACCATGAAGAAGCCATCAATATATCCGAATTATTTTGTTTATATTCATTTATTCTCTTATTCACTGATATTTTCCTTATTATCCAATAAAACCCACAAAAATACAATTGAGAAATTATGGAAGAGGTATGGCCACTGCACATCACCTTGTTGTGACTGAAAAGTCGAAACCCAATATCAATTAACATTTTAAGCAATAGGAGGTAATAAGATAGAATGACAACTGAATGAGGCGAGAAAGAAGAACTGCATGTCTTATAGAAGACATATATCTGCAAATCTCAATATTTAGTTTTCAAATTCCCCCTCCATGTAAATGAGAAACTTAAGCTTCTCTTAACATAAGGGAAAGAAAACGATGCCAGTAAAATAGGTATACATATCCAATAAACTTGCACCAAGTAAGGATTTATGCTAGGGACGAAAAGTAACAACTGTCTACATACAGAAAACTTCACAAAAAGCAGTCAGCTCAAAGTTCTAATAAATCAAAGATATGATACATATATGTATATATATGTATATACACATGTCGCTACACTCCACAAGCAGTTCTTCCATATTAAATGCAGAAAGCATCTAAACAGTCAGCTGCCTCTTTTATGCTACAGTCAACTTTTTTCTGAGCTATAAGATTGGAATGTCACTTAAAAGACGATTGATGCTGGTCAGCAGTATAGCAGGGAGCCAATGTGGACCTACCAAGAGCTGCATTCCAAAAAGGCAACCAACAGTTATGAAAAATCCATTAGTAAAAGCCATATGGAAAAAAAAAATCTTGTCCATTCAAAATCCTGAGATGAACAAGACCCTAAAATTCCAGATCTTATGACAAGCATTTCCATATGCTTGTATGAAAAGTTTTGTTGATTCACTGATTACATTCCTCAAAGCACCAGACACAAGCACTTGGGTAATTTTATCACAAAATTTCAAGCTAGATGTAAACCTAGAACAGAGAGCAGGAACAGAGAATCAGTCAACCAAAAAAATAATGAAAAATACCTATTCTCTGGTTACAACTGACTCAACCAAAAAAAAAAAAAAATCCAAACAAAATATATAGCTTAGTATAATGTGATTTACCGAATATTTGGTTCCCTTTAAGCTAAAAGGTGCAGTACTTGCAGTGCAAGTAAAATAGTCAAAAATGACTGCAGCCGCAGGCAAGAAATTCAAATTGTACCTCAAGGTGACAGTTCTACAACATCATTCTTTCTCTTCTTCTTTTTCTTGGGACCGGGAAGTGCCACTGGGTTTTGAGTTTTCTGCATAACATCAATCATTACTATGAAATATGAATATGATGACTGTCAATTACTAGAATTAGATAAGAAAGGAACAGGAGGAAACAAAGGTCATGATGCTAACAGTAAAGTCTAAACAGAAATAAGGAGGACAATAAATAAATAAATAAATAACAAACCTCTAGTATTTGCTGAGAGCTCCATGGAATCCCTGAACTGTTGGTAAATCTTGGATCACCAAGTTGATCCTGTAACATGCCAATTGCGCAGCTAGAGATGTTAAATGTAATTTATTATATTTAATTAGGAATACAAGAGCACATGATAGTATAACATATATACCTTATTTAGGAAGAGACCAAACTGTGGGTGGTTCACTGGTGCCGCGGCATAGTAAATTAAGTTAGATGGCTGAACCTGGTTCATGTGCTGAAAGTTCCACTGTGCCCATGATGGATTGGCAAACGGATGTTGGAAGTTCAAATGCAGTGGAGGATGGAGAAAAACTGGTGCATTTGTCTGGTTAACTTGTTCCTTCATTTTCCACAATTAACCAAAAAAAGCAAAAGAATTATGAGAAAGATGGGCAAATTTTAGACATTAAGAGCACTTCAAAAATATGAACGAGAATTGTTAATTGATGCTTCCACATGTCTCAACTGGCTGCCCAAATGAAATGTTATTGGGCATTAAGAAGCATTGCGTTTTATTATCAGATTCTGCAGCATTTACTGTGGCATAGCCATTCATAAATTAAGAAAAAGAAGCTCTTCAGAATTAGTCGGCTCAAAATATATATTCATTTATCGTATACCTTTTCTTTGTTGCTGTTTAATGTCTCTGCAGATTCTTTCCTCTTTTTCCGTCCCTTCTTTCTTGCTTCCTTAGGATCACGAATTTCCTCAATCTCTTTACCCATATCATCATTGTCATTTATTGCAGAGCTATCAACAGTATTGCAATCTATAGTAGGTTCTGTCATCACAATCTTAACCTGCTTACCTTTGCAAGTGAAATTGTCCACGAGAAGCTTCTCCATTGCCTCATTTACTATTTTTAGCACAAACTGATATTTATCATCAGTTATGGTCCCTACCTCGGCAAGTTTGAGGCAATGCTTGTACAGATTTTCATAACGCTCCATTGGCCCATTGGCTACCATTTCATAAGGAGGACAAACCACAGGATGCACACCCTTAAAGTCCTTTTTCCAACGTTCAACAATGTACCATGATGGGATCTCATCAATATCTTGAAAGTTAAACACAGATAACACATGCCTACATAAAATGCCTCTGTACTGAAAAGAATGGCAAATGCATTGCGCCTCCTGGTCATTTGGATTAAACATAACTTCATAATTTTTTTGCTCCATCATTTTACCTTCTTTCCCTCTTATACGTTCTCTAACTTCAAAAATATACATCAAACCATCTTTCCTAATTAGTGAAGGGTGACAGTATACTAAGGCCTTCACCTCATCCTGAAACTTTACAAATATGTCAATTGTATAAATTTTTGAAAGCTGCTCCTCCATGTAGAATTGGGTGAACACTGGTGGGACCTTATGGAATGATTCAAAATCTGCTAGAGCTTCAGTTTCGTATTTACTCTCCATAGCCATCTCATACTCGTCAAGAAACTGCTTTAAAGAAGTATTTGACTCTAAGTGCCCCTCAAAGAAGAAATCCATATTCTCACCACGTTGGGTAGTGGACAGCCCCGCCCAAAATTTATCTTTCACAAAAATAGGAGCCCAATGATACCGATCCTGATATAACAACCTGAGCCATTCATTGTATACAAGATTATGTTTCTCAATCATTTTTCTCCATTCTTGTTCAAACTCATGAGCACTTAAAGAGTCATACACAGTTTTCTTAAATGCCTTCTTTATTTCTTTATATTCCGCACATCCTTCCAATTTGTTGGGAATCCTTTTCATAATCTGCCACAGGCATTGACGATGAGGGCAACCTGGGAAAACCTGAGCAACTGCTTCTTGTATGGCTTTGCCCTGGTCAGTGATTATGGCATTTGGAGATTTCCCTGACATACATGATAGCCACGCCCGAAACAACCATATATAGGTTCTTGTGTTCTCATTTGAAAGCAAGCCACAACCCATTAGCAGTGGCTGACCATGATGGTTTATTCCAATGAATGTGGCTAAAGGCACATTATGCTTGCTTCTCAAGCAAGATGTGTCCAATAAGATCACATCACCAAAGTACCGATATGCTGCTCTTGATCTGCCGTCAGCCCAGAAAACATTTTTCAGATGGCCCTCCCCATCTATATCGATCAGATAGAAAAAGTTTGAATTGTTAGCCTGCTTGCGGCGGAAGAACTGATGGAGAGCTTCAGCATCCTCTTTCTCAAGCTTCAACCATTGTATCTCATCAACAGAGCTCATCCACTCCCTCTCAACCATAGCTAAGCTATCTTCCCTCACCACAGCAACATGTGCTTCACGCTTCTTCACACCAGCCCCGACCATATTCTCATCCCTGTAGAAGTGCATTCGGAGTGGATTGAGTTCATGGTTGTGGTCAAGAACAACTTCTTTAAGGTGGTACATGCCGTCAAAGCGGCACAGACGCACTTTGAGCAATGCCGGGCAACTAGTATATAGAGTTGGTCTTGGTGCAAGCGCATCGGTCCTCCTTATATCCCTCTTGCGGCCCTTCCAACACATGATCTGTATATATGCACGATTCCTGCTCGACCCTTTAATCTTCGTGGCAAATCCGAGATGCTGGGCATACCGGTTATAGAATTCACAGAGCTCTTCTAAGGTTTTAAACTTCATTCCAGTCTTGGGAGCTATGATTTCTCTGCTGCTGCCTGGTTCATCCCCCGCCTACAGAGCATATTGAAACTCACAATTGAAGCAGATCACAGAAATAATCAGATGTTGCAGGATGCAACAACTTAGAAACAAATACGAATATATATATATATATATATATATATATATATATATATATATATATATGAAGATCAAATACAAAAATAATTGCCTCAGCAACCCGATGGCTCAATGAAAACAATCATTGATGATGATTCAGGAATCAAAAGAAAAAATGCTACACATTTCTGATGAAAAAATTTAAAAATCCAGTTTTTACATTTTTTTTTTAAAAGAAAAAAAGGGAACTTGGGAATGCCTTACAATAATAAAAACATGACCACATCAGCAACCACATAGGTTAATGAAGCAAGTCAACAGCAACCACCTAATACCTACACGTTTTGAATGGAAAAAAGTGGTGAAACCCCATTTTTCATTAAAAAAAGGGAATCTTGTGGATGTTTTTTTCCACAGCACTGATACAAAGAAAAAAATATGGACCGAAAGCTTTTACATTCAGAAACTGATGAAACGCGAGATAATTAGTATTGGTCATGCAAGAAAAACAAGGAAGGGAAAGAACAAACACTTTAATAAGACTTTGGATTCAGCTTATATTTCTTTCAGAAACACTAAAAAAAATTCCTAAAATATTGTAAATTCATATATTTCTTCACAGAGTTGTTGTAAAGAAGCCATGGATGCTCCAACACTTCGAAAATTCCTAAAGTCTTAGTTAACAGCAACAAAAAAGGGACGATTTTGACGTCGAAAGACTATCTAACCATTCCAATTTAAGGAATTTATAGAGAATTACTGAGAGCCCCGAAACCCTAGAGATTGAGGAGAGTTACCGGAGGAGGGTCGGGGATGGAGATGGCCTTCCTCCGGCTCTTCTTCTTGGTCTTCGGCCGCGTGTTGTCGACTTTTCCGTCAGGTTGTGCGGGGGCCGGCCGTCGTCCCATCGGGCCGGCGAGGGGAGGAACGACGCCGGGAGGCGGGCGTGACGACGACTAGTTTGTGAGGTTTCAAGCCTCACCAACGCCAGTATGGCACTCTGCTGCTGTTTGGTGCGGACACAACAGCAGTGGGACCCAGGTTTTCACGTATGACGTGTCAAGCTACGCTTGCACACCTCAGTCCGCACCTTCTCATGGACCAACAATTGGGCCCTCAAACCTTAGGCCCATTTAGAACACGGCATTTATTTTTTTATTTAGATAAAATTTGATGGGCAAGAATTTGGCAGGAAAAGGGTACCTAAATGATGTGTCATTCTGTTACTTGTTATTCAGTGATAGGTTTTGGTTTGTCAGTGAATGGATCGCACTCTAAGATTTATGTTTGCCGTCACATTTTAAACATAGTTTCTAGTTTGTAGAAGGTCTAACCTTCAACATTTTAGATAAAATCTATGTCGTTGCTAGTATTGTCTGTTCGTCAAAGCATGTGATATATCTTCTTTCCTGTTTGTAAGCAGAAAAGAAGTGGTCTGTCCAAATTGGTTCGGTAGATTAGCTAGAGATTATTATTTTACTTGTTTGGTTTATATGAGTAAGCAAGGTCCACAATAGGTCATCTTCAAGGGCATGTTTGGTTGGAGGAGAGGGGGGAGAGGATTGGACTCTAGTGTGGAAATGGGAATGATTGACTCCCATACCAACTATATGGTCGGAAAGAGTTTCATTCCCATTTTGATTTCAGAAAAGAACAGGAATGTCACCATCTCTCAAAATCAAATTCTTGCTCTTTCCTAGTATTCCAAAATCATTCCAATTCTAATTTTGATCTTGGTTATGAACCAGAAGCTCGGTCACGTAATGTCATCCATGCATGGATGCACCACTGTAGTTGTAAGGTCAATAACAAACATAACTAGGAGATGCATGGTGTACGTAGGTAACTAATAGACAATGGCGGGCTAGGTGTGATTGCAATAGCATTTTTCATAGAGTTACACCTGGCAATATATCCACAAGTACCAAAGTTTAGGGCTTCATGTTATCTATTTCAATTTATGCTGGCCATTTGTAATCAGCTATTAATTTGTTCAAAAGAACCTGTTGTACATACATCCATGAGCATTAGCTTGACCAAACATGCATTGCTTTCAGGTGTGCACCAGTCTCAACATAAGATGGAGTTCACCGTTTACCTAACCCAAAAAAAAAAAGAAGAAAAGTTTAGTCATCTGGTTGGATATGGCAGTTTACCCACACCTGACCTAGTTTGAGAATTAGGTTTAGATCCTTGGACCCAGATTAGACTCACAAATGCAGCGTCCAGATTCAGGTGGGCCACCTGAAACACCGATGCTCGTCCTTCTTTATATTTGAGAATAACGGTGGCACCGCTCCCATCAATCAAAAGAAATGAAATGGGAATTAAGAACCTGTGGAGACACTTGGGAAAGCAGCTGGACTATAACCATTGATACTTGTGTCATCGCCAACAAATTATATTTCCACACATTAATCTCTGACAATTTATTTCTGAAGTAAAGAAGTTATTACCAGACCAACGGTGAAAACCCGTTAAATACATGCAAATAGCAAGCAACTGGTGGAGAGAATCAGCTGTGACGGCATTATTATAATTTGGGTCAGCAATCATATATATATTAACCATCACCATCGCATCTCATCTCCACAAGCTGAGGAAAGACCAATTCAAATGATATCTACCTTAACTTGGACAGGTGATGTAGTTTTCTCGCATGAATACTATCATAGAATGTATGTTGATATCATAGTCATGGTGGTAGGTAGTTAGGCATGGCTCTTCCTACCTCTCTAGCATAAACTACATTCATAAACCAAGACCAAGCAATACAAATTGGCATTTCACGATTGTTTTCTAGAGTATTTTAGTACACACAAGTTGGGTCGCGTCCATCCATCCTCATGCATGGGCTGCCGGTTGTTCTTGGGCTGCCTTCAGGTACATTCTAGGAAGCAAGGGTACCACCCACAAGAGCAGTAGATTAAAGTGGCAATGGCTCACTCGGATCGTGCCAATATAACCAAATTGACCATCTAGTCAGATCAATCTGGTGTCGAGCTGCTCTGGATTATTTCTATTCAGGTTTATTTATCCAGGTTGGGTCAAATTTACTCGCGTCAGATCTAGTTTTGCAACATCCAGTACTAGGTATGGACCAAACAGAGGCTAGGTTATAGCTGCAGATGATCACCATTCCTAACCCCACTTTTTAAGAAACTTGTAGGCCTGTGGTTCATATAGAAATAGAAATAGATATATAGATATAAATATATGGTGCAGAACCAGGAATATTCCTGTATCACTCGTTTTAACTGAAATCGGCACTAGTTTTCGACTTGATGACATTAAATTAAGTTATAGCTTGATTCATCCTCCCTTTCAAGAGATTAGATAAGCATCACTCTCGAACCCTCTTAAATCATCAATAGGAATATAATCCAACTTTAATATCCCGTCAGTCCTGCAATCATGTGGAAATCGTAATAGAATACTGTGTGGGAAGCCTGAGGGATTGGCAACTGGATAGCCACTCCACTGCAGGAAACCTTTACCTTCATGAGTGATCAGCAAGCAATCCCCACAGAAAATAGTGACAGAATCTTTAGCCCATAGTTATCTCATGAAACCAGAAACAACTTAACAAAAAGAAGACATCAAGGATAGCATGAATACTAAGAGATGGAATGATAACTAGAACCGGTGAAGTGCAAGAGAATGCATTTGATGCAAGTGATGGAGAACATACAAGCACAATCTCAATCTTGGGGGGATCACCTATTTCTTAAGAAGATAAATGGAAAAAAGGTAGCACTGAAAAAATCCAAGTGCTCAGGTTTTTATGAAACAAATCTTCAGCATCTTCTTTTGACTGCTGACTCCCTAATTTTACTACTATTCAACAACACGCGACCTCACAGCTCCGGTTCCTAACCTAGTTTGAATAGAAAACTACTTTTCCATGTTCAATCATCAATTTAAATATTAAGAATCTGATAACTTGAACTATGTACAAAGAAAAGTTTAATCCAATCTTATTATCCCAAGAAAATCAAAGGAAAATGACTTGACCTTAAAGCTGCAATGATCTTCTTTTTTTCTCTTTAGAGATCAACATGGTTAACACACTCAAAATTCAGGAAATATGCAAAAAATTCTGTGCAAGATAGCTCGGCATTTTGGGAAAACTTTATGTGATTTGATGTTTGCATAATTAAAAATCGAGAACTGATGGATAGAAGCTTATGCTGAAAATAGAAGGCAATTATTTGAAAACATGAGCATATACTAATAAGCGAATTATTCAGGAAAAAAACTCATGAATTAATTGAAAATTTCTCAATAATTCAGAGAAACCGTTGACAGACGGGGATCATTTTCCAGTCAGTCCAAAAGCAAGAGCATCAATTAACAAAGCCATACTAACAAGGAGCACCACCCGATAAGAAGGCAGCTCAAAGCAAATAACTGCAATCTCCTAGATTAATTGTAATCTTCACGTATAAATCTGTCATAAGATGCAGATTTTTTTGCATGCATGATTGAGAAGTTGGAATCAAAACCAGCATCCCAAAATTGGATACAATATAGCGAGCATCAGTTATTGCGATGTCTTCATACCAAGGCTCAGCTTGAAGAAAAAAGGAAGTTAGAAGCAGAAACAGGATCCCACAAAAGGAGACAACATAGCGGGCATCAGTTATTGGTATATCTTCCTACCAAAGTTTAGCTCCAAGAAAAAAGGACTGGTACCAACAAGAAGCCATGCCATAGTGGCAACAAAATATTACTATCTTAAAAATGACTTTTGCTGGTAGGTGAAGCTACATATCACCACCTAAGAAAAGCACAAATATAATGGTGACTAGGTGGCAGAAAAGCCAGAGGCACAAAATAATCTTACTTAAATTATAAACTGAACCTCAATGCTGATGGAAATGACACTAGCTAAAAGACGCACAAAATTTCAAGGCACATCACAGGTGTTTTTGTCAGATGAGATTTGAGTTCAACAAAAACATATCGAAATCAACAAAAAAGATAAGTTGATTTGAAAATGATTTTCTCTGAAACCAAGTGAGGAAAGCAATCCATTACTTTTGTTCTTTTCTCTCTCTGTGTAAGTTACCAAATTTTAACTCAAGACAATTCGGTACTCTCATATACTGATATCATTGTTATCATGTGGAAAACATGCAAATTTAAACCTAGTTAAAGGTGTTAGTGTAAAATGAGGGCATGGCTCTCGGACATCCTAACTACAAAAGCATCTCAACACACTATTTTATAGATGTCAAAAAGGCATAAATGGTTATAATAGTTATATAAGATTATTATGCATGAGATGCAGATGGAATTCATATTCCATAAGATGCAAAGTAGTAAGAAACAAGAATATCAAAATTTTAGCCACAAATACTGCTAGTATGCTAGATTTCTGTTGCATGTCACTGAGAGAATTCAACGCAATGTTCAAATAGAATATATTCCACGTTTGCAATAATAGCATTTTGTTTTGGTAGAGTTGCAATCAGTCAATCATAGCTTTAGCTGATAAGCAATTCACCTAGCCGTGGCTTGACAAATTGTAAGTAGACATGCCATTTGATGATATCAAATGTCACGAGCAGAGTTGTTGATCCTTTCCCATTGCTCCTCAAGTTCTAACTATGGTTTAGAATAATGTTCAATATAATGTATTGACAAACATATAGCAATTTCAGAGGGTCTCCATCAACACTATTCAAATATTTTTCTTATATAAAAGAAAATTTTAGAATAATCCAAAATTCATTTGAACATAAAACAACTTAAAGGGGATAAGGGTTGTTTTGACCTACTTATTGTACTAAACATTGGCAAGAAGCGATCTAAATGGCACAATCCCAATGTGCATGAATCATGAAGCAAACACATTATGCATCGCTTTCTTTCAATGTAACCACATTTAAGTTTATGTAACGCTTATGTGTGGAGGTATCTAAAAGTCATTGTGTCCATGCAATTATCATATGTAAAAAATAAATGTCCCATTTTCTCGATCGAAGTGTAATGCATTTACCTATGTAAAAAATAAATGTCCCATTTTCTCGATCGAAGTGTAATGCATTTACCTGGTACACGATGTCTAACTATAAGTTGGAAGGTGCGCACCTTATATGAGACTCCTTGTCCGCTGCAAATGCTTAACTTTAAATAGCCTTGCCAATTCCACAAAAAGAAAAAGCCTTGCCAATGAATCTCAAGTTGTTCTTTAACAGCCTTCGCTTTAAGGCATTATGCATGATGAGCTTCAGGTGAGCCTTTCTAATAAAGGTCATGGTTATGAAATCAACTTTCTTTTTACCTATAAGCTTAATCATTACTTAGTGCTGTAGTTATCCCTATACATCCATCAAATAATTTTTTGTTCATGATCTTCAGCTAACAGCTTCACAAAAGCTATATGCACTCCCTTCCTACATGAACCTGTTTCACTAAGAGCTTGGTTTGATAAGCCAATTATCACTTTAATTAGGTGCAACTACAGTTCTCTTCAATTGCTTGGAACATCTTGGCCAATCCTTCCCATGTCTCACAAGGTCATAATTAATTTAGAGGGCACAATGCTTCAGTGAAATTTTCGAGTGTTAATAGAATTACCAAAATAAAGAAGTGTACTATGCAATACCAAATACACCAATGTTTTTTTTTCTAAAAAAAAAGAGCATTGCCAAACATGACCCAGTGTTGATATATGGCCCACTTGGTCTGCATGCCGTGTTTTGGGCATAGAGTGGTCCAAAGTGCAGAGCTGCAATCCAAGATTGAACCTAGGTTTCAGAACTGACAAAGGAAAGAACTGTGGTAGGTCCAGATGTTTCAAGTTTATAAGGCTCTTGTTTACTCAGCTTTGGCTTGTTATCGTGTATCCATTTCAGTTTATCGACAACTTTTGGAAAAGCCATTATTCTGCTAAGTTGTCTATATTTAAATTCCTAGACAAAATCACATAAACAAAAGCAACTGAATAAACCTTGACTTAAACCTAGAAAGGCAGTGCAATGAAGGTCCCAACCTTGATAAATCTAGAATGTGATAGACCAGAACAAAGAACTCAACATGAGTTGAGCTCAGGTGAGGTTGAGGTCCTTGCAAGCAGATAAGGACTAGGTCCAGCATGGTGCCGTATGTCTTTCTTTTTATTATTGGTAGGCAACTGCTTTAACCACTCAGATGCAAACAGCATGTACATGAGTCATCATAAGGCAGGTATCGTGCAGGAAAATTTCCAATTTACTAAATTTATATCATCAGCCTATGGCCTTCATTAACAAGCCAAATGGCTGGCAAGAATGAATCAGTGCACCTACAACAAAGAGAAGGGGGAAAAGCACAACATGCAATTACTTTCAACCGGCTCCCAGCATATAAAAATATATCAACAATGACCGTTTCGTAGCCTAAATTATGAAACACAAATGGGAAGCTTAAGGTTTCATGAGATTTAATGCACCAGGTTTTTGGTTAAGGAAATTCAGTCAGTAACAAGGCAAAAAGATGCTTCAGGTTGATTTAAAAAATCATACCCAAGTGATTGCAGTGTAAGAGAGATGATTTTATGTTAGAACCCCGTCTGAAATAAAAGTTTACAATTAAAGATCAATTGCCAAAAAGGAGTTCACAGAGCTCAATAAATGACTCGAAATGTTGGCCGATTATTATACAACAATGGAATGCCTGATTTTGATGATTTTGGATGTTAAAGATCAAAATTGTCTGTGCAGCACAAACTGCAAAACTGTGGTTTGAATGCAATCTTTACACTCAAAAAGTATGAAAACACATTCAGTGTGGTTTTGGTACAAACCCATCAACAGCGAAGTTTCGGGTAGCTGCTGGTAGAGCTAAGCGAATTCCATCAAGCTCAGGCTTTGCAATCACCTGGCAACCAAGGCGAGACCTGCAAAAGTAGTTTCACAACTTATTCCAAATAAAATATGGAGACTATTTAAGCTTTTCACAGGAAGATTCACATACGTTTCAGTAAGCCCAAATGCTAGATCCAACATGTCATTTTCTTCATCTACTGGATCTTCTAATTTGTTGTAGTATTCCATATCCTGATAGCAGCTTCCCAGTCAGAGAATGCATCAAAGTCCTATATATATATATAGAGAGAGAGAGAGAGCTGAACTTGGCTCCACTCGAGTGGATCTCCACTCAGATCTGGTCAAGTCTCCATTGAACAATGAAGGTCTCGCATCAACAATCCGAACCATTGTATGTGATCTACTACTTTTAAACTGCTTACATATCAAAAAATTATGTGATTTGGAAACTCCTAGCTTATGCATCAAGTGATCAAAAAAATATATAAATTTAGAGTTATTTAGACTGTCCATTTATGGACTACCTGATGCATAGACTAGAAGTCTCCAAATCACATGAGTTTTGGTAATGTAACCAATCTAGATGCAATAGATCACATCTAATGGCTCGAATCATCGATATGGAACCCCCATTGTCCAATTTAGACTTGACCGAATCTGAGTGAAGATCCACTTGAGTGTAGCACAGTCTATACATACATACATACATATATACACACATGTATGTATATATGTGTGTATATATACATACATACATATGTATGTATGTATATGTGTATACATATATATATGTATATATATATAATCTAGAGTAACCAAGAACATACCATCACAATCACATGGCAGGTAGAACAAGCTAGTGAGCCCTCACATGCTCCTGAGGCCACATCAGAAATATAGGGTAACTGAAACTGAATAATGAACCCCAAATAAAGGTACACCATATTCAACAATTTCTCATCCAACCACTAGTAGATAAAAGGTTTATGATTCACATAAACCTTATCAAAATTCTATATGTAGCATTTGCTAATTGGATATGATCAAGTGAAAGTACATGACTATTCAGAGGTATTTCAACAAATCAATAACTGTTGACTGCAGGCCCAATAAATTCACCTTACATATAAAGCAAATCGTTATAAAAATCTTGTATAGTGTCTAGTGATCACAAGATAAAAACCTTCAAGTTCTATGTCATTTTCATGGGCAGCTTCTAACATTGACATTCCAATAGGAACTTGGATGACCTTTTCCTCACCATCTTTATCAACAAACGTCACAGTTATCCTGCACGGTTTACCAAAAACAATTATGATGAAAGGGCTTCTTGACTTTATAGCAGAAAGTCTGAGTACTCTAAAAGCATAGAAGTACAAATAAAATCATTTTGTTTCAACATTAAAGCTTGGATAAATAAATAAAGAAGAAAAAAGAGACAGATTAGTGGATTTATGGCCAACAGAAATTGCTGATAGGAAAGCATGCATTTATCAAATATGAGACATTATTGGATGCTTGGCAAAGGTTTATGAGCTGCATCTAATGCAAGAGACATCATAGATATTTTTAATCCAAAAGCTTGAATGAAAAACAAACTCGATAGTGCATAGAAATTTCAGTCAAGAATGTGTGGATACTGAAAAGGGAGATGAAGGCAAACTATCTGCAAAAAACACACCAACATTCAACAATGAAGGTCGTGGTTGGAGATCCTTTACTTGCAAATCATGATTCAATAATTTATATTTCAAAATATTATAAACATGATTGATATCCTTTTGGAAGAGGAATGTGGTTGTTCAAAGGAAATGTTAAAACATAGAAACACAAGTAGATAAATCAGGAAAAGCATGAGTCAAAAACTCCACTGAGATTAGAAAGTTCCCACTCCATGGTTCTCAGAATTTTCTAAATCTCAAAATCAACCCCAAGGACCTACTTGTTGATAATTATATCCTTTTCCCTAAAAGAAAAAGGTATAATATCAGAACACGTTATGGATTTGGTACATCTAAATGCACCCACCCTAGATGCCTCCAAAAAGCTATAGTTTGCCCAATAATTGATGTCTTTGAAAACAGTAATATAATGTCTGAAATGGTATTTGCAGTATAAACAACACATTACCATCAAAAGGAATAAATAAACAAACATAACAGGAAGACAGCAACTTGATTTCAGCACTAATAAACATGCAAACATAAAAGTAAGCATAGGTCATATTTAATACATTTATAAAGAATTGATTATACAAATGTGCATAAGTAGAAGATGTCGACATGGATTCCATGTACATCATGAAATTTAACACCTCATAAAATAAGTGGGCTACGTCATAAGATCACTTAGTATAAAACTAAATGATCAGGAACTTACTTCTCTTTTTTTTCGCTGCTTTCCTCATGAGCAGTAGAAAAGGGAAAATTTTTCTGAAAAAGACATGTCAACAGTCATAAAACATCATGATTCATCTACTTTAAAAATAGGGACATCAAAAAACTCTCAACATATTATCCTGATAAATAAGCCGATCTTGTGAAAATCAATTATTACACGAAAATTCAATTATAATTTGATTCATATATATAAATATGCATACATACATACGCGTGTGTGTGTGTATATAATATCATGGTACTCATAGCATATGTATATAAGTTTTTTTTTTGTTCGATAAGAATAAGAAGTCCTGGAAGATAAATCATTTCGCGTAATTATATCTAGAAAAACTAAACTAGGAAAAAATAAAATAAAATAGCAACCCAATGATGAGGTAGGGCAAAAATGACAAAACTGCAAACCTCAAGTTGTTACAGAAATCCACAATCTAACTATCTGGCAAAAGTTAAAAATATCTGCATCAGAATTTTTTCTGGATGCTGGTAAGTCCCACTTTAATTTTACTCTTAAAAACGATATTCCCCAAAAAACAACAATGGCAAGGATGTGGAGAAGGATTAAATCTGCATGCATTCTTGTCACCAACATCGTGACAGATTTGATTATATAACACATAATGCATATTAGTTTTAGAAAATAAAACTAACCATGGGGTATAAGTAATGACTGGAAGGCCCTTTTACACATCGTCTTCTAGTTACACAAAACTGACCTGCCAAACAGGAGCTAGCTAGTGTCAACCTAAACCAGTAATAAAACTGACTTCAGGAGGCAGCATGCATACTTGTAGTAAAGAAAACAGTTATTTAATTAATATCATGGAGTAAATAAATCTCATGCAGGAGGTTGACAAAAGGAAAAGAAAGCATATCAAGAATGTAGCCTCAAAAGGATACAGATTGAGGGCTTTTCAAAAGAGGAGTCGCAAATAAGATAAGCCTTCCTTTACAGCAATAAAATATTATCAAAAAACATAAACATCAGTTTGGTAAGTTTTCTGCAATAACCTAGAATGAAGTTGCAATCATGATCAATAAGCCAATCTTGCATTGGAAGCTTCTATTATGGACTATGTTTGAACCTTGTGAATATTTTGCATTATATGGATCAACTGCTGAATTGTCATCGTAAAATCGCTATTTAGAGATTATTATATTTGTAAATATTTCTCACCAAACTATCTTCATTGCTTGCTGGATCTTCATCTAATGAACTGCGGCGTCATATTTCTATCAGACAATTTTCATCATAAAAATTGACACATTGATAATCTTCAGAAATTTTTCAATCACTAGTTATTCTGCAATCAGATCCACAATGGTCATGTTCAACAATCTGGGAGCAATGTGACTTTTAGAAAAATAAGTCCAGAAAAGCATAGCATAATTGGGGACAATCTTGCCTTCTTAAATCAACATGGTCTTAGTGCTAATTAAATTTTTAAAGCTATCCCTTCCTAAAGAGCCCATGATTTTTATTCATTTGGCAGTCAACCACAAATAACATTGACACCATCTAATGAGGGCATCATCGCTAAAAACAAGACAAACTAAATTTAGTTTAAAACATGGTCAGTGGAACTGTCCCGAACCGAGCAGTTCATGGAGTATCAAGTGGTACCCGCGGCGGACCGGAACAGTTCTGGCAACCGAAACAAAAAACCATCAACATAGGGGGAGAAGGAGAAGGAAAGAGAGGAAAAGAGAGAGCGAGCAGGGAAGAAAGGGAGAGGGAGAGGGAGAGGAAGGAAGAGAGAGAGTCGCGGAGGCCGGCGAGCCGCAAGAAGGAGGTGGAAGAGGGGCTCTACCTCCGGGTCCCATGTTCCGTTCGAAACAGGGATCCCGGACGGGGCCCTTTTTTAATTTTGAGATTTTTAAGTGAAGTTGACAAGCTGTCTACTTTCGTCGACCCTTCGCCGGCCTCCGCCACCCTCCCCCTCTCCCCCTCTCTCTCTTTTTCTCTCTCTCTCTATCGTTCTTCCTCTCCCCTACCTCCTCTACTGTGTCGGGCCGGCACGAAACAGTACGGAGGCATACCGACCTGTGCCGCCGGACAACCGATCCGGGCACCGATTCTAGCACAACAAAACTTAGTTTAAAATGAAATAAGAGAAACAGGAGATTTAAAAGGAGAGATTGATCAAGAAGAAAACAAATGAGAAATAAGGGAAAAGAGAAGGAGATTTGATGAGAGACAAGATTTTATTTTCCATTTTAAATTCATGATAAATCATAGATCATGGAATGACAACTCCTAAACATTTAACTGCTATGTAAATTGAGACGCAATAGACATCAAGCAAACATGCAGCACTGAGCTGATCAAACAAGTCTTAAATTTTCTAAAGATAAACGTATTGTAAAATTTTACTGCATTGAGAACTTGTTTGGTTCACAGAAAAAGAAGTGATGAAAGTGTGGTCAACAAAAAATAAAAAAATGGCTCATGTTTGGTTGGAGCTTTTCCATGGGAATAACTTTCCCACATTTCATGAAAAAGAAAAACCCATGTAGGACATAGAAAAGCCAGTTTTCCAGGGGTTGGGATTGTGGTAATTTTTATTTTTTCATAAATGCCCTTAAGCCATCATACTAAAATGGGTCCAACTAAAGTCGATTAAACCCAGTCTCGTCAAACAACTTGGAATGTGTGCGGCCACCTCACATGACTAACTCTACTTCAAACCCAGAATGCTCTAAAGATAAAGATATTGTAAAATTTTACTGCATTGAGGACTTGTTTGGTTCACAGAAAAAGAAGAGAGAAAAGTGTGGTCAACAGAAAAATAAAAAAATGGCTCATGTTTGGTTGGAGCTTTCCCATGGGAAAAACTTTCCCACATTTCATGGAAAAGAAAAACCATGTAGGACATAGGAAAGCCGATTTCCCACGAGTTGGGAATTGTGGTAATTTTTATTTTTTCATAAATGCCCTTAAGCCATCATACTAAAATGGATCATACTTAAAGTGGATTAAACCTGGTCTCTTCAAACAGTTTGGAATATGTGCAACCACCTCACATGGCTAACTCTGCTTCAAACCCAGAATTCTCTGTTGCCAATTATTATTCTAAAAATAATTATTATGATGTTACGAGAAGGAATGACTATGACGGCAATGACAACGATCTATCTCCTGATTGAAGCATTCTTAGTTTGCAAGCTAGGTTGGGTAGTGAAGTTCCAGTCAGACATCCATGTCAACATTCTCCTATTGATACTGACGTTGGTGTTCCAAATATTGTAAGTGGGAGTATTGTATCTAATTCTAAGGGCATAATAAGTATTTTACACAACTTACAAAGGAAAATAGATGCTCAACCAAACATGTCACTATAAAAAGTATACTTCTTATGCCACTTTCCTATGGTCAACGAAACATGCAAAAACCACTTTTCTATGTATCATATACCCATACATTGGCTTCCCAGAAAATGCAATCCAGTGAGGTAAAATGCTTTCCACAAACCAAACGAATCCTGACTTCTATAAATGACCCCATGTTCAGACATATAGATGATTTTTGACACTTGTCCAAACTAATTAGAGCAATTCACAATCAGGAAGTTGTCAAAATAGAGTTTAGCATACTAATGAGTGGTCTTGCATCTTCATCAAATATAATTAACATCTAGATGCCTTAAAAGCCCATAAAACTATTTTAGCTTTCTGTCACATTCTAAGAGTTCCACAATGGCAAACAAAAAGGAAAAGAAAAAAGAAGATTGGGGTGATATTTAATTATTTGCGAGTCCTTTATAGCATATTATTGTCAAAATCAAAGAATCTAGTCATCATGAAAAGCTTATCCATTCAATTAGTTATTTGAAAACCCAACTCCACCTAAGAAGCTATTTATAGAGTAAGGCACTTGATGTTGTCACAATATTTTTTCAAATTGACTACTTTGATGCAATAATATGTCACAAAATATTTACTATAACTATTTTAACTTCCACAATAGTGCTCTAGTTAATGCAGTTAATAATAGTTTTCTTTGACAAGCTCTTCACTAAAGGAAATATGTTCATAAATTCTCTCAACCGACATTCAAAGTGTCAGTGATGACAAGCTAATATCGACATCCAAAACAAGTAGCATGGAACCTGTGGATTCTCTTCTTATAAGCCTTTCTAATAAAAAAGGTGTTGAGTAATTCTTTAATTTTTATATTGGCACATCACAACATGCTTGCCAGGCAGTAATTGACGCCATGGTATACGATACGGGATCAAATGTGGTCAGAACCATACTGATCACAAATCATGATTGTTCGTGGAATTGGTACGAAATGGGCCTGAAGGAGTGCGGACCAATCCTTACCTAGCCAAACTGCTCGAAACCAAGTCGTTCCGTGCACTTCGGTCTAATAAAGGCTTGGTTCACGCCCGATTAACCTTTCCCCTCGGCAATTGAGGGAGAAAAAAATACCATACCCTTTTCTCCCTTCATGTCACACATGAGCAACATAAAAGAGGAGAAGGAAAGGAGAGGAGAAAGAGAGGGAGAGAGCGGAAAGGTGAGCAAGGAGGGCAAATCCTCGGTTCGCCGAGGTATTTTCCTACATTCCCTCTTCAATTTTTCTTTTTTTTAATCCCATAAAGCAACAAAGCTGAATATTAGAAAAGCATGCCAAAATTTCGTATTTTGGCATGATTTCATAATATGTCGTAGATCTTAGTCATACGCAATGATACAACTTTTTTTTAGTTTTTATTTTATTTTATATATTTGGATAAAAAATTAAAAAAATAAAGGGGAAATTAGATTCTTAGACACCATAAAGGACCCAGAGGGTTGCAGATGAAGTACTAATCTGGCTGATGAGGCAATGCATCGAGTAAGAATCCTAGACATATTAGGATCGTCGGACATTCAGGATCATCATCCTATACCAGATCATATTCTCTCATTTTGCGTGATGACCCATATGTATACACACTCTCTGAATTTCCATGTTCAAGTTAGTATCATTCCTCCCCAGCCTTCATCAAACCAAGGATCATACCATGATGTTTAAGGTTGTATTTTCCCTAGTTATCAAAACCCTTAAATAAGGAAAGAATCATCCACTCTTAGCCCCTTAAAAATAGTTCTTGGATCCATTGTCGTGGCTACCCCTACATATAGAGCCACTTGAATAAGTCCAAACCAACTAACTTGCTTGTAAAACATTTTTACCATCTCAGGTAACCTAACTAGGACTATGCATAGAAGTTCTAGCTAAAAAAACTACTTACATTTTTGTAATAAAATTACCCTTTTAACTAATACCTTGCTTTGGCTAATAGGTTTAAGTATATACTATGCTTAAACCATCACAATAGCCAACTAATATAAAATATGAACCAAAAGCTGTGGGACTTCAAAGCAACTATTTAGAATCCAAAACCATGGTTTGCCAAACCATGTTGAACCAACTGGTTTGGGGCACACCAAGCCAGACCAGTCGGCTACCAACATGATTTGACATATAAATTTGGTTCACCCCAATTATAGTGGTTCAATTGCAACTTCACCCCTTCCCCATACTTGAAACCCTAATCTTCCATCCTCGGTGCTCGACAACAACACCGAACGATGCCACCGCTGCTACCGATGAGCTCCAAAAGCCCTATGTACGTCTATCACTCTCTCTCTCAACGATGGCCCCTTCCTCTCTCTCTCTCTCAACGAGAGCCCCTCCCTCTCTTTATCAACCCCTCTCACTCCCCCCCCCTCAATGATGACGACCTCTTGGCCCTCTCCCTCTCCATCGGCCTCTCTCTCCCTTCCTCCTCCCTTCCTCCCTCTCTTTTTCCCTCTCCTCCCTCTCCAACTCTCCCTATTTTAGTATATCCCGAAATGGCATGGTACAAACCCATTGCATGCTAAACTGATCACTCGTTGGTACATCCTATAGTACCAGTTCGGCAAACCATGCCTAAAACCATACAATTATACATCAACTTCTGCTTCTGAAATGGCAACTAAATAGTTAATGTTAAGAATTGAATTCCAAACTACATTATTAGCCCTAAAAGATCTTTTAATGCAAGAAAACATTATAAATAAAACAACTCCATGAATTAAAATAAATTTAACAAAGAAAAATTAAACCTTATATTTTTTTTGGAATCACATCAAGTTGTTCCCCTTGCAATATCCTCCTCGTGAGATAATGAAATTGGGGAACTAACACATGACCTCAAGATTACCCAAAAAAAGTAGGGAAACATTTCTTTGCTTTTTACCTTATTTCAGCCTCTTTCATGATGTAATTCTAAATAAAAAATTTAAGTGCCAACACGTGTCGGTCCATATTGTAAAGCATATACCATGTCGGTCCATATTGTAAATCACATTCCATGCTAGTGTGATGCCAGCATGTAGCATGATTTGTGCCCCGCCAAAAGCTGGGCATCAACATGGCCTCGTACCAACAGAAACCAAACAAAAAGACATAATTTATCTTCTACAATTATGTGACATGTGAGGGAGATGGTTTGTTCCTAAAATCAAAGAGCATCAAACCACCATGAATATGATATAACTAATATTAAGCTATAGTATGACTATAAGTTGTATAATAGCTATGTTATAACTATGATACGAGTATATTGTAATTATAGCATGGTTGTAATATAACTATAGTACGATTACCATATAAGCTATTAGATATGTTATAGATGTAATATAAATGCAGTATAGCAATAATATAACTTTACTATAACTATGGTATAATTATAGTTTACCACGTTATAACTAGAGTATAATTATATTAAAATTGCAGAACATTGTAACCATAGAATAATACAAGCATTTTGTAGATATAACATATACAATATTATATAGAGCCACTATAGCTTTAGTGTAAAAACCAAATCACATTTATATCGCGATTACAGCATCATTGCAGCACATCTATAGTATAATTGTAATCTCATTATATTAAACTAAAGTAACTATGGTCTAATTGTGGTATACCTATACAAAACTATAATATGGATAGTATAACTAGAATCGAGCCATACAGCTAAAGAAAAGCTTCTCATTATATTACGTCTTTTCGTAATAACTATTGCTCATTTGATGCATTTTCTGATGCTTATATGTCACTAGGGTGTCATGCTATGTTATAATTCTAAACAATACATGGCACAATAATCAGCACATGTGCATCTATTAATTTTTGATTCATCAACTGCCCCATTCCTTTGGCAGTCTGGCAATATCTCTCTAGCATGTTACCACAAGGTCATCTTTGAGTGTAGGATACCATTTCAGCCTCCAAATATCCGTATCTCACCATGCCTATGAAACTGGTTTATGCCCACAGCACACCAATCAACATGACATCTAGCAGAAACCATGCAAGTTCAGCAATAGACCAGAACAAATCACTCAAATCATTGTTCTAACAAACCCCACAATGAGACTACCACTAAATACCATTCTCAGTTCATATTTTGGAATACTAAAAGGTGGAAATCCAACACTAATGATACATAAAATAAAGACAAATACATTAAGAAAAAAATAAAATAAAGATACCTATTCCAGACTCTTTCAAGAATCGGGCCCCAAGCTGTGAGAGCCGAGAGAGGACCATAATCGGACCTGATGCATTAATATAAGTTAGCAACACAAATCCAGGAAGCACAAGCAAATTCTTCGGATAAGTGGAAAGCTAAACCCTAGATAGAGCTTGAAGGAATATAATCTATCAATAAAGATCACATTCGCTAAATCCCGTACACAATTGTACTTTAAACAAATAAGCATGTGCATGGTTCAGGTTGGATCGGTTAAGGGGTATTTTTGAAACCAAACCAACTTAAATCGGTTTCTAAAACTGAAACTGAACCGACCATGCATGAAAACCGGTTCAAACAGACCCAAAAAAATCAGTTCGGTCCAGTTTATCAGATCAGATGAGCTAAATGGGCTTCCTACATATAGGCAGTATAAGATAATCGTTGGGCTAAGTGGGCTTCCAGCAAGTTGCAGTGCACTTTCCTTTTTAAAAGAATCCAATCATAAACGTAAGCACCGCCTCAAAAAAATAAAAATTAATCAACCAGATTAAGCCCCCAAAATAACATTTTCTTGGGAAACAAATTCATCCTAAGAATCTATAGATGTAGAGCGTTCTTGATGTAACTTTCCAAACCAAGAAATCAAATTACAATAGGAAACTAAGAAAACTATCAAGAAATTAAACAATATCAGATATCTGAACCGTTTCATCTCGGCGAAAGAAACAGAAAAAAAAGAGAGAAAAGAGAAATCATTAGCAGAAAAAAGAAATCGTTTCAAGCAAAGCCGGTAAAGCAACATCATTCCGGCACTTGGAGATCACGTCGGTGGCGGAGGATTTGGAGGATTCGCTGAATCCAGCGTAGGCGCCGGCGGTGTAGAACCACTCGAGAGACGCGGGGCCGGAGCTCGCCCTCGCCATCGCCATCCCACCGACAAGGAGACCGAGAGCCGGCGGCAAGATCTCGTACGACGACAAGAAGCCAAGAATGAAAAAAAAACAAAACCGAGAAGCGAAAAAAAAACGAAGTTGAGAACAAGTATTTATAGAGCTACGCGCCAGAAGAAGGCTTCTCCACTCTCTCGCTCTCTCCCTCTCCTCTCTGGCGAAGGGGCGCGAAAGAAGAAAGCCATGACTCGATCTCTCGAAGGGATCTCACCTCAACCGCAGAGCGAGAGGTTGGAGGAGGACGGCGGCGAGGGAGAGCGGCGGACCTGGCTCTGCACCAGCGAGGAGAGCGGCACACGGGCTGAGTCGGAGGACACTCAGCAGAGGCGAGAGCGTGAAAGGATTGGGCGCGGCTAGGGTTGCTGAAATGGATGAACGGAGCTCACCGCCTTGGCGCCTTCTATTTATTTGCCCGACCGGTTCGGACCGTTGGGACTAAGACCTCGGACCGAATCGAGCCGGTGTATGATTTCCTCGTGAAACCGGGTCGGTAAATCAAACGGATGAACCAAGCCGAATCGAAATTTGGGCTGCCCGGGCTTTCAAGACAAATCATGCCGGCTCTTGAATTTGCCAAGTCGAACTAAATGTAAGAAATTCGCAAGGTGATTGTTTTTTTTTTCCTCTTGTTTTGAGGAAGATAATTGTTTGAATTGAAAGTGATTTGTTTTTAGTTTAGGCTAATTCTAAGAAATGGATTATGTATGACTTTTTTAACCGGAAGAGAAACAAAATTTTAAAGAATTGATGTATTGACTTGTGACTTGGTCATGTCAAGTTATTTTTTTGAGTCAAGGTTTAGTACTTTTAAAGGAAAATTTTTATGACCTTAATAAATCTAATTACATTTTTATGACCATATGGCTAGTAGGAGGAATCATAATTTACCCTTCCTTTTGTGCATGCTTTGGGTCGAGTGTACCTCACGGTAAGCAGCTCATTGAGATGTAATGGTTGCTGCATGGCCGACCAGACTAATGTCCCAAGATAGGCTGGCTTTTTTGAGCCCTCCTTTAAACCCCTCTTCGTCAAACTATCTCCATCTATTGTGCGTTGTTCCACTAGCTTGTTCTGGTACTTATTTCATTTTTTTTTTTTTTTTGCGCTACACCAGGCGATTCATATTAGTTTAATATGAATACATCCAAAAAAGTCAAAATACAACAAGTCACAAAGTGTTTGTGGCAACTCCTCCTCGCCAGTCCAAAGAACTCCCCCAAAGTGATTGCAACAAAGGAGGCCACCCAATCCAAGCGTTGTTGGCCTTCCTTAAAAAAAATGATCTACCCTAAAGATAATGTCACCACTAACCATGTCCCAAATGTCTCAAAGTAGGGGGTGGTGTCCCTCAGCTATACCAAGATATTTTCGGATCTGGCCAATCATAATGGCCGAGTCACCTTCGAGCAAGATGGCACTGGCCCGTAGAGCATGCCGATCATGACATAAGCCGACCCAAGATGCTCTTACCTCTGCCCCAAGACCGATATGTCGAAGATTGAGCTCCCTCTAGTTGCCACCACTCTAGAGTCTGGGCCTCTGATCACGAAGCCTGCACCACCCCTCTTGCCGCCATCCAAAACATATCCATCGAAGTTGACCTTGAGAAAGTTCGGGGGTTGTACACCGTCTGAGATGCTGCATGAGCAAAATAAGAGTCCCGGGTATCCCAAGCTATCAACGGCTAGTACGACGGACCAGCATGGGTGATCTCCGCAGCCTGCACTCAGGCCCTCTCCATGACGAGCCTAGGTGTCGAACTACTCTTCCTGAATATCCAAGCATTCATAGCCAACTAAATGTGACAAGCAACATAAGTCGCCCTAAGGGCCACATACTGAGTCTGAGGCATACCAGACCACCTCCTAAGTGCTTGGGTAATGAAACTAGACTGGCATAGTGCCTCTGGCAGGATATCAGACAGCCTCCATACCCTCACAACCCAATCACACTAGAATAACATATGATCCACGGACTTCTCTGCCTCACACCCAGGGCAGATCAGCAAAATACTTAGGACAACCCTAGTTGGTGAACGTCCCCAAGCCACCTTTCACAAGAATAATGCAACTCTTGAATGAAAACCAAACCTCCAAATCTAGACACAGTCCAACCTCTGACTCTGCTCACTCTAGAATAGGTCGTAGATATCCCTGATACTGACCCTCGGACTACAAATAGCACTCCAAACTCGCACATCCAGAAACCGCCAGTGAATGCACTCTTTATAAGGTGCTCTCCAAATAGATGACAAGACTAGTTAGAGCCAACCAGTCTTATCTGGGTGGAGGAAATCACAAACCCGCAAACCACCCATGACCTCAATGTTGACCATGGTCGGCCAGAGTCTCACCAAGAGGGTGTCCATCCAGGGGTCCTCCACTAGATCCATATTGTGCTAGTCTCTGATCAACCATCTGATGTGGCCAAAACCATAAGAACATGTCTACAAATTTTTCTCCAAATGAAGGAGCACCTTCGACCCCTCTAAAAAACCCCATCGGCGGTCCCAAGGTCATATCGGGTTGTCATCATCTGACTCCATAGGCTATGTAGCTCAAAGAATATTCTTGCGGCATGTCTGGCGACCAATGCCTCTCTCTTGAGCAAAGATTGAACACCTAGCCCATCCTCCTGAGTCGACTAGCAAATGACACCCCAAGCAAGTAGGTGTATCCCGTGTGTGCCATCATACGAGCCCCACAAGAAGCTTCGGAGCATCTACTCAATCCTCAGCAACATCGACTTCGGAACAACCATGTTAGGTATGAGGTAGACCGGTATGGAGCCGAGGACCGATCTCACAAGAATCAGCCTGCCCATTATGGATAACGAAATAGCTTTCCAACTCTCCAGCTGCTTCTAGATGCGCTATTCCATTCGGTCAGCTCCCTCTGTAGCCATTTGGTCCTTCCGGGGTGAATGCCAGTGCGCTACCTTCGCCGACTTTTACCGACCATCTCTGAGTCCCACAGCGATCTAGTGGAGTTCGAGTGGTTAAAGGGGTGAACTCAGTGACGACCCCTTCACTACCCTCGGCAACCGGATCTTTGTCGCTGCCATCCAAGGCCGAAAACCGGTCTCCGGGCCAACTCATCCGAGTTGGAGTCAGGCTCACCACCGACCCCCGGGTCTCCGATTGCCTCCACCACCATGGGAGTCGAAGATCTCGCCTGCTCCTGCGGACCTCCACCGCCGGCACCGACACCGGAAACTTGCACTCATCGCCTGCATGCCTGATCCGCTCGCAGTGGAAGCAGAAGTCAGGGACATTCTCGAAGACGAATGGCTACCACAAAATCCTATTTCTTCCTTTGATTTGAATGCCTGACGTCAACGGCTTAGTGGCATCGATGGCCACCTTGACCCTCACGAAGCCCATCTTCCTCTGCTGGTCGGTGATATCGTCCACGGCTAACAGGCAACCAGCAGTTCTCCTAATATTCTACCGGAAGCTTTGGCATCTGAAGCGAAACCACTGCCAAGCTAACGACGTCAAGGGTCGGGACGAAATCGAGAGCCCAAAGCTCCATCGCTAGCAGCTGCTCCACCACTACCTAGGGGCCGCTGGAGAGGGCATTGTCTTGATCGGCCTCCAATTTGTACCTCACCGCCATGTGATCATCAACAAGAGAGAAAACCTCCACCTTGTATTGAAGCTTTCCGTGCATCGCCACCTCCCAAGCCACCCATTTCGCCGAAACCTGACGGCCTAAGCTCCAAATAACGGCTGCCACATTCTTCCACGATCGTCAAGAAGCCTCGATTCTATCCTCCAACAGTTCAAGGACTGCCTTGAAGTGCTGCCGGGGATTCTCCATCTTCTCCTCCAAGATTCAGTGGGACATCCACCCCCGGCTCTCTCCAGGGGAGGGCTCTGTCTGTCTGCAGTTACCGCACGCCCAAGGTGTTCGCCGAAAAGTCCTATGAAGATTAAAGCAAGCGCTCTCTAAGGTTTTTGGCATGGTAGGTACTTATACATAAATAATATATAAGCTCACCATACAAAAAACAAAAAGCCCGGTCGGGCGACCGCAAATACCCGGTCACAGATGGCTTCCACCGACCGAGCCGGTGGCGGACCCCGGCATCTAAAAAACCCAATAGGGGGCTGTCATTGGAGCGGAAGTAGTCGAGGGTTAGGGTTTTTCGTCCCGCCGATACGGTACGCTTCCTCTCTCTTGTCGAATCCCTTCTTGTTTCAGGGTTTTGGAAGTTTCGCCGTTCGTTCCTTTCTCTGGGGCTTCTCCAGATCCAGGGCTTTTGCTAGGGTTAGGTTCTTGCGCCGTTGATGAACAGGGATGGGATTTTGCCTTCGCTAGTTTCGGGCATGGAATATCCCCGGAGAAATAATGGGATCAAATTTTGTTCTTTTGCGATCCCCTATATCTCTGTATATTTGGACCCCTTCATCGCATTCCCATTTGTTTTCCTGATTTTGTGATATGATCTATATGCTGTTCGTACCAAATCAATTGCTATCAACTGTTATGGGTGATATAGTTTAGTTAGAGACGCATTCTTTGGTTCTTACCTTGTTTGTGTTCTGTATTTTCATCTATTACTACGCATTAGTTTGTTGCTGTCTTGTCTGCTTCCGAGAAAATCTGTTATTATGGTCGCAACAGTTTGTATTTGTGATTATCTTCTTCTCAGTTCTCTGATATGTTTCGGATTTTTTAGTTGATTCTTGTTGTGAGCTTCTGTTACATGTTTATTGATTCTTCTCTCCATTGTTATAGCCCTTGTCGGTAGTATATAATTGGATATGGTTTTGGTTATCTTATTATTTTTTATCCATCTGATAATAATGGAAAATTTGCTAGTGTTATAGCAGAGAAGTAAATGGATTTCGGCATGTGCAATGCTCATGATTGTTGAAATGAATGTCTACTGCCAAATATGACCTGAGCAACATGCAGAGGATTTCAAGTTATAACAAAGATGAAAAGTCTTGGAGGGCACTCGAATGAGCATAGGGTCATGCATGGCATATTGAAAACAGAAGTGGAAAAATAAAACAAACAACACACTCACATTCTCTAAAATGAGGGGATCAGAAATCTGAGACTCAACTTTTGTCTTTAAAGGGTTATGGGAAGAGCAGCTGTAATTCCATAGATCGTAATCATTTGTAGTAAATTTGATAATACAAACCTTTATTTTATTTATATATTTCTTTCTCTTTCTGGGACATTTATTAGAGAGTAAAAATGGAGAGGATTGTTTACTGAAAAAATTATATTTATACAAGGAAAACAAGAGGCACGGGCAGTACAAATTATCCATCTCATTATCCCTTTCTCTTGTCGCATTCCAAAGCTAGCAGTAAGGGAGTCAGGAAAGAATTTCTGCCGTTAACGGTGAGCTGGTGGGCCCTGTGACGTTATAAATAGGAGTTAAAGGAAGTCTTCATTGCGGCTTCATGTTTCCAGACAGAAAAGCATTATATACATCAAGGGAAGAACTAATGTCAACATGGTTAATTACACAATTTCATTTCACGTCGAATAGTTTTGGCCACCGAGTTGGTTATCACTTCTCAAACGTCTCAAAAGCAATTAAAGACATGCTGGAAGACTTCAATTTGAAATTGCAATTGGGTTAAAGCACAGAAGTGCAGCTGCCATATATTTTATATACTTCATTTTTCTGTTTTCAAATTTTCAAATTTTACCTTGCCATGGTCCATGTCCATCAGGCAGGTAGCATGCCTTTAGTTCTGATTGGTGCCCAATGAACTATGTTGTGGAAGTAATTCAACGAGTTCCTGCTACATCTGTGAAATTTACTGTAGGCAGCTCAATCTATAAAATTTACTGTTGGCAGCTCAATCTATAAAATTACTCTAGGCAGCTAAATCTCTAAAATTTATTGTATGCTATAATCTGTTAGTGTCTTTTCTTTGATCTTCTTATAGAACTGTCTGCCAGTTTAATGTAGGATTTAATGCTCATTCTCAGTTTCAGTTTGCTGGTTTTATGATGTTATTTACGTGGTTGTCTCATGCAGGACCGCTTTATGTATGCCAAATACATTGATGAAGTATCTTCATGGTGCTTGTATTGCATTTTTTAGTATGTATCTTATTGGTCTACCAATGTAATGTTTTCTCAGCTGTAACAGGTTCATATCTTTAACTGAATCATGGTGGAGACTGGGAAACGATCGCGCCAGCAGAGGGATGATGACAATGATGGGAAACAGTGGAACAAGCGACCAGGTAACATGGAGCGATCTGGTGATGGTGAATTGGTTGTCTATCGCATACTTTGTCCTGCTGGTGTTATTGGGAGTGTCATTGGTAAGAGTGGTAAAGTCATAAATTCCATAAGACAAGAGACATATGCTAAAATTAAGGTTGTCGATCCTTTTCCTGGTGCGGACATGAGGGTTATTACCATATATTGCTATGTTAAAGACAAGGATCCTATGGATGCTGATGAGGACAGCATGGAACCTCTTTGCCCTGCTCAGGATGCTCTGCTTAAGGTGCATGATGCAATTGTCAATGCCCTGGCTAATGCTAGTGATTCTGATAAGAGGAACAAGGAGGAAGCCCAGATACTTGTGCCCGCTAGTCAAGCTGCAAATATAATTGGCAAATCTGGGGCCACCATAAAGAGATTGAGATCAAAGACCAGGGCAAACATAAAAGTAAACCCAAAGGATGCCAACAATGCTACTCATTCCTGTGCAATGAGCTATGATAACTTTGTTCAGGTAAATGCTCTTAGTGCTTTACTTAATCCTAAATTAGGATCCTAGGAGCTACTATAAGTTGAATTATGGGACTAGATCTCGTGGCAATATATTATGTAGAAATCTACGTGCTTTACTCGTTATATGATGATCTATCAGAAGTTATTTATCATGGGTTCGGCAAGTCTAAGATAATTTTATCCAAATTAGTGTTTTTGGTTTTTATAAGTAGGATTTGCCAATAATCTTCCTGCCTACAGTTTTTTTTTTTACAAGCATGTCGGTAATCTTTTTGTCTGCTTCATTTGATCAGTCAGATGTTCATCGTAATAAGGTTCAGTGGTCAACCTGCTCTCGTTCCCTGCAATATCTATGATATAATAGAAAAACCCTGGCCGGGAGCCTGCTACCTGTGAGCTCAGGTGATATTGCATGGTGTTAGAAGTTAAGGAGTGCATGGATAAATGTTCTTCTTATTTTTATAGATTTAACCCCCTTGGGCTTGCTTTATCTTAAAGTGGTTAGAGATAGATGCAAGAAAGCCTCTATTAAAAAAAGTTATATTTGGATCCCCTTAATGGAAATTTTCAAAGTTACCTTTTTTTCGCTAAGATTTACCACTTAAAAAACCATGCTTTGGATCCTTTCTTTGGAAAGTGGTTTACAATTTCTTGTTACCATTTAAGTTTTATCAACTAGTCGGTGTTCTTTTGAAGCTCTCTAGATGTGGTTCAAGCTATGTGGCTAATGCATATATTGTAGTCTGTCCTCTTGTTTTTTCTATGGATCGTCAGAGGATCATGTCTTAATATGCTTTCCTTCTGTAAAGTCGCAGCCTACAGCCTAAGCGGAATTACGGCTCATCAAAAATAGCTGAACCAGCTTCCCCTATTTAGCCAACTAGTTTAAGTGAGGAAGTGACTTTTATTCCACGTGCTTTTAAAATTTTTGATGCTTATTGGATTTCTGTATTTGATTATGGCATCGATTTTGCCAAACTTAATTTGGACAAGTCCTAGATATTTACCTTATCTGGAACAGATTTCATGTGACTTTTGCAAGTCTAGATATTTACCTCGTGGAACAAAATTTCATGCAACTCATCTCTATGGTTGTACTCTATTTGCTGTTGTTTATCTTACTGCCAGCTGTATTAATTTTTCTTATATGCTTATACAGATAACCGGTGATGCTGAAGCAGTTAAGAAAGCATTATTTGCGGTTTCTTGTATTATGTACAAGTTTTCACCAAAAGAAGAGATCTCCCTTGATACTTCTGTTCCAGAGCTTCCACCAATTATCATTCCTTCAGATGTTACTGTCTATTCAGCTGGTAGCTTCTTCCCTGCTGCAAATGCTATTGTTTCCCCTTCTCGATCTGTGCCATCAGTCATAGGCGCAACACCGCATGTACCAGAGCTTCATGGATATACTGATACAACTAGTGCATGGCCAGTTTATCCATCTGCTCTTCCTGTTGTTTCTGGATATGGTGGTCCATCACGCTCAGAGGATTTAGTAGTACGAGTCTTGTGTCCATCTGACAAGATTGGACGTGTTATTGGTAAGGGAGGGAGTACCATAAAGAGTATAAGGCAAAACAGTGGTGCTCGCATTGATGTTGATGATACGAAGGACGAGACTGAAGAATGTCTTATTACTGTCACATCTACAGAGGTTAGATTTATTCATGTGTTTTGCATTTTTTCCTGGTTATCAAATTTTGGCTAATGGTATGATGCATGATCTGCGCGTGCAGTCCACAGATGATATTAGATCTGCTGCAATTGAAGCTATTTTGCTGCTTCAAGGAAAGATCAATGATGAGGATGCTGAGAAAGTGAATATCCGTCTTCTTGTTCCCTCAAAGGTGATTGGCTGTCTCATTGGCAAGAGTGGCTCGATTATAAGCGACATGCGCAAAAAGACAAAGGCTGAAATTCGGATCTCAAAAGGTGAAAAGCCTAAACGTGCTGCTTCCAATGATGAGCTTGTGCAGGTTTGCCTATTTCCTTGAATCCTGATTTCCTTCTGTTGTCCCTGGACAGGTTCTAATATGTATTTTCCTTTCACTTTTGATCTGGATCCAGGTGACTGGAGAGGTAGGTAATTTGCGTGATGCGCTTGTTCAGATTATTTTGAGGCTTAGGGAAGATGCTTTGAGAGATAGGAATGGCAGCCAGAATGCTCATAAGGATGGTAGTCAGAGCGCTCCTCCAGTTGATCCTCTTTACACGAGTAGTCTGTCTGTCCCTCCAGTATTACCTAGCATTCCATCAGTTGCACCTTTGAGCTATGACCAGAGAGTAGAAACTGAAAGGGGTTTTGGAGTATTTCCTGGAAGCAGTTTATATGGATACAGCTCTCTGCAGGTATATTGCCTGCTCCAAATTATTTGCTGTTTGGAATTTTTGGAAAATTCATAGAAGCTTTTGATTAACATTGCTATTTTTCTCTTTGTCAAGGCTGGGGAGAATGGCTATGGTTCCCTTTCCCAGTATTCATCAAAGTCATATGGAGGGTATGTTTTTTCCTATGCACTATTTATATTGACTTAGATGTTGTTCCTGTGGTCCAAGTGAAATAATAGTCCAAACTGCTGCTTTCCTTGGATCTCCTTGTGCCCTCTATGAAACATTTAGACCATGTATTTTCACAAGGATGCAATTGATAATTTATTTTCTCGTCATCATATTCACAAGACCTTGTCAATGTTTTAAGAAGCCTTTTTTAAATTGAGACTAGATACTCTATTATGCATTAGAAGTCATTATAATGATCTAACTATGTTTTGGTTTTCTGTTGCTCTAACTTTGGGCAGATTGCCCCCATATATTGAGATGGTGATTCCTGCAAATGCTTTAGCTAAAGTTATGGGAAAAGGTGGCACAAACATGGAAATATAAGAAAGGTGGGTGTCCAAAAGGGGGTGACATTTATCCTCATAATATATTTGCTTTTTTCTCATATGCTTTACATGTTTGTAACAAATGCATGTATACTTATTTAGACTGGAATTAGGTTTTTGCATTTTATAGCATGCCCTAAGTGCATCTAGTTTTAAATATGAGTGGTCTAGAATTCAGACATGGTTTAGTTTGGACATGATTTAGTATTTTGGCGGTGGTTTTTCCTCTTGTTTGCATGTTTTTTTTATTTTTTTGAACTTCAGCTTCAAAATCTGGATTCCTATTTGCCATATATACAGAATCACCCAAATCTAGCGCACCATACTGATAACATGGAACTGTCTCTGGTTTCAATGGTCTAGTTTCTTGCTATCCACAAGGGAAAACTGAAAATTTCCCTTACCTGACCTTTAGCCATATATCTGACTTTTGGAATTGATTCTCGTTAAAGGGTGCTGCTGAAGATCTCCTGTCAAAAGGAGAACGCAAATCCATGTCTCAATTTTAGAGCAACCATGACCTATAAACTTATCTAATTTCACTTTTTTTCTGTAGACCCAAAGATTATTAGTATGGGTTTGAAAATATGAAACATTCTGAACAATGTATAACAACATAGTGACCAGACAGTTGAGCTGTTCATTGATCCTAAGAATTGAGATTGATGAAATTCAGTGCCCTGGAAAATTGAATTATGTGTTACAAATGCAAAGAGTTTCAATCAGAAGATCACTAAAACCACTCCAGAATAATTTGAACATCAGATATTCAGGTAATGGACATACTGAAAATCATGTCATAGACGGGCTATGGAATATTAGATACACATTCAACCATATGTCGTACACCATTGACCTTCCTTAGCATTACCGACCAAATCCAGGCTTCTTGCCCTGCTATTTTTCCAATTCTTCATCTAGTTAGCCTTCTAATTAAATTTTATTTGGTTTAGTTTAACTAGTTTCTTATCTGTTTTATGCTGTTGCAGATATCTGGAGCTCATATTGAAATTGTTGATTCAAAATCATCCCGTTATGAGCGAATTGCTCAGATATCTGGAACCCCTGAACAGAAGCGTGCTGCAGAGAACCTAATTCAGGCTTTTATGATGTCAACTTAAGGTGATGGATATGCTTTCAAGCTTTAATAGGCGATGTTTCGTTCTGTTGTTGCGGTGCACTTCCTTTTGGTTTTCCATAGTTCCCTTAGGTTTCTATTCCGGAAAGGAAATGCATATCTCCTAAAATCCTTCTGGTGTTTTCTGCCTCCTCAGAATCAATTCATGTTCCCGAAGAATCTGCTGCTATGTTGTTGAGGAAAATGTTCTCTATGTCAGTGAAACTGTCTTATCTGATTACCCAAGAAATCTTAGGTCCTTGTTTTCCTCTTTGATGTTATTTCTTGTGCATCTTTGATGTTATTCCTTAACAGTACCTACCCATATATCCTGGTTTTAGCAACTCTTGAACGAATGATTCACTGCTCGATATATTGATGTTTAATTATCCTGTCTTGACCATCACTTCCTCAGCTGCATGGATAGGATCTATCCTTAAACGGGGTGGACTCTGACTGCTGAACTGAGTTGTGTATGTGATCGTTATTGAAGCTAAAAATTGTGTATGGAAATGAAATCATCGAGCCCTAGAACTCCATTCTTCTTTCCTCATGCTTGTATATATTGAAGTTTGATTTTGTTCTCAGGCCTTGATCTGAGTCAATGACTGCATGTTGTGTAGTGCTTGTACTTTTTGTTTCTTCCGTTGAATTGTATCATGAGTTTATTTGCTCCCAAGTTTCTCTTACGACGTGTTTCGATTTTAACTCTGTTTGCTGTTGATTTTCCTGGACATCCATATTCCTGCGTCGTGTATGTTTATGTTTCCCTTGTTGTTTTTCTCATTGCATTCATCTAAGGTCAATTCAATTTTTGCTCAATCATTGGCCCCTCAAATTCACTGTTTTAAAACGTTGCTCCGTCTCTTGGTCATCTATATTGGATTTTGAGCATTGAATAATTTTGCTTGCTCATCCTTTTCTGCCACGCCCAAAACAAAAGAATTTTGTAGGAAAAAGTGTATATTCTTATTTTCTGCTCCACAAAAGCTACCAACTTCTGACCCACTAAGAGACTGATGCTCAGAATGAGCAATATTCTTTTGCGACTTAGTAGCACCTTTCCATTCTGCATGCTTCAGAGAAGGGTTAGCTGTAGGTTTCAATGTACAGGAGGTGCATACAGCAGGTACAGGTGTGCTTTTGTCAACTCTGCAAGATTTCAGTGTTACCAACACAGACCACGTAAATTGTGTACATATGTGCTGATGAGCTTTTATAAGTGGTCGCATTGTGTGTGGCTTGCTGTTTTTATTTTTCAGCCCACTGAAAGTAGTTTTGCATTTTGACAATACTGAAGTATTGATAGTATTGATCATAAAATTATTTTTTTGAGTCATGTCTCTCGATTCGTTTGTTGGGAAGGAAAATAGTCTCGAGTGCTGATTATTTCTGCGATGCATGCTTGATTATCCTATGGATTCAGACCTGTAGATGTAGCTCAAAGTTTTGAAAATAGCCTGCAGCGATTCACATCTCTACGAATGTTGCTTGCTTGGATGATTGTCCATTTAAGGTGATCAAGTACCTGAAAAGGTAATAGATTTCAGTAAGAATCCTTTGCTTTGATCTATAATGGTGGTGGCTGCAGCTCCTTGCATTGCGTTGTAGCAGCTGAAGGAACCGTGCAGCAGTGCCCCGGGTGGACTTTCAGAAATAACATCTAGTATTTGTGATCATTTTTGGGCAAGGCGGATGGGAAGAAAAACAAATGTGTGGGTTGATGCATGGGAAGTAAGAGCCAATGAGCTAGTCTCTTATGAATTTTGCACTTAAAAATTATTTTATCCGACTAACGAGTCATAACATTACATGGGATAAAATTGTTTACTGACATGATGATCATTCTAGTGGAGGCTGTATGTGTTGCTGCTGTAGCTTAAATGGGTAGCATAAGGGCACCATAAATTGCATAGAGGATTGCCTGATCTGAGTGTGTTCCTAATGAAGTAAACAAGAACTCCCTCAGGTAATTCTTTTAGACCGGCAATGTTAAGGTTCTGTTTGGAGGAATTGTTGGCAGTAAAGTTTTTGGAAGCAGAGTTTTTTTTGAAGTAGAGCTTTTATAAAAAGTTGTTTGCTTTTTGGTAACTACATTTTTAAAGTGCTGTAACACTTTAACATGTGTTGGTAAACAAACTGAGAAAGTACTTTTGGTATGACAAAATGATCATAAAGAACATTATATAATATTATACAATAGAGCATAATAAAATATAATATGTATTAATTTATAAATATATGATATAGTAAAATATTTTTGTAATGTAATATAATATCATTATAATATAGTAATATAATATTGTATACTATAGCATAATAATTTAATATAATATTAAATTAATTTAATATAATATTAAATTATTTAATATAACATATCAGTGTATTATGATATAATGTAATATAATATTATATTTATAGTATAATAAATAATAAATATATAAAATATAATAATTATTAGCATAAATTAATTTTTATAATATAACATAATATTAAATTATTTAACATAACATGTTAATGTATTAAGATATAATGTAATATAATATTATATTTATAGTATAATACAATAATAAAAGTATAAAATATTATAATTATTAGTATAAATTAATTTTTCACCTTTCTGATGGCAATTTATCTTTGTAACAAATTTTCTAACATATTTTTAGGATTTTAAAGAGACATTTTGTGTAATTGTTATATTTTATCATAAATTTTTTGGTCAAAAATAGCTTTCTGACTAGGCCAGAAAGTGCTTTTCTGGAAAGCTCCAAAATGAAGCTTGTTTCAAAAGGCTGTTTTTAGCTTTTTAGAAAAGCTAAAATAACTTTTCAAAATTTTTATCAAATATTTTTATTTCAACTAAAAGTATTTTTGGAGAACCAGAAAGTATTTTTTGATCCTCTAAAAATTCTTCCAAATGGGGCTAAGTCATCTTACAAATTATAGGCATGCAGAGCGCATGTGCGTGCGAGAGCGCGCGAGAGAGAGAGAGATGATGATGATGATGATGTAACATCCATACTTGTCAATGGTGGCACGAGGACGTGCAACAAAGTTTACCATTTTTTTTTTTTCAGGGTTGGGCTTACAAATTATAATATCATGACTTCTGAATAAAAGAAATGCATGTCTTCTTAAAGGCAAGGAAGCGGAGGCCTATCGGTACCGGTGGTGAATATTTGATGGCGATGGATTTGAGTTACCTGTTCTCATTACCCATGGAATAAATTCTGACCACCTGATCTCTTCCACCGCCTGATGCCATCTGGCCTACTTCACGTTTGACTTTTGTGTTGTTGAGCCCGCTCGTGGCCCATTTCTTAGTTAGAAACGGGCCAGAGTTTGTCTATTGGGCTTCTTGTAGGTATGGACTTTGTTGTTTGGGCTCTCAAGGTTCCCTGATCCCTACCTTTCTTTTTTTTTTTTTTGGTTTTTTCTTCTCTCTTTTCTGGTTTTTTTTTTCCTCTCCTCCTTTTGTCCTTATTTCATTTATAATTAATTGTGTGGTGGCCTTTCCCACCATTTTCTTTAAAAAAAACACTAAAGTCCATCTTTATTTTTTCTTTTTTATTTTAGCATGTAAGGGAATGGTAATTTAGGTAGTTAACTAAGTTTCAATTAAATGAAAACTTGGCTAAAATTGTACGTTGACTTACCATTTACCAATTCCAATCTTTTGGAGACTTGCTTCTATTTCCTGTTGACTCTTTTAATAGGTCAATCTTCTTTTACAAATAGCAATTGTACTATTCTTGATAGTAGACAATCTATATAATCTGGGTACGTGGCAGGTTGTAGTTGAGATGAAACATAACTAGCTATGAATATATAACCACGTTTTCCATACAATTTCCATCAACTTAAAGCCCTTATTTTGCACGCTCTTGTTAAATAACCATAGCTAGACTTGAGATGCAGAGGATCGAATCATGCAGGCTCATCAAAATGTTCTCCTATGCTTTCTTTTATTTATCTTCATAAATTTTCCCACACTAATATGTCTATGATTTTTGGAAAAAGATGCTTCTTATCCGAATTCTTTAAGCAAGACAAACAATTTCATTACACCATATTATTTCCATGAAAGACCATAGCAATAATGCTCAGATCAAACAGCATGAATGCGCCAACCTATTGATTACATCCATTGTATTGAGCCAAGAGCCATATATTAAACTATATAGGGCAATACAACTTATATAAAGATGAAGCCATTGATGTTGGCCTTGAAACTAGCTTGATTACCATTACAAGAAGATCTTGATTTTCCAAACCCAACTCTGGAAGACCTCACACGTACTCTTGGATGAGTTGAAAAGTAAATCCATAAGGTAACGTTTTATAACATACCTCACCCATGAAAGTTAGTATTAGAGTCGATTACAGAGATTAATAAAATGAACATTCAGTTATATAGAATTTAATTTTATCGCAACCGCCACAAACATATCTTATCACCATATCAAAGGTAGTACAGATCAAACAACTAAAATAGATTCCGATGTATGTTAGTGTAAGCTACATCTGGCTGGGCTCATTCGGATAAATTCCACAACCATATTCAATTTACATGGCAAAACACCAAGCGGGGGCAAGAGAAACACTCCTGCTTCACAAAACTTTCTTATGCCTATCCTACCACAAATATATACAGACTTTATAAACACCAGCTTCCACCGCACTGAAGTGGACTGTAATCCTTTTTCCTTCTGTTTAACTCAGTATCATCTATCCAGAGAACTTATCAACACCCTGCAACCAAGTCAAACAAAAAACATGAAAAATTAACAAAATTAAAAAAAGGCTCCTTATCTTTTGCTTTTTTCTTTTTTTTTGGGTGAGAAACAAAAAGAATCTCCTATTTTAAGTTGACCAAAAAATCATCATCTCAATCCATCTTTGATAGACTTTGATAATTATCATGTAGGTTTTTTTTACCTTTCAACAAGCAATTCTTGCGCATAAAGTCCTAGGAACTAGGCAAAGGACAGGCAAAAAACGAAAAAGATAACACATAGTAATAAATCTCACTCGTGAGCTTTTTATTTGTTATTATTATTTTTTTTAGGTGCAGTACTCGTGTCCTTGAGCTTTTGCTGACAGAGAACATTCTCAAGAGATTTAAGATACTTTGGCCTTTCATTTTTGTACAAGAAAAACCAAAATGACATAAATGCTTTATGTTCATCATGTAAAGATAGTTGATAGACGTTGTTTAATATATTAATACATTCATATGCTTCATCATAGCATATCATGATAATTCAGCAAAAATTCTATCTACGGTTCCAATAGAATAATATGTTTATGCTGAAAAAATACTTGTATATTCCCATAAAAAAAATCATTCTGGTTCATCCCAAATAAGCTGAATCTCGCACAGACTATTGGAAAAAAAAAAAAAAAACGTTCCTCTAGTGAACCAATATGATTTTTCTTAACAAATTTTCTCATCCGATCTTACAAAACTCTAATCTGTTACTATAAAAAAAGCACGAGTCATGAAGCTGAAACAAAGCAAACAAACCCACGAAAGCAGGTGGCTTTGGTGTATTACAACTATATTTATCACAAGAAGTTATACTACACGGTCGAGGAGTTTATTTATAATTATAGGTGCTCTTGTGGGCTAAATTGAAAGAAATGGAAAAAAAAAAAAGAACTAACCAGTCGTAAACGTCCGGGTTCCGGGGTTCGGCGGTCTCCATACCCTCCGCCACCGGCGTCGGCTTCTTCCTAAGCCTCCACCATTCTCCTCTCGGCCCCGTAGCTAAAAAATAAAAATAACCCGAAAAATAAAAAAAGATTAAACTTCTAGAACGTTCTAGAAGCTTCTGGAAGGGGATGCAGGGACGGACTCACGTGTGAGGGGCGAGTCGGGGACGCTGGCCGGCGAGGAGGGGGACGAGGAGGCGGAGTCGAGGGCGCTGCGGGGGAAGGAGGTGGTGCGGAGGATGGTGATGCTCCGGGTGACCAGGGAGCTTCCGGGCGCCGTGGCGGCGGAGGCGGCGGAGGAGGCGGAGGAGGAGGAGGAGGAGGTGGAGGAGAAGGAGGAGTACTTGCGGAGCTTGCCGAGGCCGGAGTCCGGGCGGGGACCGGCCACCGTCTCGTCCCACAGATGATCGAGAAGGCCCATTATCTCCTCTTTTTCTTGTAATCTCTCCAACTCTTGTAAGCTTTTCTAGGTGGAGGGGGTGGGGTTTTGCAGGGAGAAAGAGAGAGAGAGAGAGAGGAGAAGAGGAGGGGAAGGAGGATCTCAGGGGATTCTTATGGATGAGGTCATCTTTAACCCACGGCTGGCTTGAATTGGCTTGGCTCTGGCTTGGTGGTACTTGGGCCTCTAGAGCCCATCCCTGTTGTTTTCAGACCATATTCACAAGTTTGGTAATCAGGAATAATTCAACTAGATGTAATGATTTCGGATTTGATCCGAAAAAATTATCAAAAGTTTGGAAAGAATTGGGATAACACAAAATTAGGAAAAATAATAAAACTAAAAAGGTTTTCTAAAATGTTTTATTTATTTAAAAATGCATAAGCGACATCGTCACTGGCAACAATATATGGCATCATTTAATTTGTAATTATAAAAATTTATTAAATTAGTCATATATAATTCATGGATAAATCATATTTCAATGATCTGGAGAATAATGTAACTATGGTTTGTATTATCCTTTGGCTTAGTTTGAGATTTGGGTTTAAGGGACTAGCTAGTTGCATCATTTAGTTACTCTTTACTGCACTTGATTATCCTTGTATCAGTTTTATTTAATGATTTATGAAGTAAGCAATCGGAGGCTGATATGAATACATCATAATCGTATATAACCCACTTCCCCTTCTTATTGTATGATGCAGCCCTTAATGTAAATCAATGATTAGTACTTGAGAGAAAATGTGAGGGCAAAAAGAATTGACAAGAAAATGACTACAAAGTTTGTTTTTTATATATAATGTGGACAAACTTGCTCAAGAATACTTGTAACTATTAATTTTCATGTTTTCTTGCGCGCGCGCACATATATATCCAAATATTTTAGCAATTATTTTATACCTTTTCAGATATTTCTTATATGCATGTTTGAATAAGCATTTTCTTTTTAAAATATAGATAAGTAAAATATTCATGGACGAAATCTACTGCCAATCTTGCATGTTGTTTCTTTATTTTTGTATGCAAAACTTATATGCATGTTTTTTATTTATTTTTTCTTTATTTTTGTCTGCAAAACTAAGTAGAAATGACCGGTGAAACTCTCTTAGCTTACAAATCTATGACCAAAAATATTAAACATCTATAGATGAAAACCATGCTAGGATGTTGCAATTATTGAATAATCTTCTATGTAGAGTAAGTGCTAGAAAAATAAAATAGAATAACTTCTCGAGATATAATCCACTCAAATGATAAAAGAAAGTAATTATCTTCACATAATCCATTTGGAAAACTGATGAGACTAATTCATAGATGTATGCATGAATAGAGAAGCCTATATGTTGTGAGAAAGTTCGATCTTATATTGATTAAATGGTGAATCAACATTTACTCTTTAGTCGTATGCTGCTTTCACTAATTTTCTCACTTCAGTAATAACTCTATTACTAGTACATATAAACATTAGATCAAACTTAGCTCCATCGAATACAATCCCTCTCTCTATTCTACAATCAATTATCCATGTTATATATATCATAAAAGTTTGAAGGTAACAATACATACCCTCAAATAACCACCAAAGTCTGAACTGTAATCGATTTGCCTAAAAAGAGTAGAAATTATGTCATCCAAGATAAGGATGTCTTGCAATTGCTTATAGACTCACGCAGCTGATATCTATATCTTTCCATATCACATGATTAAAAAGTAAAAACCGACGAGTCGAATTGAATTCTATTTTTTCTCTATCTACGCTCCTACCAATTATCAATAGTATGCATACCTTCAAATAACCATTGAAGTCTGAAGTGTAATCCATTAGAGAATAGAAATGTTGCCATCAAAGATTAGGATATCTTGCAATTGCTCATGGACACAAGCAACTGGTATCTCTAATATTTCCACATCACATGATTAAACAGTCAACGAGGTTGGAGTGGGTTGGCCTTTTCTGAGGCCCAATTAAAGTCTCCAGGAAAGCTGAGCCGGCTCGAGCCGCGTCAGCTTTGACAGAGCCGAAGCTTGCAAGAGGAGGGCGCCGGGAAGGCCGGAGGGCCGTTGACTGGGCAACCCATGGGGGTGGGCCCCGCCATTCCCATTTCCACGTAATGGATAAGATCGGTATCTAAGCCTTGTGACTCGGCGTCAATGTGGCAAGGGTTTAAGATTTAGATACCGTTCATATTATTACCCAAATATGAAGTACCTTGTAAATATATATATATATATATATATATATATATATATATAGTAAAGAAACCAAGAAGGATTGGATTGGCTATTCCTTCTATTGATGTCTGGTGTCAAAAATTACCAAAACAATACACAACGTATGATGGGCATGGAGAGGCTATCAAGTTAGAATTTATCATTTTAGTAGACAAGAAACTAACTAAAACAGTATTAAGATGAAAACCTTTGCTTTTGGCAAATAAATATTCTATTACGAGAAAGAAAAAGCTAATAAGTGAATAATCTCAGAAAAGCTAATAGGGCTGCGGATTGGATGATCTCATATGTGGCTGATCATTCTAAAAGTACTCTATGGGTCGGAGAAAGAAAGTTGTCTAGTACACACTGTGATGCATTATTTTTTAATTTTTTTTTGGATGTATTCGTATCGGATATGGATGAGCAGATAAAAAAATATATATAACAGTTTTTGGTCTTCTGTTCAATTATATATATATATATATATATATATATATATATATATATATATATATATATATATATATATATATATATATATATATATATATATTAGGTTACTGGAAAGTTTGTTCCTCTTTTTTTTGGGTGGTGGATGTGACTGTGAGAATCTTGCTCCTGTTCAGTTGGAATATAAAGCTAAGATTACCATCTTGTAAATAACTGGGTTTAGGGTCCTTCAGGCAATCAATGGCAGTCCACATCACTTGGACGCTGGCAAAAGACTTCCAATGGGCATGGCATGCACATCACTGTCTCTTTAGCCAGCAGTCCATTTTCTGCGCCACCTGTCCAAGAGAGTATTAGTTTTCTATTGCTATCATTATTGGTGATAAGGTTTAAGAAAGCTACAGTATGGTTGGAGTCATTATAAGGCCAGCTGTGGTTGATAGTAATGTTGCAAAGGGATGGGAAAAATAGGACAGAATGCAAAACAACTTATTAGGTGAATTGGTGTTTGCCACATACTCCAAATGCAAATCTTAATGTACTGTAGAAAATACTCTACAAAATAAGTTGATGCTAGGCCAAAGCCCAACTGGGTATATTTTATTCTGATTCATTGCCCAGACTTGGTGCAATCTAATTCAACCCTATACTATAATTAGAACCATAGGTGGGTTGGGTCGACCCACATCTTCGTATTACTTACTATTATTTTATTGCTGATATGTTTATAGTATAATTAAATAATCTATTTATGTGTAGTTTTGATTTGTGTTTGGGTTATCTTGGCCCCAATTTCATTGGAAAAATTTGAAGGATTGGTAAGATTAGCATTACATCGGATGCAATACCCAAGTTGAAAGAATTAGATCGGGCTTGGGATTAATTTTGTGATGAGATTTAAATATGAAGTTGAGTTGGACCGCACCGGTCTTTCTTCGGATTCGACTCACTCACACTTATGGTAATAACATCCTAAACCTGAAAATAATTAAGTTGAATTATTTTGAGTTCCGAGTGGGAAGAAAGTTTCAAATAATTAATATTTATGAAGAGGATAGTCTTCTTGTCATTATGTGTACCGCAATAAAAAACCATATTAATATGGGCCATTTCGAATACTGAAATATATTTACATAATTTAATAAATAATTTTAATTAATTATACATATATTAAAAATATATTTCTTATTATAAATAAATTTTATTATATTTTTAATATATTAATAAATATATTAATATTAATAATCCCATGTCAGATTTATTAGAAATTAACAAATATTTATCAATTATTTGTTAGCAATCAATATTTATTAATTAACATACTATTATCAAAATAAAATGATAAGTATAAATAATTAATATAAATATAAAATTATAATATATGAAGTATATATATATATTATCAATATAATATATTAACAAATAATATATTTAATTATAAATATGAATATAATATATATTTATTATATTATTTTATATAATATAAGTAATATAATATTAACATAATATAAGTGGGTTTTTTTTGCCAAGTAATGATAATTTTGGATTATTTTCACTCGATAATCTGGTGTGAAAAAAAACCAATTATTGGATTAATATGGAAATTATTTTTTCATGCGAGCTTATCTTAAAGCCCTAAAAGTTAATTGAGTCACACCAAAGAAAACAATCTCAAACCATCCGATCAACTACTGGTTTCCCCATTGTACGGCTAAGATGCGCCTGACGAGAAAATCAACTCCCGGCCACCAAATGTCGCCGTTGGCCCGGGGTGATCGGGTCAATTTCCTCGGCGGTAATTTTGTGCGGACTTCTTTCGACATGACACGTGTCCCTATTGACCCGCCCCTATTCTTCTTCTCCACCCTCCCTGGTCTCCCACTTCCCAATTTGCCCTCGTTCTCGATAGGGGATAGAAAAGGAATGACACGAAATCATAGGGGTAAATTAGTAAATTGGATTGCAACGTTTAAATCTTCGCCTGCTCCTCCCTTCCCTTCTCCCCCTCCGCCTCCTCTCCTAATGGCAGCCTCTGCTCTCCCTTTTAGATAACGAAGTCATATCCTTGTTCCTAATTCTCTTTATTTTTCGATGCATTTTTCATTTGTATATCTATCTATTTATATGTCATATTAGATTGATGAATCTGGATTTGTATCCTTTTCATTCCTGGTGATGGTAGATCTCACAGAATCTGTGGTTATTTTTTTTACCTTCCTACTTATCTCGCAACGCTGTTTTCAGATTATAATAATATCTTTTTGGTGTCAGTTGCAAACAAAGTATTCCTTGGTGCAAATGGTTATGGCTTTGATTTATATGACAATCCTTTTTTTTAAGAAAAAAAAATTGTCAGTAACAACGAGACTTATTTTTCCATTGATTTTTAATATTTTTTATGATATGATTCTGATGTTATTATAAAGTGAAATAATGAATTATGACATGAGTGCATGCGAGGAATGTACAAACTCGTGGAGATCCTAAAAAAGAAAAAGCCAAATCACCCTCTAGCTATGTAATTAGAGATTAAATTAAGTTATCTCAAATCACTTCTATTGGTTGCTTTTTAAAAGAATGCGTTGGAGAGTGATCTCCACCTCCATCTTTAGGACACTTAGGACCAAGAAATGTTAATTCTGAAACCAATGTTATAGAGAGGTTTGCTGCATTGATGCAAGTGTTAATGCCCCTCCCCTGTTTACATTTAATTTGACACCAATAGCTAGGTTACGATCGATTTATCTTCCATGAGGATATCAGTAATGCCAAGAAGAATGCTTCTACCATTGTTGAATCCAAAGGTGCTCTTGCTAATGAACATATTATCACTTGGTTTACATAATTCTTAGTGTTTGATGGAAAGATATCAACACATCCTCAAAAGTTTTGATTTACTTGCAATTTCTGTATTCATGTAATAGAACTCAGTGAAATTGTTCTTCTGACCTTAAGATGTTACAACATCACACATTTATTTATTAATCCACTGTCTCGAACCATGCAATCGATTATCGAAGAGGCCATCAATTCCTAACAAACATCATCCTGAAAATTCTTTCAGATTTTTTATTTCTGCGGCTTTAGATCCCCTCAGCTGAATCATTCGGGCTACCAAGTCGAATACTATATTGTCTTAATTAATAAGGTTAATCATTGGCTGGTCTCATTTGAATCTCTTTTTATTTGCGCACTGAGGCAAAAGATGAGCAATTAGAATTCTACATCATTAGGCAAAAGATGATCCTACCTCATACGATGCATCACGAATTGTTAAACACATTATGTTGGGACTCTCATTGAAACTAAAATCTCATGTTATTCTTCTGAAATTCTATAAATTCTATTCTGCACATATCATGCACTGCCATGCTAGGACAATCATCTTATTGCCAGATGTTCCTGGTAATAGATCTCAGCTCTTTAAACCTTAATCATTTTTAGGAGATTCCATGATCTTAATTATTGATTTATTTTGAAAACTAAACAATCCTCCATTGATATAATTTTCTTTCATCTGCTGCGATCGAGTCCTTAGCTTGTCGTTTTAGTGATTAAATTACATTCTATTAGCAAATATTGGTTGTTGAGTGTGTCTGCAATTCAATCTCGTCTCCTAAGAATCTCTGCAGTGCATCATGATATATCATACTTGGATTGTCTGTAAAAGTATATAGGAGCTTTACCATGACTGAATTCTTTATCTTGAAGCTCCAAAAGCCATACCAACTCTACTGGAATAGAACTTTAGCATGTTTCAAACTTTGAGAATATGTGAAAGAATTTGATTAAAGTTACATATTTATTTTTTCTTAAACTAATGCTGCATGCAGTCGAGACTATGAGTGCACAGAGATCATTGAGATCTGATGATCCTACTTCGCCGGAATTCTAACACCAAATCTGGTCATCACCATTAAGTCCTCCAGCCATGGGCGAGGAAGGCGTGAAGGTGACCGGAATCCGGCAGATAGTCCGATTTAGAGAGATGCTCCAGAAATGGCATTCGATGGCCCTTGGGCCAAAGGAAAATGAATCCAAGGCTTCCGGCATCCCCCCTGCCGTGGACAAGCGCTTGAGGAATGCATGCATCTCATGCGATTCAGACGAGGAGGGCTGCCGCAGCCCGGAGCCCCCACCAGATGTCCCGAAGGGGTGCATTCCGATCTACGTAGGACCCGAGCATCGGAGGTTCGTCGTGCCGACAAGTTATCTGAGCCACCCAGCATTCAAGCTACTGCTGGAAAAGGCTGAAGAGGAGTTTGGATTTGAGCATGGAGGTGCAATCACAGTCCCTTGCGAGATTGAGACGTTCAAGTATATCCTGCAGTGCATGAAACAACACCAGAGGGGCCTCATCAATGGCGTAAGTCCATGGCTTCTCTATTATACCTTCATTCTCCATAAAGATTTGATTTGGTTTTCTTGCCGCTCTAAGGAACAAAAATGCCAATCATCAATGCCAAGAAAAATTCTCATTCTCTCCTTTGGGAGTTATTCTTTTCTTGTTGCTGTTTTCATTTACCAGGAGCATTTTTGAATTTGTCTCGCTATGCTTTACAAATTGTTTGAGTCCCTATAAATTTTGTCGAATACTCTCTGATGTCATGCAAAAATTCTTTCAGATTTTTACAGAAATGCATCTTTGCTCGTTTAAAACTTTCTTCAAGTTGCTGCTATATTAATCATTCATTAATGTTAATCTAAGTGGTTGTAAATCTTGGAACGTTTTAACCAACAGCAAGGTTCTTTATGGATCTCAGGATTTTCTAGAGGCTTGCCTGATGCTTCTCTTCATCTCTCTGCTTTTGTGGTTTTGCAGAAGGAAATCCTACAGGGCTAGAGCAATGACCACACATGAACTTGTTTGTTTTCAGCTACAGCATTTAAAGTTTTGGTAAGATTACAAATTGCCAAATGGTTGCTTGGCGCTCAAAGTGCTAGGATCTACTTTTGTGGCATCTGATGTACTCGAGGTTTCAGGCTCATTCAGTGGGTATAAACTCTTTCTTGCCTCCATTTTTCAGGCTGCAGGGGATCTGCTGAAGTTCATCTGACCCACATTCCCTGTTCTTCTGGATCATGTAAATGATTCTGTTAAACATGTGATGTTTGATGGAGAAATGTCGTTCTGATCGTCTTCTGTTGCCCATTTCATGGCTTATGCATCATCGATTTCTTTCATTAGTTTACTCTTCGGTTATGAGGATTCTATATCATCTCTGGATACTGTGATTAGGAGATGATTAGTTCATTGTTAATGAAATTTAATGGTAAGTACATCTATCTTAAAAAAAGACATCACAAGCAACAGCCATGTGAGCATCTTCTCAGACCGAGAGGTGAGGAGTGTGTGGGTCTTTCCTGGTACTGCAGAGGCTTGCGATCATGGAAGCCGATCGGTAATTGGCTTTTGATAGCAGTGAAGGGTGAGTGGGTGGTGATGTTAATTGGATGGCTTTGGGGTCCTACACATACTCATTTCAAACTGTTGCTCTTCTGTTGATACCTTTTAAGAGATGGTAGTCCAACTCACTGTAGAACTGTATGCATTGTAGTAATCTTGGTGCCTGAAGTGGTATTGATATAATGCAGGTAGGGCATTAACTATATCTCTCCATAGATTAGAACACCTTTTACTTGGCCTCTAATTCATAAATAGCTTCACCATTTTATGACAAGTAAAATGCACCTGACTTCTCCAAATGCCTGAATTATTTGTAAGATATCTCCCCTCCCATTTGGCAAGTAAAGTAAATTTGATTAAGTTGATTAATGTCCTTGACACCTAAACCAACCTCTTCCTTTCCAAGACAAACAATGCTCCAATTTACTTTGCATGAGGCTCCTTTACCATTCTTATCACCACTCCATAGGAAGGATCTTCTATATCGTCGATTCTTTTGACAACCCAAACCAGTAATTTAAAGATGAACATGAAATAGGGGGGAAGTGAGAATTAATCTTCTCCTAAAGAAGAGGCATTTACCCTTCCATGTCACTAATCTAGCTTCAGTTCGCTGCAGAACTAACAACCAATCTCTCTTCGCAGGCTTGCCGCCATATAGTAGTAAACCAAGATACTAAAGTGAAAGGTGGAATAGTGAAGCCATTGAGCACAATCATATGCCATGTTACAGTCCAGACCAATAGGATACATCATCTTATTGCTGATGAATAGTTCTAAAATTTTTCAGACAACAACTTATAATGGATATCTAATTTTTTGACTGGCTTATTCATTAACATATTGACATACTCTACAGTGCTAGAAAACAGACTAGCGATACCTTTTTGGTGAGATTTCTGTACTATTTTTGCATCACTCAGCTCATCAACAATATGTGATAAAATAGATGGTAGAGTCTGATTTTTGTTCCTGCTCTTTCTTCTTCCATTACTCACTGTTGATTAGTAAGCCAACCTTAATGGACTGGAATTAATGCAGTGACTGCATAATCATCCTTTGCTTAACACAAGGGCCATATCTAATATCCAAAGTGAAAGAAAAAAAAAATCTACCAACAGAGGAGAAGTATTAATTGAATGACAAGAAAAAATCACTCCCCCTTATTCTCCATTCCTCCAAGGCCACTCCTTACCTCATTTCCCTCTCCCATCTCCCTTCAAAGTATCAGTGATTGCATGCATGGTCTGAGTCTCTCTCTCTCTCTCTCTCTCTCTCTCTCACACACACACACACACACACACACACACACACACACACTTATTCTTTGGGACAACAAAGATAAGATCCGAATATTTGATGCACCCCACGAGGGGGCTTCTTGTTAAATCAACTCTCATAAGGACAAAGCTGCCATGAGACATGGCATGTGGTTCTTGTAGCCCCACAGCCACCATCAAACCATGTGCTCTCTCTTTTTCTTGGATGGTTAATACTCATAGACTTGCCCATGCTTGGAGCCACCCTTGCCAAGTAGGTGGCAACTATGAGGTGTCTTGCCTACTAAACATTTGCTATCATCTCATGATAAATCCAACCATAATTTTTAGCTACAAGATGGCTGCCTCTGTCTTCCAATGCATCAAACAAACAAACAAACAAGTGCTTTTAATCGTAATTACTAAGTATTGTATGCCATTAGAGCTATCGTCGGCTATATATTTACGAGATAATGTAGTTTCATAATGGAAGTTAAGAATAAGAGAATAAGAGTAGAGAATTATATTTCTGTTTGTATTTCATAATATACAGGAGCAGCCTTTATATAGACTAGGAGGCTGATGAAGTTTAGTAAGGCCTACTAAGTTTGGCACAATGTCCTACAATGATTCTAACAATGGGGATTCCTATACATCTTGTAGAATTTTGCCGAAATGTAATCAAATAACTATGATCCTTTTCTATGTCTAAGCCATCGCACCATGTAACCAAAGTTCATGAGTAACAACACTTCTTAATGTTTCATCCAAATGCCAGAAGACTGGCCAATTGCTGTGCATGCTACAAAGAGGAGCCAGTGGAGAAAGCCATGGTATTGTTCTGTATCTGATTAATTTCTTTCTTATAATGTTTCTATGTGCATTCTTTTCATATGGTTAATTAGTATTGGAGAGAGATTTATATGAGAACCAACAATATTTAGTTAATGTATTCATTTATATGATGAATTCTTTATCAAAATTAGCCATAAGTAACTGGTAGGGAATATGTGGCTGGAGCAACATTAGGCTAAAGAGATTGGCGATAGAACATGAGAAAACATGTAAGGAAAAAAGAAAATTTCATCTTATTAGCAATGAAATTAAGTTCGACATTTTACAACACAATCGCCGAACTTATACAAATGACATGAAGCTCAAAGAGCATATACAAAATTGCATTCTTCTCTACGACAAAAAATAGAGTCAAAAAATCAAAAAAAAACATAGCCCATGGTATTTGAATGTGAGTGGGTAGGTCAGAGGCAATGGCGCTACATATAAGTTTGCCAGTAGTAAAGTAATGATTTAACTTTCCCCATGTAAGTAATATGCAACAAAAGTCCAAATCAAACAATAAAGGACATAAATCGTGACAATTACAACCAATTTCCACCAAAAGATACTGATTTGGCGCAACGTCAATGATAAATAAATGCCGACAAGAATATCCACAAGCAGGTGTGCTTGCTTGTTTGCAATGTCGCAATCCAACAACTCTTTCGCTCATCTAATTAAATAAAAATCATCATGTGTAACACCAAATCTAGCCAACTATCGAAGGAGACAACAAATATAACACAATCGTTCAAATTAAAATTTACATAATTATTTTCATAAAAAATTCGGGCAAGCAAGATTACATCAACAATATAAAATATTTACCACAAGATTTAAAAACGGAACATCATGAGATTAATCTCCAAATATCATATCCTCCTCCGAGATTGGAAACGGGTTAGTGAGTCCTCCTCACTTCATTATTCCTTTTAAGTCCTCATCATTAGGAAAATTTTACAGCACCTACCCCTACAACAGAACAAGCTACTTAGAACTGGCGAGTCCGGTACTCCGACGTAACATTGCTCCGCCGCCTCAGCAGGCATAGAACTCGACGAGCTCGTCGAGGGACTCGGGCTGGGGGTCCGCGTTCTCCAGCATCCAGAGGAGGTGCTCGAAGAGCACCACCTCGCAGCCCACCACGGTGGCGTCGGCGTCGGCGGCGGCGGCGCCGGACTTCTCGACGAGCACACGGAAGAGGGGGTGGTTGACGAGGTCGGAGCTGACGAGGTACCGTCGGCGAGACTTGCCGACGTACACCAGGTGGAGCCCGGCCGGGACATCGTCGCCGTGGAGCGACGCTGACTGCCACGCGTCCTCGTCCTGCGACCTCGACGAAGCCGAGCCCCGGCCTCCGCCGCCGCCCCCCACGGCGATCCTGCTCGACGAGTGCCACCGCTTTATCATGCATTTAAGCTTGCTCAGCTTCCCCTTCCCGCTCTTCGCCATCTCCTCTTGCCGCTGGCTGCCGGCGACGGGACTCCCGAATGGAGAGAAAGACAGGCGACGGGAAGGAAGGGGAGAAAGCTTCCGGTATATAAAGGTCTTGGGGAGTGGAGCTCACCGGAGTGGGACGACAGCGGAGAGGACGGGAGGCATGGGAATGGGGCCCCGGTGTCGCGGATAATAACAAGGGTGCCACTGGCCGTTTGTCTTGTTATTTCTGTGGGCTGGCAGCCCTAGGAATTTTGATTGATTAGGTGTGACCATGCTGGCACAGCAAATGATCAGTGTACTTTGTGCACGTAAAAAAAAATAAAAATGAATGCTATAAATTAGATGAGTGTTGCTTGCCATGCACCATACACGTAAATACTTTATTTAGGGCTCTAATACCTTTTTTTTTAAAATTTTACTCTTAACTAGGTACTTTATTGTATAATAATGTTATCTTTGTTTGTTTAATTTTTCTAAGTATAGACTTGAACTTATGCTTAGAAATACTTGTTAGCTTAGCTGGTTGGTATCTATCTCTTTTTTTAAATGAGTGATCTTAGATTCAAATGAAAATGCTAGTGAATTATCATTATAATCTTTAGAAATTAAAAAAAATAAATGCGCTAACAAGCGAACGATATATATATATATTCCAACAAAATTTGTTTATTTTTGAGATAAATCTTATGTCATTGTTAGTTAAAGACTGAGTTTTCATACTAAAAGGTAAATATAATTTTGTCGAGCGCACATTCCTCCAAATGAAGGGGAAGGCCTAGATTCAATTTAGCCGATGGAAAGAATTAAACTTTTTATCATGTCGGTGGAGCTTATAAATTAGTTAGGGTGGTGAGGAAAAATAATGTTTGAGGTCTAAATGTTCTTGGAGGAAAGTATGAGGTCTGGTTTTAGTAGAAACCTACTCTTTGTTATATTTGTCTGACTTCTGGTATTTTCCTCCAAATCCAAGCAATCAGCCTGCAGGAATCAAGGGTGCCCACCTGCAAAAATGGCTAAACAAATGAAGGTACATAGCTTTTTTTTCAGCCTGGCCTGCTTCAACTATTTACTAACATCAGAAAGCAGCCAGTGGAGCCCTCAAGATTCCTCTCAACCTTGCAATCCAACATTTATTTTGGAATATACACATTAATTTATTGGAAAAGGGAAGTTGAAGCTGAGTTTGTCAAAATCAAATAGATGATCTCCTTTGTCAGGTAGTGGTATTTGATTCTCTGAGAGACATGCATCAACTTCGCCAATCATAGAAGAATAAGTAGTGCTTAATTAACATGAAGATAGAGGACTGTTTGCAAAGAAATATAAGATGTTTATGTTGTAAGAGAGCTGGCGCCGAAAGTTCTAAGAAAGAGCTTTTTTATTGAGAACAACAGTATAGGAAATGATGTGGTAAATCTAGATTGAAGTACAAAGTTGGTGGAGATAAAGGCATAACTCTAGGTGGAGGATTATATTAGCAATAAGAGGATATGTTAATTATTGTTTAACATGGTTCATCCTCATCTAAATAATAATTAATTATACATAGCCTTTTCTCTTTTGCCCTTTTTTTTTGTGGGGTGGGGGGCAGGAAATTAATGTAAAGGAGACAATGTTGGATTAGAGGATTTAGAAAAGAAATTGATAGCAACAGCATATATTTTTAGCTAAATTTAAGATACAAAAACTCATTCAGTAAAATGTTTGAAATGCTTGAAGATATCCTACCCTAACCCCCTGCCAAAAAAAAGGCATTTGAAATGCTTGAAGATAATATTATCTTGCCAAAATTTTAGATACTTTGCCACTAATAACCGGTTCATAGGAGATATATCCAGTTATTAAGTGGATACTATGAGAAATTTAACCATTACCTTCTAAAGATAGACAGATACTTTTTTTTAAAAAAAAAATGAAGGAAAACAAAAAATAAATATTTAAAAATATTATATGACAAGTAATTCTACCTCTATAATTGGTATGATAGAGAGGTTGACAAGTAATTCTACCTTAATTCTTGCATACCCATATGTTGATGAAGCTCAGTCCAACAAAGGTGATTGATGCAGGATAGTCATGTAATGAATAAAACTCTCTTTCACTAGGTGTATGAACATCAGTCCACCAGCTAAGATAGAGAAGAACAAGAAATATCATAGCAGTTGTTAAATTATCACATTGTCAAACATTTGAGTTAGCACACAAAATATCTGACTACTAGAAAGAACTATAATAAAACTTCATTTGTCATCACTTTTTTTTTATTTTAAAATAAAAAATTATTTCTAAATTTTAAAAGTAAAAAATATATATGATATGATTAATTATTTTTAAATATATAAATATAATAATGATGGTCAAGATGGTGATAGTGAAGGCAGAGACATTGAAAGCCGTAGTAGCGGCTGAGAGCACCAATACTGTGGTAACGGCGATGGTGGTCGTGCGCAAAGACCATATGATAGGAGTGGTGTGGCGGAGATGGTAGGGGTGGCTGCAGCAATGGTTGTGGTAGAGACGACATCAATGGCCATGGTCGTAGTTGAAATTACAACGATGCCGATGGTGGGAGCATCAATAATATGATCCTAGCGGTGATGATGGTGGCAGTGGAAACGGTAGCGACAACAATAGCAGGTATAATGACAATGAAGATGGTAGCGGGCGACAGTATAGTGGTAATAGCAATAGTGGTGGTGGTGCTAGTGACAACCATGATGATGGTGGTGATGAAAATCATAGCAGCAACTATAACAGCAATGGTGGTAGTGGAGACAGTATGGTAATGATAGTAGCGCTGGCGACGATGTAGAGGTGGTATAGATGATGGTAAAAGACAATTTTTTTAATTTTTGAAAACAATAAAAATAATTTTTTACTCATATTTTCTCAAGAAAAATTATTATTATTAAATATAATATAATATAATATAATACGTTTTAATCCTAATTTTACAATTATATTTTTTTTTAAAATAAAAATGAAAAAGAAGAGCAGTGCCAAGCAGGTACTATGGTCTTCATTTCATGCACCAGTAATAGCTGTTGCTGAAGATTAGGCCTGCCTTGGCATTATGGTATGTCCTTACTCGAGGCTATGGAGTTGTAAAGGTTGGCCGAGGGAGCGTGAATCCAAGCTTTTGTTTGGTTGTTTTCTAGGAATCCCCGGAATGCAGAAAGGTTCTTGCCCTAGAAGGGTCACCTGCAAGCGATACAAAATCGCGGGCAGAAGAATCTTCACACTCGGAAGAGTTCTGAACTGATGAAACAACCGTTCGTTATCGTGCCAAAACAGTCAGATGGCATCGATGAACATTATTGCAGTGTACTTCTACTGAGGGTTAGACCTATTAATGGGTTTTCATTTTTTTTCATTTTTTTTTTTTGAGATAAGGAATGGAGCCTATACCCAATTCAATATCAGGGAATTAAACAATGAGGGGTAGCCTGGGCTAACTAGAAAAATTGGCTCTTATTTTTATATTTCTTTTGTAATGAATTAATGGTGCATTTGACTTCGTTTAGAGTCGGAATTTGGTTGGGAAGGATTGGAGCATTTCTATTTTTTTCCTGAAATTCACATAGGATTAATTTCTTTTTTTTGCCCAATCAGCTGGAATGAAAATTACTCATTTTTATTTTTATTTTTATTTTAAAGTCTAATTCTTTTAGATCAAATATGCCGCTAAAAATTTTTGTTTCATGGTAGTTTCGGAAAAATTGACGAGAACGCGGAGAAGCTAAAGATAGCCCTGTCAGCAACACGGTTATGCCAACTTCGGAGGTTCAAACCTCTAAATTCGTTTATCCCGGCGCCCGCCCTGTGGGCGACCAGGAACAGAACCTGTCACGCCCCGGATCCGGATCCGTGACACGGCCGTGCTATTGCCGACTATCGCCCACAGTAGCACGCAGCCTCATACAGGGGTAACAGGTAGCCAAAAGGATTCATCCTTATATATATATTAAAAGTTTGCAGTACAACCTTCAAGTTTGAAACCAAAAATACAGAACTTCTATGCTATTCAAATGTACAGAAGTATATAAGCTTCTCCAAAAATACGAAGCTCTGTAACAAAATAAAAACATATCTGATGGCGATCACTGGTGAGGATCTGAAAGAAAACGAAACATAAACAGATGTGAGCTAAACGGCTCAGTAAGTAATCCTGCATAATCCTACCGGATCAACCAGTAGACTAAACATGTAAATCAGGGTTTTGAGAAGCTGACATGCATGTTTATCTAATAATCATCCTGGCATAATAAGTATGCAATTTAAACAAAGCAGTAGTGCAAATCACAAAATTTTCATATTATATGCATATGAAACCGTGCCCCCGACATGCCGTGGTCCATTCTCTCGGATGCTACTGCGAAGTCCATTCGGCCACTGGCGGGGCCAGCTAGTCATTCTCGGCCACTAGCAAGGCCAGCGAAGTTATTCTCGGCCACTAGCAAGGCCAGCTCAGTTGCATTCGATCAGTAGCATCTTTGAGCCATTACAGTGCCTCTTGGCTAGCTAAGACTTTACAAACTTACATGCATGATTAAAATATCAGTATCATCATGTCGCATACATAGCCATAGCTTCTGTAATCATGCAAGTTACTTATGCATTGTAACATATCAGGCATGAAACATATATACTTAAAATAAATGCTTAGGAAACATTAATAACATAACATGATCCATAACAGGATTAGGACAGGTTACTTACAGTGATTCGTTTTCTCCCAAGTTTCTTACGTCCTGGTGACGGATCCTGAGTCACCTAAAATCACATTATAATGAGCATATTATCTCCTTTTACTTGTTTGGATTCCACCCGAAATTTAGCCCAAGTCTAATGTGTTCATATTGGAGCCTTGATTAGGTCCATATGGTTTAATTGGCCTTCTAATTGGTCATCAGGCTTAATCCCAAGTTTAATTTGGGTTTAATTTTGGTTAAATTTATAGTCTGGCTTGTCCAGACTTAGCCCAATTTGATTGGGCTCGGGTTTAGTCAAATTTGGCTAAACCCTTTCCCCCCTTTTTTTTTCTCTCTTTTTTTTTTTTTATTTTTCTTTTTCTTTTTCTTTGGGCTTAACGGGTTTTTCTTCTCTTCTCTTTTCCAGAATCTTCCCGACTCTTCACCTTCCGCAACCCCCCTCTCCTCCGACGCTCTTCCTCTCTCTTCTCTTCTTCGCCCTCGCCGGAATCGTGGGTGTTTCGGCCGATTCCTCGGCCTTCTTCTTCTTCTCCGGCCGAATCCACGGCCTCTCTTCCTCCGTCACTCCCTCTCTTTCTTTCTCTTTTCTTTGTTTTCGCCGAACCCTAGCTTCCGATCTGTATTTTTGGTTTCAAACTTGAAGGTTGTACTGCAAACTTTTAATATATATATAAGGATGAATCCTTTTGGCTACCTGTTACCCCTGTATGAGGCTGCGTGCTACTGTGGGCGATAGTCGGCAATAGCACGGCCGTGTCACGGATCCGGATCCGGGGCGTGACATGTAGTGGTATCAGAGCCTTAGGTTAAATAATAGAATAATCATAAAATGCCTAAGGAAAAGGGTAGTCAAGAATATCACCGTCATAGAAAATGTTATAATATGCTAGTTTATCATAACCTCACTTTTAAAAAAAAAAAAAAAAAAATTTTTTTGACTGCTAGGTGATCATTAGGAAGATATGGATGACGACCGGAGACCACCCTCCCCGGAGCCCAGCGAGCGGTCAGTTTCCCCGGATACTCCACGGTCTGCAGCAGGTCAGGCAGGCCTAGCCGGAGTGTATCAGCTTATGGCGCAAGTGCTGCAACAGCAGCAGATGATGCAGTTGGCCGCTATGCCATCAGCAGACTCCTGCTATGAGAGGTTCCGCCGACTGAACCCTCCGACCTTTGAGGGTGGGTCTGATCCTATGGCGGCAGAAACATGGATCCGGGAGATGGAAAAGATGTTCCGAGCCCTCCACTTTCCTGATGAGGTGACAGTCCGGCTGGCGACCTCTATGCTGACAGGAAACGCCGAATACTGGTGGACGGCCATGGAGACGGCTTATGCCGTTGACAGACTCACCTGGAGGGACTTTAAGAGGATATTTTACAATCAATACTTTCCGGACTCAGTTCACCTGGCGAAGCAGAATGAGTTTTTGACACTGACCCAGACTGACCAGATGTCCGTTCTGGAGTACGCCAATAAATTTAACGAACTGGGACGATTTTGCCCCCAGTTCATGGAGGATGAGAGAAGTAAGGTGAACCGGTTTGAGCAGGGATTGAGGTACGGGATTCGGTCCCGAATATCCTCCCATTTATTCTCAAGCTACAAAGATGTGCTGGACCGAGCCTTGAAGGTTGAGGCTGACCTGATACGGTCCGGGAGAGAGAGGGAGGACCTGAAGAGGACTCGGTCATCAGGAGCACCGAGTAGTGGGGCTGGAGGCAGCAAGGGGTCTGTGCCCAAGAAGAGACAGAGCAGAAGCTGCCCCACCTGTGGCAAAAACCACAGCGGTACCTGCCCGAGGAAGACCGGAGCTTGTTATTCTTGCGGGCAGACAGGACACATCGCCCGCAACTGCCCTAGCCGAAAGAAGGATGAGCCCAGACATGCTGCACCAGAGGACCAGAGATCGAGGGGTAACCCTCGAGTTTTCGCACTGACTCGACAGGATGCCATTGCTAGCGATCAGGTGGTGACAGGTACACTTCTGGTCAACTCGGTTCCTGCCCTCATTCTATTTGATTCTGGTTCTACGCATTCTTTCGTGTCGGTTAGCTTTTCCAGACAATTACATAGCACATCTGAGAAATTAGTGGAACCATGGCATGTTGCTACACCCCTTCAGAAAACCGCAATTGTTGACACGAAATATAAAGATTGCATAATTCAGATAGGGGAAAAAGAATTAGAGACAAATCTTTTACAGCTTGACATGCAAGACTTTGATATTATCTTGGGCATGGACTGGATGTCACAGTATCACGTCCACATTGATTGTTACCACAAGGGGGTGGTATTTCGGATACCTGGGGAGCAAGAATTTTTCCTTCAGGACGATATACCCCTTCAAGATGCTCCTACGCTACACTTTATTTCTGCCTTGAAAGCTGGAAAGGCTGTGAGAAAAGGGTGTATGGCCTATCTGGCCTGTGTAATGGATACCCAGAAAAAGACCAAACTGGAAGATATTCCAGTAGTCAGAGAATATCCGGATGTCTTCCCGGAGGAATTACCAGGATTACCCCCAGACCGAGAGATCGAATTCACTATCGACCTCGCACCAGGAGAGGGGCCAGTCTCCAAGGCTCCTTATCGGATGGCCCCTGCTGAGTTAAGGGAATTGAAGGTACAACTACAAGAACTCCTGGATAAAAAGTTCATCCAGCCCAGTGCGTCGCCATGGGGAGCTCCTGTCCTATTTGTGAAAAAGAAAGACGGGAGTATGCGGCTATGCATCGATTACCGAGAATTGAACAAGATAACTATAAAGAACAAATATCCCCTACCTCGGATCGATGACCTGTTTGATCAGCTGCAAGGCGCCCAAGTCTTCTCCAAGATAGATTTGAGGTCAGGCTACCATCAGCTGAAGATCAAATCTGAGGATGTGCCAAAAACTGCATTTCAAACCAGGTATGGGCATCATGAATTTCTGGTTATGCCTTTTGGACTGACCAATGCCCCGGCTGCATTTATGGACTTGATGAACAGAGTCTTTAAACAATATTTGGATCAGTTCGTGATAGTTTTTATCGATGACATTTTGATATACTCAAAGAGCCGGAAGGAACATGAAGACCATTTGAGGGTGGTGCTACAAATCCTTCGAGAGAAGAGGCTGTATGCCAAGCTGAACAAATGTGAGTTCTGGCTGGACAGTGTGGCGTTCCTCGGCCATATAATCTCCAAGGAAGGAGTGTCAGTGGACCCCAAGAAGATAGAAGCGGTGGTGGATTGGCCTCGTCCCACCAACTCCAAGGAAATAAGAAGCTTTTTGGGATTAGCCGGGTATTACCGGCGATTTGTGGAAGGGTTCTCCAAAATAGCTACCCCCTTGACCCAGTTGACTAAGAAACGGGCCAAGTTTATCTGGGACGGCAAGTGTGAGAGGAGCTTCCAGGAGCTCAAACAAAGGTTAGTTTCTGCCCCAATTTTGACATTACCGTCCTTAACTGGAGAATTTACCATCTACAGTGATGCTTCCAAGAACGGGCTAGGCTGTGTGCTGATGCAAGATGGCAAGGTGGTAGCCTATGCCTCGAGACAGCTGAAACCCTATGAACAGAACTACCCGACACATGAACCTCTGCAATTAAATAAAGATTTAACCTATGAGGAGGCTCCCCTGCGCATCATAGACAAAAAAGAGCAAATCCTCCGAAGGCGCACCATTCCCTACGTTAAAGTCCAGTGGACCAACCACACTGAAAGGGAAGCTACCTGGGAATTGGAGGAAGAGATGCGACAACGCTACCCTCAGCTGTTCGAGAACCGAGGTATGTCTAATTTCGAGGACGAAATTTATTTTAAGGGGGGTAGGATGTAATGTCCGGGCCCACAACCTACTAGGCCCAATGAGAAATGGGCCCAGCTAAGGGTTGGGCCCAAATGTCACTGTAGGCAGTATAATTATAATACTTATCAGAAAAAAAAAAAAAATATTAAAATACGAAGGGATAAGACCGACAGGGAAGGGTGACCCTCACCCCTGCTGGCAGCCGATGCCGGCGCGCCGGAGACAAGGGGGGGCGGCGGCCAGTCCCGGAGTATGGAGGAAAGGAGAGGATGGGACGTCTCAGAGGAGGGTTTCGTCCTCTAATCAGTTATTTAAGCCTCTGCCGGCAACCCCAAGTCACAGACCCCCTAAACACCGAACGAGAGAAAGAGAGAGGGAGCCGGAGCCCTGGAGCCTAAGGCCAAGGAGCCCTGGAGCTCTGAAGAAGGGGGGACTACCAGGGAGGAAGCACTGCCCGACTACACCCGACTAAAACCAGGTATGGACTCCCTGTTAATAAAATCATAAAGCAAGGAGAAACCCCTCTGTGGGGTATTCTCCCCTCTGTTTCACTGATGAAACAGAGGGGAGGAGACTGGCACAGAATGGAGGAGACTGGCACAGAATGGAGGAGACTGGCACAGAGAGGGGGAGACCGGCACGGGAGAGAAAAACAGGAGGAGGGCCGTGGGCTGGCCTGAGAACGGCCCAAGCCGAGCCCAACGCCACTCGGGCCGAGCCCAGCCGGACTCGGCCTGCGGGTGACAGGCCCCGGCCGTGGCTGCCCTAGGGCTGAGGGGCAGCCAAGGGCCGCCGGGTCTGCCGTGCCGGCGACCAACGCGGCCACAAGGCCACCAACCCCGGCCGGACCGCCACTTCTCTCCGGCAAGAGGCGGTGGCGCCGGAGGGAAGGACCAAAGAAAAGAAAAGGAAAAAGGGAAGAAAAAAAAAAGAAATAAAAGAAATAAAGAAAATAAAATAGACTCACCGGACCGTAGAGGCTTCATCCTTGGACCCCCGGCCTTACCTCGCCGTGGTCGGAGCAGGGGGAGATCTCCCGGAGGAGATCCAGCCGCGACCCAACTTCCCGGCACTCCTCTTCTCCGGCATCGCTCGGAGAAGAGGAAGGGGGGGCCGGCCTTTCTTCCGCCGGTGCTCCGGGGGGAAGCTCCGCCTCGGTCGGTGGATCGGAGGGGAGCCTCGTCTCCCCGGTCGCCTGCAAGAGAAGAAAGGGAGGAGACGGAGGGTTCGGTGGGGACGAAAGGCCGGCCCCCCCTTCCTCTTCTCCGAGCGATGCCGGAGAAGAGGAGTGCCGGGAAGTTGGGTCGCGGCTGGATCTCCTCCGGGAGATCTCCCCCTGCTCCGACCACGGCGAGGTAAGGCCGGGGGTCCAAGGATGAAGCCTCTACGGTCCGGTGAGTCTATTTTATTTTCTTTATTTCTTTTATTTCTTTTTTTTTTTCTTCCCTTTTTCCTTTTCTTTTCTTTGGTCCTTCCCTCCGGCGCCACCGCCTCTTGCCGGAGAGAAGTGGCGGTCCGGCCGGGGTTGGTGGCCTTGTGGCCGCGTTGGTCGCCGGCACGGCAGACCCGGCGGCCCTTGGCTGCCCCTCAGCCCTAGGGCAGCCACGGCCGGGGCCTGTCACCCGCAGGCCGAGTCCGGCTGGGCTCGGCCCGAGTGGCGTTGGGCTCGGCTTGGGCCGTTCTCAGGCCAGCCCACGGCCCTCCTCCTGTTTTTCTCTCCCGTGCCGGTCTCCCCCTCTCTGTGCCAGTCTCCTCCATTCTGTGCCAGTCTCCTCCATTCTGTGCCAGTCTCCTCCCCTCTGTTTTATCAGTGAAACAGAGGGGAGAATACCCCACAGAGGGGTTTCTCCTTGCTTTATGATTTTATTAACAGGGAGTCCATACCTGGTTTTAGTCGGGTGTAGTCGGGCAGTGCTTCCTCCCTGGTAGTCCCCCCTTCTTCAGAGCTCCAGGGCTCCTTGGCCTTAGGCTCCAGGGCTCCGGCTCCCTCTCTCTTTCTCTCGTTCGGTGTTTAGGGGGTCTGTGACTTGGGGTTGCCGGCAGAGGCTTAAATAACTGATTAGAGGACGAAACCCTCCTCTGAGACGTCCCATCCTCTCCTTTCCTCCATACTCCGGGACTGGCCGCCGCCCCCCTTGTCTCCGGCGCGCCGGCATCGGCTGCCAGCAGGGGTGAGGGTCACCCTTCCCTGTCGGTCTTATCCCTTCGTATTTTAATATTTTTTTTTTTTTTTCTGATAAGTATTATAATTATACTGCCTACAGTGACATTTGGGCCCAACCCTTAGCTGGGCCCATTTCTCATTGGGCCTAGTAGGTTGTGGGCCCGGACATTACAGAACCAACCTCCGTGGGATCCACAGTATGAAGCTACCACACTCCATAAATTTACTAAATTTATTGTGTGAGCATTATAAATACTCACATAATAAATTTAAAATGTCAAAAGAAGAATTATAAAAACAAAGATTAGGATTGTTTTGGACCGTCCATTCAAGGAGACAGCACAGCGCATATCTCTCTCACGTTCCTCTCCGCCATTTTAGTACTAACTTCCCAACCCCCTTGCCCATTCCTTCGAATCAGAAGACCAATTCTTGGAAAGCTATCTCGGGAGTTCCGTGATATTCTGCTTTCTAATTTTAATTTTATTGGATGCATCCATACACGTGTTGTATGAACCACCCAGTCTAGCAAAACAAAAAAAAAGAAGAAAGAAAGAAGACGACCAATTCTTCCATCTCTCTCACATTCCTCTCCATCAGTTTAGTACTAACTTTCCAACCCCCTCCCTGATTCCTTCGAATCAGAAGACCAATTCTTCCTGTTCTTGTTGTTGTTGGATTGAGAGAGATCGAATCCGGTGGGTGAATTCAGAGAAAGATAAATTCCCTCCCTTTTTTTTTTTCTTTTAAAGTTCTCCCTTCTTGTCTTCTAATTACTCGTTTCCATCCTTTCTAGACGGTGACTTGTGCCAATACAGCTTGCTTCCTGCTTAAGAGCATGGTATAGACTCGTCGGCAGAATATATCATCCTGCTTTACATGGGAACATAGCTTGTTTGTAATTCTTAAAAAGATATATATATATATATATACACACACACACAAAAAAAAAAAATCAAAAGACAGTCAACGCCGCCATAAATATTTTCTTTCAAATACATTGTTTGTACATCAAGTTTCCTCTTTCCACTAAACTTGTAAAAGGCCTTCTTCCATTTGCACAATTTTGTTGGTCCACTGGACATACCATAATCTAAAGAGTACAACACAACGAGGGAACCTGTACACTCTTCCAGGCATTTGTTGAGCATCTTATTTATTTAACCTATTTTACAAAATATAACACAGTCCATTGCTGTACAATGCATAACTTTACAATTGATAAGTCTCAAACCTACCAAAACTGCATTCATAATGATTATCCATGTTTTGAAGACCAAGGCAGAACTCAATCATGGTGATGCCTCTTTATGGTAAGATGCAAACTGATGGTCCATTCTCCTTCACCTCAATGTTTCTCTTGTGCCAAAATACTATCAATATTCCTCCAGCACGGCTATCTGCTTACCACCGTTGTATTTTGAATCTACAAAAATTTGTGAAGTGCCTTTACATTGCGGGAGCAGCATCATTATGCTGAATCTACTCTTCCTCGCTTCTAGCTAAATGTTTGATAGAGCAATGTCCCATGTACTCGCATTCTACTCTGAAACAACTCTTGTGATTTCCCCCTTCAGAGGTTGCTGGGGAAAGAAAAGGATGGCCAGAATTCCGCAAACAGCTAAACCAACAGCTCCATCAAATGGATGCATGGGATGCACACTTGCTAGCCATAAAGGAGTACTAGGCCGGTATTTTATGAAGCCACCAGATTGCAAGGTGAAATTGGTAGCCATTATCCCCACGCGCAATCCAATTGGGACACAGAGCTTGCCATGAGCTCTTTGTTTTATTCCGAATAGCGCCAAAGATAGCAGCAAGAGACCTGGTACTGAAGCCAAGGACCTGCAGATTTATTAACAATAAGGATTGATATTTTGCGACCAACAAAAACAAAAAAACACTATGAAGTCGATAAACCATGACTAATATATCATAGGGGCTGTGTGAACAGAAACATGCGTATGAAGGAGTGTTTTACTATCCAAGAGTAGTGATTTCCATTAGTAGGTGATGACTAGCAACTCCGAGGCCATAAGCCAAAACATTTAGATTTCTGAATTATAGTTTCACATTTTCTTGGATCAGTATTATATCCATTCACAGAAAATCAAATGAACCCAAAACTTCTTTTCTTTTCCTTTTAATATGTAATAATGAATCAAGACCATGCTGAAGCTGCATCATGTAATGAACAAAAACATTAGTTGAAAAGACCACCGAGCCAGCCAATGGTTGAAAAAAATAAAAATCAAATTCCAGATTGGAATTAAAATGTAAATCCAAGAAATTCATCTGCAGTAAGCTGCACTAAAATTTTCAAAAAAAAGTCATCTGTAAGTAAAACATACCCATGAATCATAGAAAATGCAACTCCAGATATCATGATGGCATGGTAATATCCAAGGTCAACAGCAATTTCCTCCTGTAACCATGATCTGAATAACAATTCTTCCACTAGAGCAATGCCAGTTGCAGTCACAATACCTCGAACAGCATGTGCTAGCATCCTCCCATATGCTTTGAGCAATACAACAGGACCTGCTGAAATTGATGGCAGACCTAATGACCAAGAAACACTTGCAAATCCCAGTAATCCACTCATTGAATGTATGCACAAGACTATCATCATTCCTCCAAGCAAACCCTTGAGGAAATCATGGACCTGCAGGCAAAATAGTTGATTCCAGAAGCTGTTACAGCCTACAGAAAAAATTACTAAACTTTGTTTTTTACAACCAAACCATACTACTAAGTATAAAAGGAAACCTTAACCATAACCATCCAGCCCTGCACCAACTATTGTGTTTGGCTTTATGGATCCTCAGTGGTCAAGCATTCCTATCTAGGATCCCCATTTGCCAAGAATTCCTATTTGGGACCACCTCAAAAGAAAAAAAAAGGGAATCGTGGTAAATAATTAGAATGCCCTCATAAAGGCCTGCTCTGGAACCACAAAATGATAATAAGTGTAATTTTGTACAATTGGGTGCTACAGCTATTCAAACCCCACAACCAAAGACCCAAGCTCAACCCAGTTGGCCAATATCACACAGCTAGAGCCCATGCCAGAATGGACCAGCTCTAAGATCGAAGCCAGGCCAACTTGTCCTGCTGAGATCCCCTCAGAATTGAGAGAATTATGAAGAGTTCCTTTTTTTAGACAAACTAAAACACCTGTTATACAATATCAAGCATTTGATGCAGCAAAGGAAATGTAAAGTTTATACCCTGGATGCCGATGTCAGATCCAGCCCATATTGTTCAAGAGGGTTGTCATATCTCCGAATTCTTTTACCCCATAACACAACAAGAATTGTGATAGAGACACAGAGACCTATAATGCAAGCATATTCAGCAATCCTGTTTGAAGTCTTTGTTGTCCAACTCTGAACAAGTGTTGGGAACAGGGGGATCACCACAGGTGACCATAGAACAAGCACCATGAAAGCAAACCCAAGTATCCTAGAGACAAAATAAAGCCAACATAAAAATCTTCACTAATTCTTTACTATGATAGGAGCAAATTGGAAGAAAATGACAAGAAATATATAAAAACCAATACTATCTATCAAATTTCATTAAAAAAGTTCGTACAAAATTTGACCATAACTTTTTATGAATCTAAAATATCGACGCTACTGAGCTGAAGTAAAATAAAAGCACGTTTAACCAAGAGCAGACAACATGGAGCACAACAAAGCAACATAAGTTAACTAAATAAAAACCACCAGGAAAACATATACCATAAAGGCACATGAGCAACACCTGCATTTGCATGAGGATGATCTCACATTATTACAAATCAAATGCCTTTTATCATGGACACTAATGTACAGGGAAGAAGAATGTTAATGATCTCATAAACTAGTCTATTTGAAAAGATCATTCATTTAATTAAAAAAGGGTAGCCTAGTGCATGAGGCTCCGACCATTGCAGGGTCAAGGGAGGGTCAATTGTATACAACCTTTCACCCGTGTGTGTAGAAAGGCTGTTTCTGTGTTTCAAACTAATGACCTCCAGTTTACAATGGAACAACCTTAACGTTGAACCAAGGCTCACCCTCTAATGATCATTTATTTATATTACTTTTGTAAATTTGTTAACTGTGACTAGAAAGATATCAAAATTGAGATGTTCACAATAGTATCTTTTTCCAACCAAAAAAATATCTTAAAAAGAACTTCCAATATTGCAGCAAATAACAAAAGGATTAGCAAGCAGGTTCTACAATTCCATATCTATGGCATGAATACAAAACATCAGCACTGTTTTACAGCTGCATTATCAGAGAATAGAAACATGGTGATTAGGTATGTGAAGATGGTGACTAGCATAAGAAAACACACTAGTAAGACGAGAAACATCATATATCATGACTCAAGTAGTAAATAATATAAGATACAGTCATAATAAATTCATTCTACACTAATCTATCATGATGCTACATCAAACAATATTTTTTTGGAACTTAGGATGGGAAGAAACCCAGCTGAAATCGGGATGAAGGTGGGACTCAAACCCGGGTCATTGATATCCAAACAATAATGACTTTACTAACTGCACTAGTTGGCACCCTTTATCATTCTATTTATATTAAGAGAACTATATATCTTAAAACTACTCTTGCTTAAAAATATTTGATTTCATTATGTAAGTTGCATCCAGAGTTGCAAAGCAGCTTCATAAATAGATTAGCATCCACATTGGAAGCAAGAGAGAAGAAAAGGAAATCAAGTTCTTCACTTGCTAATTTCCTTGATGTTTCAGTTGCACCTGCAGTGGTTAGGCTATACTTGTTATCACAGCTTTAATTAGTTCAAGAGCTCCGGATAGTTGTTTACTTCATTTCTTCGTTACTCATCAAGTCTGTAAAGCACCATCGAGAACTAGAAATCCAGCATGAACTAAATTGTTTATCCTTGTTGCTCATTTATCTGAATATTGTCGTTTAGTATCCATTGATTCTTGTCTACCATAATATGCTCTACCTAGTGCTTTGTCTCTCATTTATCTGAAGGGGTCAGAGTCAGAGCTTGCTTCTTGGATCACGTGCAAGGTGTGACAATCATTAACTCGACGTATTTTGATATTGAAACAACATCACTCAATATTAAATGCAGACTCGGGAAACTAAAATTATTCATTGCAATGTTCTACTAAGAATGCCATGATAACATGAAACATCAAAAAAATTCTTAAAATAGTTAGATGCAGCAGAAAGCTAGTAAAACGAACCTAAAACTAGACAGGTTTTATAAGCTTCATTTTCCTAGGCAAGGGAAAGATGCCCTAAAATTTCTAAATTAGCTGGGGGGGAAAGAGGAGAGAGGGGGGGGGGGGGAACTAAAAGCAAAACGAACCTCTGAAATAAAGGACGTTCAGCAATCCGCAGGAATGAGATAAGCCTGTCTGTCAAGCTCATAGCACCACGTATGCCACCCCAGAGTAAAGCAATTTTGCCAACTAATCGCAGCATTCCACCCTTTTGTCCCAATTCTGCCAGAATGGCAACCAGTCTTCTCGTACATGTTGAACAAAGCCAAGGTAATCTCAGAAAATAAGGGACATAGGGAATTAAAAAAAGAAGATATGAAAAGCGACAAGAATCTGACCTTTCCTGATCCACTTCCCCATCAGTCTTAGTAGGTACTACAGGACCAGCAACAGACATTGCTTTCTCAGCAAGGTTGATCACTAAATTATCCTGATTTTTTTCTCGCATTGCTTCCTCAAGCTCAGCATGCTCCGCATGGGGAAGCCCCTTCTCATCAGATAAGGCAGAAGGATTTTCCATGGTCTCATCATATTTGTAGCCCTTGTTATGCTGAAGGCACAAAGAGAATTCATGAACCGATAAGCAAGAGACATAACATACACATCTCATTAAAATAAGTGCCATTTCCATGATTAGTGAAACCCTGAGAAAATAAGAAATATATCACAGAACCTCAGCAGTTTTGGATGCCAAGATGGCAGGACAAAAGCCCACTCAAATAAGATAAACCCTGCTGGATCAGTTTCACTAAAAACAATATTTCAATCACCATTCTGTCAGCAAATTTTAATATATAGGTATATTAAACTAGGAAGCATAGACATAGACACAGGATACTGATATGACACGATATGAATACACTGATACAACAAATCTTGAAAAGTAGGATATGATGCAGCTAGGAAACAGCATCAAATATATATGTACTTTTTGCATGTGCATAAAAGCACCCGTACAACTAGCAGGCCATCAATTCACTCAAATCCATAGATGACAATTCACACTCCATGTTCTTATTATCAATTTCATAAACTTCAAATTTAATGATTCCTCATTAGAAAGTTAAGATCATAGAACGAGAAAGAAAGGAAAAAAGCCCCCCTCATCCTTGGAGGTATCCTAGATGTATCTCAAGTATATCTGGAAAGTAGTTGGAGCATTTTGTTTAATTTTAAAAAATAGGATAACTAACATAAGTATCGGATGCGTATCCTAGAAGTATCTAACAAGTATCAATCCAATACATATCCATTGGCGATGCTCCCTAGGTGTTAAAATTCAGGAAAAAAGATAAAATTACTGAACAAAACACAACATTGCACTAACAATGTATGATCTACGTTGCACTCAAATAAATGTATGATCTACGTTATGGAGGCCATGATTAGAAATACAGAATCTTATAATTTACGAGAAAGTACAATCCCAATACTGATAAGAATACCATGTTGTGAATTGTGTAAAGAATAGACTGCAAGGAAAATATGGAGTATGGAGACATTTATATCTACAAGACATCCCTATCAATCTCCCAGGTAATTATTACATAAAAAGTTCAAAAAATGATGAAGTACTTCACAACGCCACCTTTTTAATAAAGTCACAAAGGTCATAGCCACGTGAGCTGGGAGGGAGCTTCGCTCATATAGAAATGGCGAATGAATTACAATCTTTCTATGTGCTATAAGCGCGATATACAAAATAGCTAATAATACAAATTTAGAAATTAGGAGCATAAGTGAAAAAAGGATACAAGACCAAAAGTCTAAGAAATGAGACATTTCTGTTGTTCCGAGATAATTGTAAAAAATGGAATGGAATGGAACGTCTACTTCTCCACTTGTAAAATGGAGGCCAACATCTGTAAAAGGCAAAAGCTAACCACAAATGAACTGTCAACCATGTCATGGCAAAACACAAGAAGATCCTCAGAGGAAGAAAGACCCAAAATATTCTACAACCAAATATACTGGTCACCAATGAATTATGGCCACAAAACAGTTAACATTCAATATTCGTTTGAACTTTGAAGTATATTAACATGTCCAAAGCACAACCCAAACCAGAGTCTATGGTATTAAAGGAGGAAGATGTTGAGCCCAAAGAGGATGCAACAGCAGAGAAGGGAGATTTGTATTTCATATGAGACCCAAAGACTACAAATTAGACCCAATCATTTTTCCTTTATGATCATTATGCTTTGTACCAAAGTTGGCAATCTTTACCAGGTATCGCACCAGCACATCATCAGTTGGGTACCATACGATCATATGGTATGGTACGCACCCCATACCACGACAGCTCCGAATCCCTTTTTTCTCGCTTTTTATTATGGTACTTCCTAAAATTGGATGGTATGGATCGGTAAAGCACGATACAAATCTGGTTTTAGATGGTACCAGGCGGTTACACTTGGTTCGAACCGCAATGGACCGATTCAACTCATATGCTGAGTTGAAACTCTACCATACTGCTACCTTATTGGTATGGTACGGTACGATCAGTATAGGCTGATATGGTAGAACTTCCCCTGTACCATAAGGACCAACACATTAACAAACCCAAAAATAGTGGGTTTTTCTTTAAATGTGCTTTGTACTATGATGATTATGCTTTGTACCATTATGCTCTATTTATATTATATTAGTAATTGATAGTTGCATTAAAAAATATTTCTCTAAATAAGATTGAGTGGTCTATAATGACTTCATCTTTTTCTTTGCTTCATTCTCCCTTTGTCTTCATAGTACCAATGCGTACAGCCTCATAACTGACATACTATACCTACCAGCACCGAACTAATACTTAGTATAGAGGATGTACAGAGTGTCGATACACCGAAATGACCCTATACCAAGCACACTGACTTTGTGCCAACATAGTACCAGTAGGGGATCTGGTACAAAGATTGTAAACCTCGATACCAACTATAGTCTCAAAAGGTGTGAACATGAAGGGTATAGAAAATTAAAAAATGAGCATTGATGACAGAGAAGGGCATACAAGTTTTTGATGTGAAAACAAAAGGTTAAGAAATATCAATACCGCAAATTTGTGGGGAACAAGCTAATAAAGAAGAATAAATGCAGATGCATTATAAGTCATATAATTAGCAGCATCTAAATCAAGAATCAAAGCATGGCCAAGTATTCAAGAAGAAGCCAACAATAATGGGGTAAAAGCTCAAGTAACATCAGGCAGCACATGAGGTGAATGCAGGCAATGTGCTAGGGACACAAACAAAGAAGACGCACTTGAAATATTTTGCTTCATTCAATCATAACACTCACAAAACAAATGCTAAAAGAGCCTCATTGAAAGAACCAAGAAAACAATTACAGCATATGTAGTAAACATAAAGTGGTGAGGTGATTCAACAGAACAAGCCATAAACGCATCAACGAAAATGGTAATAGCTGACCGCCATTACTGTAGGTTTGAAATGTATTTTATGAATATGTGCAAACAGGAGATTCACAAGCCAAAAAGTAGCATATATTCCAGTTAGAGGTTCATGGGCCAAACAATAGCAACAGAAGAGTTCTATGTTGCTAACGGGATAAAGTGGTGCTCAGCATCACTGCTGCAGTAACCAACTATTAATAGAGTCAAACTAAGTCTCAGAAAGCAAGAAAGTGGCAGGACCATAGAAGCCACTACAAACTCTCATGACAGTGCAAGCAAGGAGATGGTAAGAAAATAACAAGGTGAGTTGCACAAAGTATTAGAGCTCTAGTTAAGGGTCTCAAAGGGAAGTATTTCAGGCCAGCAAGATGTAGTTTGGTCTTCTTGAGTCAATGCAATTCAAAATCAACTTGGAGGAGGAAAGAGCTGATTGACATATCCGAACATTTAAAAGTCAGTATTAGAACCCCAAAACAGTATAAAATATCTCAGTATTTTTTAAAAAAAAAACACTGAAAAGCAATGACACGCATGAAATGGGTAGGGGGAGTTGGTAAATCAACAAGTAGGATATAAAAAGAAATTTGGCTAAAGAAGCCTAAGGTACTTAAAAGCTGACTCAAGTAGCTCAGGTTTGAGATAAATAGTACAGGCAAAACTAGAAAGAAGCAAAAAAAGAAGTAAAGGCAAAACTCCAACTCCTAAAACATATGCCCAATAAATTCAACACAAGCAAAAAATGATAAGAACATGGGAAAAATCCTTCAATGGTCATTTCGCTTATAAACAAGGAAACAGATATCATCCAGAGATAAAAGAGTTATATTGAACTCCTGACTTGGATTCGTCGCCTCACTGAAGTAGGACATAATCCAGAGGGTGAAATTTTGAGAGATAGATGCTTCAAAGAGCTCATAATGACTCAAGAACAGTTCATCTTTACTGCAAAGGAAAACAGGCAGAAGAATTGATTCTCGATATAATATGGGAATCCAAATCTATCACGGGACTTGCTTTAGTTCATGGTTCAGGAATCAGGACCATTAATCTTGTTACACGCCGGCAAATTCTATCAGATGTTGATGCTTATAGGATTTCAGTGATGCTCCAGCATCCAGTGATAACCCAAGAGAAATATAGATTCTCTAATATCTTGCTGATGTCCAGCAAAAATGCTAGTGGCATGAAAGAAAGGTTCAGGATAAGTTGCAACACCAAGTTACTAGAAAAGGTGAACGAGTGATTGGTAAAGGAACGAATCTTATCAGTCCAGGGATGATATTTTACATGAACACAATGGAAGACAAGGTAGTCACTGTAGTGGAAATTATACTTCACCATAATACAAAGGAAATGGGGAGGGCATATATAATGTTGTGCATCTCATTTACATAGATAATAGGGTAATTTACAGACTGTAAAAAAAATTGATTCAGAAAGAAATGGCCATCCAAAAGGAAAGATTGGAATCTAAGAGAGCAAATAAGAAAAGGAACTTTTGCTTATCTTTTCCAATTTTTAGATAAAAATCATAAGACAGTACATGTCATACAAAACTGAAATGAAAAGCAATCTAAAAACAGCAGGAGGACAATGGTAAAAAAGAAAAAAAAAAGGTTGTTGCAATAATCTTTGAAACAAAAAGTGTGTTGTGCTATTCTTAAAAAATGACCTGATGAAATGTAGAGAAATCATTTTTTCCTAGAAAACTATGCAGTATAGAAAGCATATATAAGGTTCTGGGTTGTTTTGATATAATACCTGGTGCTGTGCCAATAAAGCAGATGCACCCAAGGCAGCTGTAACAGCTCCAACCATGATGCCCTTATTGTTTGAACTGTCTATCTCACGTGTTTCATTCTCACTATTTAATGAGCTATCTGTATCAGCATGTTGATCCCCAGTCCCAATGTGTCTTTCTTGATCAAAAATCTTTTGCCCCATATTTCCTGATTGATGGTTGGCTTTGCTTTGGACATCACCATGCAGAGAAGCAACCTGAAAGTACTTTCTTAAAGATGCCAAGCTTGAACCAACAATCACACCAACTGGAAGAACTTTTCTCAAATGGTTGGCATCCTGGACTGCAGAATAAATGGCTTGTATTATGTGCTCTCCCTCAACTGCACTAAACTTCACCAAACTAGGATCATCACTTTCTAAAAATGAGTTCGAATAAATCTCATGGTCAGACACAACAGCTCTGGATACTGCATCACTGACTCGTTCCAGATCATAGACCAGACTACTCTCCATTTTCTTCAAGTCAGGCACACCTAATCTGCGAGCAACTTCAACCTTCAAAGTTTCCAGCAAAGCCTTCCTAATTAAGCTAATCAACTCCTCTTTTTTAGCATCAGCTTGTTTGATAGAATCATCTATTTCATTAAACTCTTCGGGCTGTTGCTTTTCAAACCTTGACAATTCAGTATCTAATATTATGTAGGATGGTTCGACCACTTTCTCCACATCACCTTGTTCTGATGAGGAATAGATAATATGACTAATTCCATTGATGCTCTGGTTTTCTCCACTTGCACCTACAGTATTGTTAGTATTTCCTTCTTGATCTAGCATTTTCCACCGACCTTCTTGTGGGTCAAGAAATAGATCAGTTGTTGAATTTAGATCTGATGATTTTATTATTGGTGACTGTGCAGAAAGATATCTATGGAGATATGCTGAATATGGTGGGCCCCAATAAGAGTTCATAACTACATTTAATGGAAACTTTTGGACACAACCAACCATATTAAGGTCCTTGCTATCTATATAATTGCCTCCTGAATTACATTCTTGAGACAGACTTATACTGTTCTCTCCAGGCAATGCAAATAGCTTATCCTCGCCCCACTTATCTTCAAGTAAATTGTTCTCGAGTTGATTACATGGTTGACTTACATTTGATACTTCACCTGGTCTATTGTCACTGTCCTCTATGCTATCAGACTGGGTTCCATTGATGGGAGGGAAGTCATGTGATGCAATTCGAGATTCCTGATCCTCAATTTTATTTACTTCATCACCAATCTGGGATTCTTGATCCTCAATTTTATCTATTTCATCGTCATTCCTCTGGTTGCTCGTTTTCTCTAATTGATCGATCATATTTTCTATAACTCCAAAAACACTATTAACAGCCATTTGTGTAGAGTCATCAAACCCAGTTAAGGCTTCTAATGCCTGAGTGACATTTATTGAGGAGGACTTAGAAGACGGATGTGACAACGGTTCTTCTGATTTAGTGGAAGAGCTTTGTATATTTTGATCTACCATATCCCGAGTATCTTCATTCTTTGCAATTTCATTCCCTGCTTTTTCTGTCACCTGCTGCTCAGAAGCGGATGAGCCACCTGAAGATGCTTCTTCGGTGTTGGTAGATGAAATTGGCTTATTTTGATTTACTGCAGGATCCACTTTTTTTGCTTCATTGTTATGGGCATCATTTGCATCATTTGCAGCCACTTGATCATATGCAGAGTGCTTCTCAGCTATTTCATGGCTTTGATTGATCTTCTGCTGCTCGCCCATAGTCTCATCTATCCTAGCAATTCCTTTCTCAAATTTGTTAGGCTGGTTTAACTTACCTGCTACTTCTGACCCAGCTTCAATATGTCCAGAAGCTTGGGCAGACTTTTCCTGAGAAGACTCAATGCTCTCCTGAGTGTTGTCAGTTCCTGAAGCCGAATCATCTTCTGTTCTTTCCTCACTGTCGGTACCCCTTTTACTCTGCCCCGATGAGTGAATCTCATTGTGCCCAATTTCACTGATTGAAACTCCCCCGAACTTACCTTGGATCCTTGATTTCAGCTCTGATGTTAAATTAGGAAGCCATCCAATCTTTTTGAGCCCATCAATATTTAAGTTCGTACCCTGAGTTTGCAGAATCTCAGTAACAGCAGATGCAAGCTTTCCACGTACATCTTCAGGCACAGCTCCTTCCAGAGCTTTCATAAGTGTTTCTCCTTGCTCCATGGCAGTAAGAACCTGGAGGAAAAAACAAAAATAATTAAAAAATGCTAGCCAGCACCAAAATTAGCAGAGACAGACATTGTAGAATATAAAGAGCTTTAAAAAAGTAAATGTTACATGTGACAGGAATTTTATAGAATCCAAAAACCATCTTACATATGACTGACATTCCAGCAGAAATGCAATATACCACCTAGTTTCAAAAATCTTTTACAATGTGACAACTCCCCATAAAGAATAAGAACTACTGGGCTAAAGATGTGGATCCAGAGCAGATCAGACACATGGGGAGCATGATCCATCCAAATAGCAAGATTTAAGCAAAATGACACCACTAAGAATTAAAAGTTACTCCACAATACATGGATATATAGGCTCACATGCATGTTTATATTCTTTGCTCAAATAGCATTATCTCCTCTATGTTAAGAAACTATATATTAGATTATAGCAATTCCATAACTTCTAAACATTAGAGGTGCATACCTAATGGAAAGATTTCATTCTAGAAAGAGCTCAATATCTACACTAAAACATTTTGTCCAACTTTTAGCTATACTTAATGTTGTATTTGCCAGTGAACTGCCATATTGAAATAAAGAAAATTTACTTTGGAATGGATACATAATATTTGTAACTTCATTAAAGAAAATCATAATATTTATATACAATGAAGTTAAACATTGACAATGCCCCCTTTGTAGTGTTGTGTCATTTTGGAGTGGAGTACTTTGTCTTTCTGATTACGTAGACAATCACTTTTGAGGTCAACAAAAATCTGTTCTACAGAAAGGTAGTAAAATAGCATGGTCGCCCAAAATTTCTCAGGCAACACTAAACAATGCAGTAATAACACCACCATTCTTCTCATAATCACAAAACATGGTAGTACAAATCTTTGGCTTTACTCTCATGAATTGAGAACCACTATTTACTTATGCACCTACATAATGAATAAAGCATGCTTCCTCAGCTCCAGTGAACACAAATGATAAGTATCAACTCCTAGAACAAATAAAAGAATCTAACGCATGGTCTGCCGTACCGATTGATACAGGTTGGTATGGGCCGGTACGTACCGATACCGGACGGAACCGGTATGGTACAGCTATATTTTTCGGTTTCGACTATTAACAATCTGTACCGATCGGTACCGGCCCGTACCAATCCGTACCGAACCGGTACCGGCCGTACCGAACCGGCTTGTACCGACCGGTGCCCACCGGTATGTCAATTGGTCGGTACAACGGACCTTAGATATACTGAGACGACATATATTGCAAGATTCAACATGCCCTTTTCACATTTTGCACAACTGGGCATAAAATATTCAATTCAATATGAAAGTCATTGTCTTCCAAATAAAAGGAGCATAATAACATTTAGAGTCTATTTGGATATTCCTACATGATTAGGCCGAAAATCCTAAAGGAATCGGTGCTGTTGGCCCATCTAGCTTGCATTTTCTAAAAGCCTATGGAAACCTAGCTCAGATCCTAGGCTTTGGGCAGCAGGAGGGAAAAAAAGACCCATGGAGGTCTTTTTTTTCTTCCCACAGGATTTGGGCAGAATGGTGTTTAGTTGATAGAGGACCTGTCCTCTTCGCTTCCCAATCCACGAATCCTACAGGATTTTCAGCCCAATCCTGTAAGAATAACCAAACAGGACTTTAGTTTCAAACTATTTCCTTGGTGCAAGTTGTTTTCTTCCTTCCATTGCATAAGTAAATCTATAAGTGGACATTCAGCATATTTCTCAATCTAACTAAATTTTAGAATCATGAATTTGCAAACAATTAGATTATTATTCTGAAACGACAGTGCATGATGATTATGCTCATGTCAGAAAGAGACACTGCAATTATAGCCATACCTTTTTCTTTTGTTCATCATCTAGTGTACCAGACATAGTAACATCAAGCATATTCATGATGGCAGCAGCAGATTGTAATACTTGGCTATTTTCACTATCCATAAGACCATCTCCTTGTTTGTCCAAACTGGCATTAACCGCACCATTGGGCTGCAACACTTCAACATTTTTGTCCATACCTGTTCCTGCATCATCATTTTTCAGGATTCCATGCAACTCATTTCTTGATTTCGAGTGACTATCACTCTTACGGCCTAAAAACAACGGGGATGGATCACAGCTCTCATGGAAACTATTTCCATCTGAAATACTTCTCTTTGATGCTATGCCATCAACAAATGCTAAGCCTTTTGAAGGATTGATGGTAATATCGACATCTTTTAGAAGAGGATGGCGACCTTTCAAAAGTGCAAGTTCCACTGCTGAAAGCCACTGCACGAGTAACAAGCATAAACATAAGATATTACTAGAATTTTATGCTACAAGTTTCAGAAAGCATGTATGATGTAATCAGGAAACCAGGTATGACAAGGTGAAAGCAGGCAATCATGGTAAGTAACATCACTTGTTCTCAAAAAGGGGGATGTAATCTGTGGCAATTTTGAAGTAAGTGACAGCTGCCATTCCATGATAGCTTCCTATAACAGGACATATCACTTGTATTTCCAGCTGAAATTTTATTGAATTTATCAGCACCCTTTGTTTGCGGTTGGCTCGGACGGGAAGAAAGGACCAAGCGAGTAATAGCTAAATAAATAAATCAATCGGTAAACTTTTCATCCTCTCAATTCATTATTACAAAATAAGAGAAGGTCGATTTGGTGGATGATGAGAAAGAAGCAACTACTGCATGGGTAGATTTACATTGTTAAGGACATTTACGAAAAATGACAAGTTTATAAACTTTATAAAGAGAGAACACAGAGATCTCCATGATAGCAGGCCTCCATAGAGTTAGCCTTAACCTTCTGCCTTTTTACACTTTGAGACACCCAAGGAATGATCTGGTCTTAATTTTAGATCAACAAGAGTGCCAAATTGCCATCCTACAAATGGAGGGATTCATTGGTATATATTTTGTATGATTGGAAAAGGGATAATGAAGTAAAGAAAATTATGAAATCATTATAGACCACTCAGCCTTATTTAGAGAAATTTTATAAGGCCATCATCAATCAATAGTATGATATGAACTGGAATGACGGAGATCAACAAGCACAAAGTGATAATAATAGAGAGGACAAGATGCATGTTTAGTAAAACTAGGAGGCTGATAACTGAATCAAGTACAACAGAAGAAGGTTATGAATGAACCCACTGGCCAATAAGGAGCGTGAAAGTATTTGACGTACTTTAAATATGTACCCATAGTTATAGATGTCTCAAGTGAAGAAGGGGCCGTAAGTACAGGTCTGAAAGACTGGAAGCAGTACTACTGTTTTCTGATTTTATTGGCCGCATTTACACCCATTGTGTGTGAGCTGCCGTTGTACCAAAAAAAAAGAAGAAAAGACTGGAAGCAGTTGGGAATGACTACAAAGTCTTGAATGGAAGTCGTGAGGAATGATACGAAGAAGCATACCATTTTAGAAAAAATAGCCTTGGATTGAAATCAAGGAAGAACTAAGGACAGTATAGTTGATCCCAATTAACAAGTTTGCTATGCTTCTAATGTTTAGCTGCTTAGAACTTTCATGCTTCATGAAGAACCACCTTAATCAACAAAGACCTTCCACGTAATTAAGCAATTTGAGATGATAAAACACCAACAAAGCAAATAGGAAACTAACATCTTGCAAACAATTTTTTTGGGAGTAAAGAGGATGAATTTTTAAGACAACTTGAAATAAAAAACTGGCTAGAAAGCACTTGCATTTGGAAAAATTGGTCAAAGTTTAATACTTGTAACCTGCTACTCAGAGTCTCAAACACAGATTCTCCATGAATCTCTGAAATCATACTTGCAGAACATACAGTCATTTGACAATGAACAAGATGCAGCTGATATTGCAGAGCAGATCTGGAAACTAGATTGAATAAAGCTGACTCTTGATGAAGAGAACTAATATAATAATCAACACTCTTCATTTTTCTCAGTGTCTTCAAAGGATTCTCCTTTTCGTGTATATGTAATATCATATAAACACCTATGCATATAATTTCCATTTTTTCAGAGTGCAAAGCCTTCTCCAACATGAAGAAACCAGGGCATGCGGATTCCAAATTTGAAACATAAAAAATGAACATAATCATTTACCTCAATGGCTAGATTTTGGCACCAAAGAATAGCAGATCTCCCAGTTGTGACAATAGTGGAAGGCAAACAAGAACAAAGAAGAAGGCTTGTAAATGGATTTTCTGCTATTGAACTGCGTGGAACAGAGAAAAGTGGTACAGTCCCATCATCAGTCTGCACAGTAGCAAATTCAATAATTATAAAAAGAAAAAAAGAAATCTGGGCAATACGATATACACATCTTAATTCTTCAGAATTAAGATAAATAACTGATTCAATTATACGAATAACTAATATATGAAAATACACATAATAGAATCAGAAATTTAAACCAATTTTGAGATGAAAAGATGCCCATCATTGTAACAGCCTTACTTTGGAGTTTGGAGAAGCTGAAAATTACATTGTGGCATAAATAATCTCGGTATGCTATAATTAACTGTCAGTTTTACTTCACAAATCATGACTTTCTTTATTTCCATTAACAATATAGTTTAAGCATGTAAAAATGATGATCTGCTAAGGTATATATATAGCTGAAATCAAGCAAAGAGAGAACTGCATATCAACACACATGCCACCAATCATGATCTATACTATATATTAAAAATGACAGTTCAAACATCAGGGATATTCCTTCTTGATTCTGTCCGTCCTTTTTATACAAGAATATCCATCATATTTATCTTAAAAATATGTTAATTACGCCCACTAACTTTCTCTATACTCTCTCCTCCTTTCCCAATCAAACTGGACACCTTTCATAAAACTCCCAAACAGAGCGTACTCTATTAGTCCCTCTAATTCAACTCGCAAATAGATCGGATTTTTAGATTCGAGTTCTAAGCTATCACTTGCTCTCTCTTATTTCTCCCCTCAAATGTGCAAATGTGCATTGCATGTGCCCTTGTTGATAATATCAATTGAATAGGCTGTTGAGATCATGCTAAGAGGGCAGGAATAAACACATATGATCCCCATCCATCTAATGATCTTATCAAATGCATGGACAAACTTGATCAAAATGTAAAGAGAGAGCTTTCACATCTATCTAGACGAGTGTAAGAGTTCTCATTTTAAGTCAGCTAACATTCTTTTTTTTTCTCCAATTGACAGCAAACTAATGAAGACTAATGCAATTTTATTACATAATTGATAACTAACATGAGTGCAAACTCTTATCACATCATAGAGATCCATGACAAAATCTATGCCCAGTTGTTTACACTACATTCAAATCGATTGTGATCTAAAGGCTTATACACCAAAAGTGCAGGCCAAATGAATACGGTGCAAACACAAAGGAGTAAAAGTTATCAGCCTATAATGAGGCCTTAGAGGAGCAGAGTCCAAGGATAGGTGGCCAGCAGCTACCACTACCCATATGTGGGAGGAGTGGGAAGTTACACCTATCTTACCACTACCCAGAACATAGTAGAAATGAGGTAGTTATACCCATCTTGCCACTACCAAAACAGGAGAGAAGTGGTGAGCTACTTAGAATATAGGAGTAGCGAGGGAAAGATAGCTACCATGCATGCCAACGGTGGTATGCGTCACGCAACCCAGTAAGAACAAGTATCCAAAATAAGTAGTGGCACCTATCTTACCAGTTAGGACGAGCCACTTATAAATATCAATTGTAATATGAACAGAAGACTTTTGACCCCACCAAAGAAATCAATTTACCCTTATCTTTAGATTATATTTACTTTATCTTTAAATTCTTTACTCTTAGTTTATCTGTAGCACTCTAATTTACCCCCAAGAGTGCAATAGAATACTTTGATCGTAGCTCTGGCTACATCCTATCCTATCCTATCCTATCCTTCTTCTTTCACATGAACAATATGATAGTAGTAAAAATCCTTGAAAGTCAAGGCACCTGGACCTACACTACTTTCATCATCATCCTTTGATCATCCTATTTTCTACTAATTCAACACCAGTGGCACACTCACGCATCCACCACAACCTAGCCACCAGACTTGCCACCCCTATCCATCAACCAACGAGTTTCCTGGCATGTTTGTCTCCCTCAGACAGTCAAAACGAGAGCCGACATCAACAAGTTTCTTTGGCATGCTCCATGGAACTTGTTGGTCAATATTGGTGTTTTGAACATACAGCCAGTTGTAAATTGTGACTAGCGATTACAATGGGCCGATAGCTAGTCACTCTACCTGAGCCCAAACCAAACTCTTGGATTTGGGTCTAGAAAATGGGGCCACTAATTTATAGGTTTGGATTTGGGTTCCAAATTTAAACACAACATTATTGGATAGGGTTTTAATTTAGGATAATACATGCCACAAAAACCCACCAACATATGTATCTATAGGGTACATTTATAATACAAACAAGGTGTAAAACCTGTAAAGAAAACAATTTACGCCCAATGCAAGTTTCAATGAGCCGAGTTGCATTTAGAATGTGATCTGCAAGATTTAAAATGCTTATGAAGGTTTAGTCCCAATACTAAGGCCAATCCCAATCTAGGCCCAGGTCCATGTTGTATGGTACGGACTGAAACAATAATTAACAACAAGAACAAGGAAGAAAAAAAGCAAAATTGAATGAAAAAAATTGGACAAGACATCCCAAATGTCACGATGCAACCGTCTTGGTCCGTCCCAAACAAGATGGACCAAGACCTAGTCTAGAGAGACCTGGGGTCCCGATAATCTCTTAGAACCCGATCTCCATCAGGTCTAGTTTGGTCCCACTATGCCAGATTGGGTCCTTAATCCTACCATGTATAAAAAATCATATGTTTTGGAAATCTCTTCGCCATGCTTCAAGTCCTCCCAAAAGTACAATTCTAATGTCAGCCAAGAGTTGAGGGGAAAAATCTAGAAAGTGGAATCATTAACCATTGAACCATCTTCCTCCCCTATGTGATGCTTGCTATTTAATATTTCAGGTGCATTTAGAAACTTGGAAAAAACATGATTATGGACTGATACCCAATAATATTTGGGTCTACTATTGGGTATTGCTATAGGGTTGCAGACTGGGAATGGGTTTGGATTCGAGTCCATCACATGTACGTTGGATTCGGGTGTGGATATGACCAAATTAGAGATGAATCCAAGTTGTTGCCAACATCTAATTGTAAGGGGAACAGTATTGAATATGTATATGGAGAAAAGTATTTGTCTCGTTTTCTCCAGATGCAAAGAAAAGACTGCATCCCGTGTAAACTTATAACCATAAAATTAAGCTAGACTGACTCAAGTGATCTAGTATGCAGCCAATACTAAGTTCTGCACCTAGCTGATCTAAAGATGACAAAATCCTTATGCAAATAATGGCCTCAGCTTACTAGGTGGCTCTTTCAAGATTGTTCAATGAGAAAATGAATTAAGCCACAAAACCTAGCTAACAAATCAGCCAAGCACAAACAGGAGTTTATCATCAGCTCGCAATAATAAGAATAGACATGAACATGGCATGAGAATCAGCTCATTTGTATAGTTCATGAGCCACCTGAATATATGTAGCTGAGGTTGGCCCAAGCTTGAGCTAAACTTCTACACACCCTAGACATGACCAAGCCGAACTCAAAAAACCAAAAGCTCAGTTTAGCTTGTTAGCAGCCCTACAAAAACCAGAACCACCAGTCAACAGCATCAGGCCATACACAGATTTCACAGCATATCCACATTCATTTGGTTTCAGTATAATACAGCCACTCAGGAAGAGCCATAAGGTCTGATTAATCTTATCACCCTGTACTTAATCTATGAAAGATCACAATTCTCTGGCAAATAATTTGCTTATGAAAACACAGCACTCGAACGCATGGTATCCAGTCACATGCATGCTAAACAACGCATCAGAGGCTTAAGAGTTCAAATACCCACAATAAAATATTACCATTAGGAAATGAGCTTGCAACACAACCTAAGCATATGCATGAGAACCTTAAATGTAAACAGCAAATTCTATCCCTTCCAATTGGATCCTGATCCATCCAGGATTATCTGAGGAAAGATCAGTAATTGTTCATGATGGCACACAGCTCATTTTAACTCTCCTTGAAATAAAAGCGAACAATGCTAGCCAGGAGAAGGATCTCCACTCAGCAAGCTGATGATTCATCTCATTCAATAATGTATGAGTTTAAGAAACATGCCTGTATAAATAGGACAGGGATTTTCAAGCTGCTGACGGCCTGCCTTGTACTGATCTTTGAATAGAAATCCTCAATGGCATGACACCCATAAGAAATCATTGATAGGGCTTCATCAAAATCACGAATAGATGTGGCTGATAAAGCTTTTCCAACATCAAAACCTTTAGCTTTTCCTTGGAAGAGCTCCTGAAAATACGGAAGTATCACTTGTATGTGATTGATACCACATTAAAGGTGTTGTACAAATGAATATATTTTCATAAATGTGCTTCAATTACTTCTACTTCATGGAAAGAAATTCCTTTTCCAAATTATAAAAAGGATTTCCTTCATTAGAGTACAATTGACAACATAAATAAAGTCAGTATCTTTATATTTGAAGCAATTAGCAACCTTATTAGCTCGAAGAATATCTATCAATCCACTTGTGAGCTTTTGGTCCAAAGCAATATGATGAGGGAATGACCTTGTGGCTTCTGCTAAGTCAAAAGGATTGTCTATGCAAACAGCAGCTGTTAGAGGAGTTGTCTCTCCCACTTCAGCAAGATACTTTGTCAGCATATTTGCACCATAACCCCAGGCGACACCCATCAATGTTGTCCAGGGCCTTAATCTGTTAACGAATCTGATAGCTGTGCAGATATCATCGCTGTCAGCAGCTGTAAATAACCTACATAAAGCAAGTAGTAGAGAGGTCCTACAATTAGAAAAGCCTAACTCCTACAAACAAGATTATACAGTAAACAAAACAATCGGTTACTTAGCAAGTCGTGGTCACAAGACTGGATGGGAATTTAACAATCTATGGAATCTGGTAAGTCAAAACACAAAAAATAGACATAAAAGGGGGTGAAGAAAAAGAAACACCATATTGACTACTATTTTACCAAGATATGTAAGTGTAATTGTACAGACAATATATCAGGGAAACGCTAGAAAAGAATTTCTGAAATTTAAGAATATTCTGAAGCAACAAATGTCAGTGTTAAGTCCAGCACAATGTCTTCTTCATTTGTTAGAAAAGAGATTATGAAATTTTAAGAAAATTCCGAAGTAACAAAATATAGTACTAAGCTGAGAGCATGTCACTGTACAAGGACACCGTTCCAAGAATACCTAAATAGCCCCAAAGAAATGTTTCCTGATCCTAACAGGATTTTCAGCTTATCTATAACAACCCTAGGACTCTTTCAATAGAATTGAACTCAAAGGGCTTTTAAACAACCTAATATGCCATAACATGCAAAACTGCAGTTTACTAAATAGCTATGCCTTCAAACTCCTATTAGGACTCCCTAAAATTTGTCCTATGATAAGATCCAAAAGCACAATAATTTAAAAAATTATTTCAGTAGCTTTTCTCATACCAACAAGCTTGACAAATAAATGCAAGAAGAGAAAAGGTAGCCCACAAAGCTCATATTCTCTTTGCAGTGGGAAAAAAATACTACAGAGTTTTTTGACATCAAGATTTACTTAAATGTTAAATGGGGCTTTTTTATAACTGTCTAGCTAAGGAAGGCTGAACCACTCGATTTCAGTTCAGGCTGTACCAAATGAAACCAGTCAAGAACCAAAACTATTCAGTCAATCAGGTCGGTCCATCCCCTTTAAAGCCTTCCAAGCCCTCCCAGCCATCCGAAGTCCTCTCTCTTCCAATCTCTTTCTTCCCTCCTCATTCTGCCATGATCAGAGCTTTGAAGTTCCATCACTCGCATCACTCGCTTGATCGCTCTTGCTCGTTCCACTAGCTTGATCACTCATCCCGTTTGCTTGGTCGCTCATTGGGCTCCGCTTTGACGCCGATCAACGCTAATTGATGCCTAGATAAGCCCCTCCGCCTCTCTCCCTCTCTCTCGTCTCCCCCCTCTCTCCCTCCCACCCTCCTTGTTCCTCCCCCTCTTTCTCTTCCTCCTTCTGCTTCTCGCACTCCCCCTCCCTCTCCCTGTTTCGGTGGGCTCCAACATAGTACAGTACAGATCCATACTATACTGAATCGATCACTAGCCAATACGACCTTTGATACCAGATCTAACCTTTTCCAACTATTTGGAATCAACTTTGTGAATCTTCATTCACCAAGTATTCTAATCATGGTTCATCGTACCGCCGTGTTACCGTACCAGCCTGAACAGGGTGGTATGGCAGGGTGGTACGGGGCATACCGTACCTAACCGGTTCGGTAACGGTACATGGTACGGAAGATGTACCAATACTCGGTATGCCGAAAAAATCTCATACCATACCGATATAGTACTAGTGTGATACTAGTATGAGGTCCGATATCGAAACAACGAACATTGATTCCAATGGTTGCTTTAACATTCTTCATTTGAGTTTTCCTCAGTTATGTTTTTTACTTTACTTTAAATTTAATTGCATTTCTAGTCAAATTAAATTTAATTGCAATAATAAGTAAAATTTCCACAATATCATCCATTGCAACTTATTAACGCCCCAAATTGCCGGCACTTCATGGTTATTTAAACTATATATAATGTAAACATGTAGCATGAGGACCAGTGCAACTGAAATACAGCCTGAAATAAAGAAAGAAATTAAAGAAGAGATTGAGAAGCTATTGAAGGTTGGTTTCATAAAGACCATACAACACCCCATTTGGTTGACAAACATAGTCCTTGTCAACAGGAATGGGCAAATCTGCTGCTGAGTTGATTTTTTAGACCTAACTTGGGGCATATGCCCTTTGGCCCAAATGAACCTCTCATCATCTTGGTTACTAATACCACTTTTGAAATTGGTGGTATCAACATCTGGAAGACCACTAGGAGGCAATATTCCGCAAGCAGTCAAGATAGAAAAGCTCATACGAGTTTGAGATCGACAGCTACATAGTAACCATGGCCCTATTCAATGCAAAACAGTAAACCATCTGAATTTTCTTATTCTTTTAACAACTAGAACATTGCGATATCATCTCTAGCATATCCGCTCTTTTGTGAAAAATCTTCAGCATTTCTCGGAGAAGCTACAGATATCTTCCCAAACTCATTTATTTTAACTTCGAATATTTCAAGGACCAGAACAATGCTAAATTTCTCTGTTCAATTTCTGATAAAATAAAATGTTTTTATCAGTGTTACCTACACTCTCAGATCCACTGCAAGGAATCCATGACAAATACATACCAGCAAGCCAGATATGTGTCATACTCTCCAACTTTTAGAGATATGTGGAAAGCTGGTCTTTCAAATAATGAGTCCAGCCCAGCATAATGGCATCAGAAATGAACTTTTATTGTTTCTAGAGCTTGGTTAAGGATGTATGCATAAATTACTTTGCGAAATGTCATGTTTCTTGTATTCTTGAGATAGATAGATTTGGCATTCGGATTAATTAAAACACATCAACAAAGAATAACTTTAAATTTTCTATTATACAATATTTAAAAGCATTGAAGATGCATAGTTTAGTTAGCATATTATTTTCCTATTCATCCCTATATCTCCTCTTTTCCTTTTGCCATCTCAGCCACTTGGATGCATGTCTAAATCCAACCCTCAGGTCTGTCTCCATGCAACGCTAGTATTTTATTGTTAATGAGCTTCCTTTTGAAACTTCTCTTGAATAAGGTATCATTGGATATCATGTTTCTCTGGTGAGAGAATGGCACATTGACCTTTTAAGGATCCACTATTATAAGTCGACAAATACCCAAACACATTTTGAGGTGCAACTCTGCTGACTGCAAGTAGATCAGCTTCTCTTCCTCCAGCAAGTAATACAACAGAAATCACAATACCTGACAGCAACAGCTTCACACAGCTGATAAGCAGCCAAACAACGACATATTATACCGTTTGACTCACATTTCATGGAGGAGCCAACAATAAACCTATTGCTTGCACACGTCTTTTTCTTTTGAGACAGCAAGAAAATATATGTTGAACCTCTGAGTAGGAAGCAATAAATGCAAAAAAAAAATATTTCGTTTTTCTTTCTTTTATTTTGAGGATAGAACAAATGAAGTTACTATAGCCGCCCAAATATTCTCAACCTTTGAAGACATTAGTCCTTTATTGGTGAAAAGTTCTATTTGCTTATGACTTCAGACTTCCATTGAGAAGGCAGATGGGTGATGCCCGTATGGTCTTCGATTATCATATAAAAGCATGTTCTAGTCTATATGACTTGGGTTGATTTTCCATAGCATTACCAAGCTTTCATATATTCTCTTCAATGTATATCTAATAGGAAAGTTCAGGATTTCAGTGGTTTTCACTTCATATAATGGATATCATGCCTCAATTAAATCAAAAATTTAGCCAAATCGTTACCTTGCTGTGGTCAATGGGGAACTAGCGCATCCTCTGGGGTTCATAACAATGGGGAAATATCCATGCTTGAGGGCATCAATAACAAACATTCTCACATTTCTATCCATGCTTCCTTCGGTCATCCCCGGCACGATGACCATCGTCGTGTCCAGCCCATGCTCCCTCGTGATGTCCAAATTGTCCGGCCAGTCCAACGAGATCACTCCTCCATCCTCGGTCCCTACGCAGACCCTCTGGTACGAGACCTCCTCCTCCTCGGTCTTTCCATCTTTCCCCAACCTCGCCGCCGGGATCCTCCCCCGGCTAAGATTCACGTAATGCCGCTCCTCCCTCACCAGCCTATCGTTCACGCCCTCCAGCAGCTCGCCGCCGTCCTCGAACGACACCGAGGGACACCGGAGAAGGACGCACCGGTTGAACGGCGTCGGGCTCGTGAACAAAATCCAATCCCCAACAACGGAGTCGGCGACCCCGCCTCCGCCACCATGGCGGTGGCGGGAGGCGAGGTATAAGGCGGTGCCAGAGGCGAAGCCGAGGGCAGGGACGAGCAGGTCGAGGGAGGTGGGGGAGGGGAAGGCGGCGACGAGGTTGTGGAAGAGGTCCTCAAGCTCAGAATGCACCCGGAGCCTCGGCCGCCGTCGGCGGAGCCGAGGGCTCCAGCGGAGAAGGGGCGGGTTCTTGAGAGGGAGGAAAGGGGGTCGCAAATCGGGAGGTGTTGAGATCGATCGGAGGATCATGGGAAGAGAGGTTTGGATAGAGCTAGGGTTTCAAGAAAGCTCCAAGAAACCCAAGAGAGAGATAGGGTGGAGGATGGACGTGGGAGGCTGGGGAAAGAAGAGGGCAGGTCGAGAAGACGAAGGAAGAAATGTGTAAGCCTCGCGGGTGCCAGCGTTCGCAGGTACCTTTATTGGTGCCACGTGTACGGACGAGGTGAACCTAGGTCGCACGCGAGGCGATGCTTCGTCCGGCCATCCACGATCGGATGGCGCTAAACGCCTCCAGGTGTGAATTAAATATATGCGCGAGCGCAGGATAGCGCGAGAAAGCAGAAGGCGAAGCCAATATGGCGGGCTAGGCGGCACGTGGAGGAGATGGTGTGAGCAGGCATAAATTAAAAAAATAACAAAAATGCTGCTGGCGTTGACGTGTCATTTTGTTTGACGATATTGCCCTTAACTATTTGTGATATGCTATCGATATCCCTAACAGTTTTCGTAACGGTAAATTGATTTGGAAGCCGGAGGCTGCTTGCCCGGGTCTTCACCCTTGATCTCTAGGTTGGACCACTCGGTCTCATTACTAAAGTTCCATGGCAGGTAATCTAAGTATATACCAGTGATATCATGAGAATAAATTAAGACTGCTTATCTAAAATTAAATGGATGAAGTTCTCTTGATGGGATGACGAAATAAATGTGTATGAAATATTTACAGACATATATATTAGTAAAATAAAGCTAGATTTGGCAAGGTAAGAATAGGGCTTCATTTTGGGTTGAGTATAGTCATCGGTGGATTTGTTGCGTCAAAAATTGAAGGACCTAAATTTAAAATTCACTTTACTAAATTTTATCATGGTGGTTCTAAATTCTAGATTTCACAAATTTCTACAATGTAAATGCTCACATTTATCCAAGGTGATGTGGTGAAAAAAAGTTCCAATTTTACCTATGGGAGAGTCATGGCAGTTGAGATGAATTTATTGAATCATTTGGTTGAGTTGAGTAGATTGGACCGCAAGGATAGCATATTTAGGTTAACAATAATCAAGGCGATAAAAATAATAATAATTACTATTTTTCATCACATATAGTAAAGAAGAGAATATTTACATATACACTCCTAGAAATAGGTGGTATTTCATATTTATCCTTCAAAAACTACTCTCTTCTATATATCCCTCGGTCCATCTTATTTTTGCAACGATAGAGCTAACTCTCACTAGATTTTTGGATAACAGTTTTGACAAACATCCATTTTAAATGTAAAATAATTCTATCACCATTTTGCATTAATATTTTTAAAATTTATGCTAAAATAACTCTTTACAATATATATATATTTTTTTAAAGACAATAATGGAAAAAAAAAGTCTTAGAGTTCTTTTCCACTCATAGAGAGATACCATTGTAAAGATAGAATAAACTAATATATATATATATATAGAGAGAGAGAGAGAGAGAGAGTAGAGCCTTTGCCAGTGACGCCAAATTCACAGCTTGATAATTTATTGGCAGCAATACTTTTTCAACTTTTAAAATAATTTATTTTATTATTTCAATCTTCTTTTTTCAAGTTTCTTTGAATAAAACAAAATTCTCCGTTTGCACCTTCCAATTTTGTATATTAATTATAAATCCTTTTACCGCACCAATCACACAAGTTTTGATCTTTAATAAGGTACAATTTATATTTAAAATAAAGTTTTTTTATGTATACCGGATTTAGGTCTTTTACTAGTTAGTCCTGGTAAAGTCCCCATACGGCGTATTTTTTTGAAACGAGGTCCTCGATAACGAGACATAAAGACTCTTCTAAATATATGAAATTGCATAAATACCCTCATCAAATTACTATTTGTATATATATATATTTCTTCTTTTTTGTATATGTACACGTACCATCTAATGCCATTAAAAAATAATCGGCTTAAACTAAAATAACCGAAATACCCTTATGGGTGGATATGCAAAAAAAAAAAAGATATAAGGGTATACACATAAATAGCAACTTTATAGGGTATTCATGCACTTTTTCATATTTAGAAGAGTATAGATTTAAACAATTTATTTAAAAAAATCAATTTTTGGTAAAGTCCTGCTAAGTCTTTTATGATTCAGTTGATCGATAAGTCAAAAAAAAAGATTAAGCCATATTATCAATTTTTTTTTTAAGATCATGACTCGATCAAGTTGGAATATTACATAATTATTTTGGTAATACTATTCTCCCTTTAATTTTGATATAACTATCATTATTGAATATATGACATCTATATATTCTTGATTATTTTTAAAAGATTAAAGCATTTCAAATTTAAATTAATTATAGTTGCTTAGACCAGTAAAATATTTTTTAGTGATTTGTAAATATTGAGTTGTTGTTTATTTTTAAGGCGAGATTTTCGTAAAAGTAACATGATTCATTCTATAATAGTTGATATTAACATGAGATCATGTAATATGATACTATTAATCTTTTTTTGCCACCTTTTTTTTTTAAGAATACTTGAATTATCTTTACTAAATTTTCATCATTTTAATTAGATTTTTTTAAGTATATACCCTTCTAAATATGCATAATTGCATAAATATCTTTGCTAAGTTGCTATTTATATGTGTATCCTTATAAAATTTTTCTTTTGCACGTCTATCTTAAGGGTGTTTCAGTCATTTTAAATTTAAATCATTTATTTTTTAACGATGTTAGATGGTATGCGTGCGCGCGCGTGTGTATATATATATAAGTATTTTATAAGGATATACATGTAAATAATAATTTTACGAAGATATTCATATAATTTTATATATGTTAAAGGGTATACTTGCAACAAAAAAATCTTAAAATAATTATCTTGCATGCACCGCCATCTCAATTTTTTTAATTTTTTCAATATGCACCATGGTCTTAGTGCGCATCGTCAAGACTAATAATTTGCACATGAATCATTCCCATTATTTAATGAGCTTATATGTCTCTAGTGATTGTATATCAAGTATGTCCATTTCAACAAGTATAATGACAAGGAAGACTTTTCAATATGAGTGGTATTATTAGTGAAAGACTCATTTCTAATTCACATTTGCAACTAAAAAAAGTTTAAAAAAATCACTATTTTACAATCAAGTCCATATGGGAGGCAATTATGGAATTTGATATTCTGGGATGGGTTTGGTTGAGCTAAAACCAGAACAACTCAAACTCAGCCCGGTGCAATGTTCCTGAAAAAGAATCACAGCGCGCGAACTGTAAAAAAAGCCCTCTCCCGGACCTTCCACAGATGACAAAAACCTGTTTTGCCTCCATTTTTTTATACTTTTAAACAAATATTGTATTCATTTTTTATAATAAGAATTCACGAGTGTTACAATGGAAAGGGAAAAAAAGGTGTGTTTTTTTACTCCTCTCTCCTCTAATTCGTTGGGCTTTTGTGGATTGAGGCGTCGCCCACCCTGTGGTTTTCCTTCGCTCTCACGATCACATCCCCCCTTCCCACGATTCTCTCTCTCTCGAAAAAGAAAGGAAAAAAAAAGGGAGATACCGAGAGAAAACCAAAACAAAACTCGATTTCTCACCTCCTGTTCCTATCTTTTTTTGGATTTCGATCCGGGAGTTCGTCTCCAGAGCTTCTCCTCAGAAGATCGCTAGCTTTTTCGATTCCATTTGGCCTCCATTTTGATGTAAAAATCATTTTTTTTGGGCTGTGAATGGAAGAAAAGGTACTGGGGAGGAGACGGTGAGCACGGCGGAGAGGCGAGAGGAGGAAGAAGGATGCTATATTTGAAGCAGCCGAGGGGGAATCTGGGGGTCTGGCGGCCGGCGACGGCGTCGTGATCTCGGGGGGATTTGGATGTGCGAGTGATCTGGCCCGAGCCTACGGCTCGGGATCCGGACGGGATGGCAGACGGGGAACGGGCTCGGATTGCCGACAAGCCCGATGCCGGGAGCTGCTATCTCCAGAAATTTAGGCTCTACGAGACTCGATCGGTGAGGACTTTTCCTAAAATGGTCCTCTTTTCCTTCTGTCGTACCTCCACTCTGGTTGCTTTTGATTTTTCCGGCCGTTCAATGTCCTAAAGATGCGGACTCTTTTTTTCCCCTTGCTGCTTGAATGCCCTTCTTTTTTTTTCCAGAAATATTTTAACTCTGTATTCGTCATTGATATGTACATAATCTAGAAAATCTTTTTTTTTTGAAAATTTTGATTTTTGGGGAAAAATTGAGTTTTGTAAATGTCCGGCACATCTGAGTCTGAGCACAATTGAATTTTTATACGAGAGAAATATTGCTAGTATGCTTTTCAAAATCGTTGCAATAAATGTATTATCAGTACCTTATACTTTTAAGGAGAGGTATATATACACCCTACTATCATGCTATTATTTTGTCGTGTCAACAAAATTTTAAAAAATTGCTTCATATATATCAAAGTAGATGTCCGAGATTCTCCAATTTAGTTTCACAAAAAACGGATTTTTAAACAAATCTTTTAAAATACTAAAGGTTTGCTATGAGTTTCTTTAGCGAATTATGAAATGACTTACAAGTCTTATTTTCGGAGTTGTTTATGATAATTATTTGCTGCACTTGAGATTTATGTATATTGCCTTTTGACAGTTGCAGTGTCATTGAAATAATTTCAGAAGTTTGTCATATCGGTAGTCATTTTGTTGTTTATATGTTTATTTGGGAGAAGATTGGTCAGACATGCACTTGTTTGAAAAAAATAGGTTTTTCAAACGAGTGTTCAAAATAGTATAGTTTACTATTAATTGTCATAAATTTTGTTACTGAATCATGAAATGCCCTGAATCATAAATTTTTGATAATTAATTGCTGCCATGGAGATTTACATATATTGCTTTTTGGTGGTCATGGTGCCATTGAGATTTAGTTTTGGAAGTTTGTTATGTGAGTGCTCATTTTGTCATTTATATGTTTACTTCGGAGAAGATTAGACAGACATGCACTTGTTTGAAAAAAAATAGATTTTCCAAATAAGTATTCTAAAATAGTGTGGGTTTACTATTAATTTCATAAATTTCATTACTGCATTTATGAAATGCCTTAAAAACCCTATTTTGGAGGTCCCTTTGATAATTATTTGCTGCATATATGCTTTTTGGTCGTTGCAATGCGGTTGAAATAGTTTCAGGAATCCGTTATGTTAGTAGTTGTTTTGTCTTTTTTATGTTTTTGTTTAGGAGAGGATTAGTCAGACATGTAAGCTATATCTCTACTAACAATGTATCCATCAGATTAAGCTGGACTTGAGATTCTACTGCTATGCTACACTATTGCATTTTGGTTGCTTTAATTAAGGTAGTTCACAAGAAAATTTAATATTTCTTGAGCTGCAACAAATTTCATTTATTATTGTCATTTGTATATACTCGTGAACTAAGGTACGCCGTCTCGGTACCGGGCCCCGTACCAGTGCCACCTTATTACTATGTCAAAATGCTTGGTACAGAGGCCGGTTTGGCGTACTGAGTGTTGGTATGCCCTCCATACCGCATACCGGTACTAAACTGATACGGTACGATACGTCTTATACTGTCTAGTTCGGTATGGTGACTTACCTTGTTATGAACCTTAAGACATATACGTTGTCTAGCAACAAAATTTTTGATGCTAGAGTTATAAAGATAAAGAAGATTTCTAGGAGGTGATTATTCTTTTTGCATTCCCATATTTATTTTGTCGATATCGTATGCTAATTGTTAACCACGTTATATTTGCTTTAAAAAGATTGACTTTATCATTGCTCTCTTATGTCATAGAAATTTTACATGATCGGAAGAGACAAAAGTAGAACATTGTGGAAAGTGTTGAAGATCGATAGATTGGAGTCTTCACAGCTGAACATCCGTGAGGACTCCACCACATACTCGGAAAGTGAATGTCAGGACCTATTGAGGCGAGTACATGAAGGAAACAGAGCCACTGGTGGACTAAGATTTGTCACCAATTGCTATGGCATTGTTGGTTAGTTCCTTATATTTTATCCCTTTACAATGCATGCATGTGTATCTGTGTGTTGTATCTCTTATGATTTTTTTTTGATGAAGCACTTTTTCCTTTTCAGGTTTTATTAAATTCCTAGGGCCATATTACATGTTGCTTATTACCAAAAGAAGGCCAATTGGTGTCATATGTGGCCATACAGTGTATGCTGTCACCAAGAGTGAAATGATTGCACTTCCAAATTCTACTGTACGACCCGATATGGATAATTCTAAGATTGAGAACAGGTCATTTTATCTGTTCTGCATTTATTTCAATGAACAATGTGCTCGATACTTTCTGTGGAGAGTGATCATTGCCATTTTTATACTAAAGCTTGTTGTTTTTCTGTATTTAAAAAGAATAATGTGATGGTAATTTTATTGGTTGATGTTTTTGGTACTAATATAGACTCCAGGAACTTGTTTCTTATTTACTAAGAAATAAGAGACTCCAACCTTTTACTTTCCATTTTAAAACCCTACGTTTATTAATCATCCTTGAGTTATACCCTTCTCTAAATGAGTCAACATTCTTCAAATTTGGCTTGTGTTGTAATAGTGTCCCTTATTGCAATTAAGAATCTGCTGTTGTTATTATGGAAACTTTTCAATGAAATGGTTTATAACAGTTAACATTTCTCCTTCTATCTACATGTTGTTAAAGTAACTTACTTGGGCCTAAAATGCTGGATTGCTCATGGCCATGTATTGAGGCAAGATGTTGGATTAACATGTTTATTTGATACAGGAAATATCAAAGTTATGAAATTCAGGCTTTCTTCTAATTCTTATTGTTGTAGAACCATCATTTTTTCCATTGCAGATGCTTTCCTGTCGTTCTTTTGATTAAATTTTCTTTGTTGACAATCATATTTGTTTTTGTTGATGATGCAGATACAAGAAGCTCCTATCTGCAGTGGATCTCACAAAAGATTTCTTTTTCAGCTACTCATACCATATTATGTGTAGCCTTCAAAAGAACTTATATGATAGTCAGACAGGGCAGATATTATATGAAACAATGTTTGTTTGGAATGAGTTTTTGACACGCGGAATACGATGCCATCTCAAAAATACTCGTTGGACAGTTGCGCTGGTCTATGGGTTCTTTAAGCAAGTAAGATTTGGTGAAATGATTTTACTATGCTTAGAGGAAATATTGAATAACTGATTATTTTCTTTTTGTAAAAGAAAACCTCTTGATGTATCTTATAATGTTCTTCATCAGAACAGGGTAGATGTATAATATGTGTGAACAAAGTCATTCACAGTAGTAACAGATCATGGAATCATTATAATTTTTGAGTCATGCTGAATATATGAAATGATAATATATCGTGCAAAACCATGTTTAGTCACATGAAAATTGAGGAAGCACAAGTTTTTCTATTAATTAACCATGTCAGATGAATGCCGAGCGGTGCCGTTGTTGTGTAGTTAAATAGCTGAAAATAAATACCTGGATTCGAATGGGGCATAAATGCTCTGTTTTACAAATCAAATTAATTTAGGTCAATATATGTGACATATTGATAGTACTATATGTCAACAAATAAATACACATCCAATGTACTGTATTATTCTTGGAGATAAGATGTATGTGAAATTTACATATTACATAAATTTTGACGTTGAAGAGGTAGAAAATACTAGGCAGGGACTTTGAGTTACCTCCAAAACTTCGTAGAGACTGCATGACCTATGAAATGTTCTTGGGAGTTGTGGATTATCGAGAAAAAGAAAAGAAGTGGGGAAACAAATTGAAAAAAGCCTCAAAACAGTGTCAAATAGAAGTTGATTGCTAGCCTTTTCCCTTGTCATTGTCCAGATAAAAATCAACTCAAATTTCCTCCGAAAGATTAAAATAACATGCGTAGTTCTTATGCTTGTCAATGGTTGATATAATGTCATGCATGTTGATTAAAATACCAACAAGGTCTTCTCCAGATATATTAAGGAAATCCTTTTTGTGTTGTAGCTACTTTTTTTATTATGTTAAACTGTCAAGTAGATCCACGTTCAATATTCAACAGGATTTTTGTTTCTTCAATGCAAAACTTGATTAGTCTGTGTTATTTGGGCAATGCATGTTGATGCTGATGGACATCTTTATTGTTCTATATTAAAGATATTTAACTCTCCAGCTAATGTGACCTAGAAATAATTAGATTAAACAAATAAGGGGATATTATATTAAACAAATAAGAGGAAAAGATGCTGAAATCTTAATATGATTGGATGTAAAACCGGGGAACAGGGTCTATCCACAGCCGTTAATCACCTAAAACAACATATAATGTATATATAGCAAGCTTAATTCAAGAACACAGGGATTTGTGTCCTCAACTTATATTGAATGATGAGGGTTGTAGATATCATTAAATGGTGCTGGTTCCACGTGTTAGGCATCATGGACATAACAATGAAATTGTCCGCAATGCATTTTCTGACGCTCTTTCTCGCTTTACTGCTAAAGGTTATCATATGCTCCGAGGCTTTGTGATTTTTATTGATAACAACCGGTACCAAAATAACCATTTGAGATTGTGGATTTTACAATCCTTCTCACCAGTTTGAAATATGAATTGAATTATCATTTTCTAAGGTTATTCTGCCTCCAAATGCATCATTCAAACCCGTATTCTATGGAGATTGGTGTTTAAAAAGATCTGAGGGAGAGAGGGCAAAATAGCTCTTCTCCAATGAAAACATGGATTTTACTAAGTTCAACTGTTACACGCGCGCGCACACACACTGCTAATTGACTAGCCATAAAAAAATGACTAACTAATTGACTATCTGTAAGAAATTCACTAGCTATAAAAAATTAGAAGAAGTTTTCTGTGTTGACTGATGTTTAGTCTTTTAATCCTTTTATAAGAACTGGAAATTGAAACTGTTAGAAAATTAGAGCAACTGGAAGTACTAAAGAAGCATGAGCAAACTACTATTATACTTGATGGGTCTTCTTAAAGATCGTCAATGTTTGATTTCTAAGTAATTGATATCTAGACTCCTAGAGGGAAATAGGATGGATTCATGATAGTAATTCCTGTAATATGAGAGTAAGCGAGCTCGGAAGGCTCTAGAAGCTGTTGTTTTGACCAAGTAGAAACATCTTGCAGTTAAGGTACTCATTTGCATGGATGTAGGAAGCATGTGGGCAAAGCAGATCTTGTATTTTGACGTGACTCAGGGAAAGGATTTGAACTGCTCGACCTTTGTTCTTTGCATGGATTCTTAAAGGAGTTGAAGTAGTTTTCTATAGGATATTATGTCTTTTGGTTATAGTCTTGGGATTTGACACCAAGTTACTTATGGTCAACCTGCAACTTACAAGGGATATGTTCGTAATTTTAAGTATTTTTTGGTTGCACGGTATGCCGAACTGACCCGCACCGGACCGATCCAGTGGCTTACTGGTACGGTTCCGCTATGAAAACTGGTTCGCGCCGGAGTTGGAGAAGAAAAGGAGAAACAGCGAGCGAGCGGGGGGACAGAGGGAGCAACAGCTGCCGCGGCCGCAGAAAAAAATTTGAAAATTTTTAAGTGAAGTCGGCAAATTACTTGCCGATTGTACTTAAAAATTTTCAAATTTTTAAAATTTGAAATTTTTAAATGAAGTCGGCAAATGTTCTGCCGACTTTTATTAAAAAATTTTAAATTTTTTTCCGCGGCTGTGGCCTCGCCTCCGCCGCACCCCTGTGGCCTCCGCCACGCCTCCGCAGCTCTCCGCGGGAGTCTGCGGCCTCTCTTTCTCCCTCCCTCCCCCGCTCGCTTGTTGTTTCTCTTCTCTTTCTTCGGCTTCGACTAGGCTCTCTCGGTACGGGCCCAGTACCGAGATGGTACCAAACATGCTAAACCGGTTTGGTCGCCGACCGGTATGGCTTCCGGTATCGGTTCAGCATATCTTGCCTGGTTGCCTTACTATTTTATGTCAGTCTACTTATTTTGCTTCTATTGTGTTTCTTTAACATAGTTCACAACCTTAGAAGTTTATAAATAAGAGCTCACACATTTTGATTTTTAATTTTCTTTTAATTATTTCCCTGAGGTTCCACTTTTTTACTTTATGCTTATGGGTTCTGCATTGAGCTGACTCATGAGGTATATTCAGCCATTCAGGCCCATTGGAAATTGCTTGGCAGTAGTTCTGCATCAGTAATTCATTTCCTAACCTCTATTCATGAACTCAAGTCTCCTTGTTGAGGTGATGGTCAAAAGATGTTAATAACACCAAGATATTGCATTTTCATGTGTCCATGTGGAATGTGTTTATAAATATGTGTCACTATATCCATATTCCTTATATTACAGAGTTAAATTTTTGAGGCTTTTGCTTTAGTTCTTGGTCAACTTGTTATGTTTTACTATTAGATCTTATTTTGCTAGAGAATATTGACAGCTTTGTCTTGTAAATTCAGGCCAAACTCTCAATATCTGGAAAGAATTTCAGGTTGACACTCATTGCTAGGCGTTCACGACATTATGCTGGCACCAGGTTATTATCTGCTATGTGTTCAGATTAGTTTTGTCATTTGTTCAATTTCTGACATGGGCCTGGTTAAGTTGACTCAAGTGTTTATATGAGGCCGGTTTATTATCACATACTCTAAGTACTATTTTCATTGTTATCCATAGATCCACAGTCTTTGTTAACCATCTAACATTTATGTTCCATTTGACCAGGTACCTCAAGCGTGGTGTTAATGAGAAAGGTAGAGTGGCAAATGATGTTGAGACAGAACAAATAGTGTTTGAAGACACTCCTGGAGGAATTCCAACTGAAATCTGTTCTGTTGTCCAGAATAGGGGTTCCATACCCCTTTTTTGGTCCCAGGAAACCTCGCGACTGAACCTTAAGCCTGATATTATCTGTAAGTTTTGAATATGCTGCAGTAAGGTGTCCAAGATAAGATTATGATATCCTATCTGATTTGTTCTTACCTTTTTTTAGTGCACAAAAAGGACAAAAATTATGAAGCTACTCGGCTTCATTTCGAGAATTTGGTAAAAAGATATGGAAACCCAATCATTATTTTGAACCTGATCAAGGTAGGCCTCAAGCTAAATGTTTGTAATAATTTCTTACTTTGTAAGATACATGCATTTCAATATGGACCTAATTGTCAAACCCTTATGCCCCCCCGCACCCCCACCCCCACCCGGCAACAAAAAAGAAGAAACTCAATGGTTCTTTCTTTTTTCTTTCGTCACAGTCATGCGAGAAGAGACCTCGAGAATCTATACTTCGAGCAGAATTTGCTAATGCAATTGATGCTATAAATAAAGATCTTGCAGAGGAAAATCGTTTGAGATTCTTACATTGGGATCTTCATAAACATTCTCGGAGGTATCTGTCATCTTCCATTTATCATTTTGTTTAAGATTATAACATAGAACTGGATTCGTTTAAAGAAAATGACTATTTTAAAGATATTGTTTTAACCTAGATTTTTTTTTTAGCAGCAAAGCTACAAATGTGCTTGTGTTGTTGGGAAAAGTGGCAGCTTATGCCTTGAATTTAACAGGCTTCTTTTGCTGTCAAGTGACACCAGCTTTAAGGCTTGAGGGTGCTCTAAAATTGCCTATACCTTTGTGAGTATTTTATTCTTATATGTTTTCTCTTTTTCCGTGATACCTTCTGTCATGCACTATATATATATATATATAACATCTTTCTTTTCAATGAAATTCCGATAATGACTTTGGTTCTTGTTACGTAAAAAGTAGATATGTTATCTATGGTTTAAATTTTTCAATTGAATTTATTCTAATAATAAGCCCTAAATCACACATTGTCCATATTTGAAGAAAAAGAATATCTGTGGACCATAAAGTTTCTCCTTAGATCCCTTAAAACCCTACTTCTCCAGTTTCGTCACCAAAATCAAGGCCAAATTTTGAAATTGCAATCATTTTTCTTGATCCACACTCATTCTCTAATGCCACATTTGGATCTTGGAATAAAGGCTGGGTGGAAAACAAATTCTGTCTTTGGCCCCAATCCTGCATTTGGTTTGTGCATCAAGTAATGGAATTACATGTCGAAATCGCCATTTAGTTACATAAATGAGATGTAATTACACTCTTAGATTGGAAGAATATTCATCTCCATTCCTATATTGTTCATGAAATTTTTGGTATGAATTAGTTAGCAGCATCTGTGGTACAAGTTGGGAATCACAGATATCTTGGGTTTGAATTGATTAGCAACAATTATGGTAAAAACTTGAAAGAACAATTTGATTAAGATTTGGATTTAAGAAAAGATATTAAATTTTGATTCCATTCCTTGGTCATTATAAAATACATCTGGCCAAATCAGATATTAGAATGGAATGACTGTTCTTTTCCTGTGGTTTCTCCTTCATTTTGTGCCCAGATAATGGAATAGGAATGCCAATTCCAATTCCTCATTTTCCATGCCAATTCCATTTTGATTAACTAATGATAGGACTCGGACACAACTAACAGGCATCTTCAATTCCTAATAGGCATCTTCTGAAAACGGATCGGATACGGATTGGATATTGATGTATCATATTTGTATCCATATTTTTCAATAAATATGGATACGGATTTTGATATTAAACGGATATCAAAATTAATATCTATTTTTGTTCTAAACGGATACGGATACGAATCCGATGTTAAACATATGCATAGTTGTTATAAATGGATATGGATACGAATCGGATAGTAAACATATCCATATTTTTTATCTGAATATGGATATAAATTGGATACTTTTTTGGATATTAATTAGATTTGAGCAAAATTCAATGATGAAAACTAGCGATGAAGACATGGTCATAAAAGAAAGATTCAATAAAAAAATAATTTTGGTAAACATCTATCCATAATATAAACTAACAATTTCTTGAAAGATATACCCTCCAAAGTTGTTCGTCACCGAAGTAGACATGATCTATGGTGCCTCCAAAGCGTCTCACGATTGTCGCTGTTTTGCAATCGTTGGGTGAAAACTAGAAAGTAGATGGGATCTTCAAGACCCAAGTTGCTTGAAGACGACGAAGAGGAAAGAGGGGACGAAACGGATGAATGAGAGGTTTGAGCCTTTCAGGCATGTGGGGTGATTTGAAGGATTTTATTCGAATCGAGTATTCTATATTTGGATTACTATCTTAAGTGACGGTTATTCAATATATGAGTTTTTTTTAGTTTAGGTTTGGTTAACTACTTAATTGGTTCCCTGATTTAACTTAACTTAAACTTCTTCTTTCACTTACTCTTGTTATATGGATATCCAAATTCGAAAAATTAGGTGTATTCGCGTCCGTATCTGTATTCGAGAGATTTTTGAATTGGCTATCCGGATCTGTATCCGAATTCGATCGGACCAAAAATACGGTATCCGAATCCGACCCGAGTCGGATACGGAAACGGATACGGTCGGATATAATCCGATCCACTTTCAGCCCTAATTCCTATCACATACATTGCTCTGATTGTCCACATGGTTACTTTCAACTTCAACAAAATGTGCAACCCCTTTTCCCAACCAAAGTCAACTTGGACAACAATTCTGCACCAATTTAGAGGGTTAATGTCAAGTTTAAAGCTGGTCGTGAAATCTTTCTAAACATTGTGAATTATTATTTGATTCGTAAAACCAACTTCATAAGATAAGATAGGGCTTGTTAATTAGGGATAAGTTTTAGCCAGCTCACTAATGAAGAGAATTTTTTCTCCATTTGTGATACACTTTTAGATGTTCTTCCCTTAAAATTATTTTGGTGTCGTATACATAAAGACATGCTGGCATGCTCTTATGGATATTGATCGATAATTTGAACTTAGTAGTCAATGTGGACATGCATCACTTCGAAAAATTATAAACAGTGCAGGGTGTATCTTTCGTACATGTTTACTTGTTTGATCATTTGTTATTTTTTATGGTCAATTCTCATGTTTTACAGGAAGGATGATATTGGTCACTGCTCATGTAATAACCACGATAGCAGCAGCAACAACAACAACAAAAACCATAACAGCAATGGTGCTGGTATCTCGGGAGGTGTATCCCAGGAAATTAATGCCTGTTGCTTTGATACCTCGGGACATTCAACAGCAGAGGATAGAGTTGGAAGTAGTGAAAACTGCTTGGTTAAGCGACCTATGTTTCAAAAAGGTGTCCTACGAACAAATTGCATAGACTGCTTGGATCGCACTAATGTTGCACAATATGCCTGTGGTTTAGCTGCTCTCGGGCATCAACTTCATGCCTTGGGCTTTATAGATGTTCCCAAAATTGATCTAGATGCTCCTCTGGCTGATGATTTAATGAACTTTTATGAGACAATGGGAGACACACTTGCTCTACAATATGGTGGTTCTGCTGCTCACCACAAGGTATAGTTGTAGAATGTTATTTATGGTTGCTTATTCTGTTACTCCTTCAAAAAGCTGTTCATGTCATTGGTTCCAGCTGGATGGTGGATACATGATAGTCTCAAAGGGAATGTTTCTAACCATATATTACATAGACATATATACATACATGTGTTGCATGTTCTCTCCCCTCTTTCTTTTTCTTTGGATATTTAAGTTACGAATTTTATTCAGAGGTTTGAGGGGAAGATATGACCTTGGATTTCTAGGTCACCAGTGCAATGATTTAGTGCTTTAGTGCTGGGATACGGAGATCTTTTTCCTTATTTTCAAATCTAACTGTATAAGAATATTAAGTTATATTCATTAAACCTGTTCAGGATTTATTTCTTGAGAAGTTGAGTGTATATCCTTTGGAAATGTGAAGATATTTAGATTCCCCATTTTTCAGTATGGGAAGTGATTATGAAAATTATGCAGAAATGAATCTTTGCAAGTTGATATTTGTCAGATGTTTACTCTGAATGATTTAGATTCTGGGCATACAAAAGATATATTGAACAAATCTATATTTTGTAATTTTCGTATTGCATAAGAGGGTCACAATTTTGATTTGAGTTTGAAAGATTTTGGAATCATAGATTGGTTGAGCCAGAGTGCCAGACAATGTTTTTAATGCAAGCAAAAGATCATTTATCTATGCTTCAAATAATCTGTCTGGCACAACTTTTTTCATCATTTTTATTTTCATCTTTTAATCACTCAAAGTTTCGAACTGTTAGCAATTGTACCTCATGTCATATGGTTGATGTCGGGCTTATGTTTTACCTATAGAAGCCAAAATTGTTGCAGAAATGGAGATTTACTTGAAAAGCAACTATTGATCGTCCGGAAATTTTTTGTGTGACCAAATGTATTAGCAAAACAATTAATACCTGAAAATGGAGCTTCTGTGAAGGTTGCTCCAGATGTCCTTTACATTGTGTTACAACACAGAATAATGCTTTATTGTTAAACTGAACAAAACACTTGAGTCTCTTCTAGCACACTAAATAGATGAGCAATCTTGTCTTGGAAGTGCTTGGGACTGGCTGCTTATGTATTATTTTTATTTTCCACAAGACTTTTTATATATGGATTTTATCCTGTTTGAAGAATTTTATTGATGTTTTGTTACCCAAATATATATATTGAAATAGCAATCTTACTTGTGCAACATTTAACTTATTTTTGACGGAAACACTAGTCCCAGATGCTGGAACAGGCCATTAGTGCCTTGACAGGATATCATGGTTCCAAGTTGAGCCTCCTTTTGGTTGCAACAATGCTAGAAATTGCATAGACTGCAGTATAACCTGATATTTCTTTTAAATATTGCAGTTTCTCAGAAAAAAAAATAATGTTGCTTCTGTTGTTGTGGTTTTCTTCGCATGACTCACTAAACTGGCCATATGCCAACAGGCTGAAAAATGTTGACTGGAGTGGTGTGTACCTTCTATAAGTTACTGAGAAAAAAATGATGTTGCCTTTATTGATGTGGTGTTCTTTGCATGACTCACTAAACCAGCCATATGCCAAAAGACTGAAAAATGTTGACAGGCAAGCGCTGTGTAGCTCCTATAAGTTCTCATCTTTGTCATAGGATTGTTGAAGTGGATCATTGGACCTGATGTTTAGATTAATGATTGGTCTTTGATGCCCTTCCAGATCTCAAAAGGTGTAAAAAGAACCAATTACTGCAGCTGTTGGAAAGTAGCTGGTGCTTTAATTTCTTGATTGTTTAGGAACATAATCAAACCGTTTCAGCTTGGTCCTTAAAAGACCTGTTATTGCTGTTTGTGCTTTTTACCATTAATAAAATCAAAGTTGACTATGTTTTGCCTTAGGTATACTGGTCCCTTTGCTTGTGATGCACTTTATCTCTTATTCTTTTGACAGGTAAGTCCTTAAAAAAGAAAATGCACCACCATTCAATTGCCCTCTACTGATTGCATTTGGTAATGCTTTCTAGATATTCTCTGAGAGAAGAGGTCAATGGAAGGCAGCAACTCAGTCTCAAGAGTTCTTTAGAACACTTCAAAGATATTACAGCAATGCCTATATGGATGCTGAAAAACAAGATGCAATAAACTTGTAGGTTCATGACAAAACTTTGTGCATTTGCCTTAATCTCATGGCTTTTTATTGCTTCGGCAATGAAATTTCGTTTCTCTGTGGACTGCAGTACATATAGTTGATTTGCTATCTAATGATGCAGATTCTTGGGCCACTTCCAACCTCAACAGGGTAAACCAGCACTGTGGGAGCTGGACTCTGATCAGCATTGCAATGTAGGGAAACATAGTTATGCTTTTGCTGAGGAAAATGGAAGGTACTGTTAATAATACAATTCTCATGATTTGGTGCATGATACAGAAATTATCTTGTTGCTTCTGTCAATTTACTATGAGAAAAAAAATCTTCCTTCTCTTTTTTTTTGTTTTGCTTTTTAATGGTGGCATCCAAAGGTTACAGAGTTATTAGTTAACTCCAGTGAGTGTTTTTTCTCTTCTAATTTTGATTTTTTTTGATGTGCTAGCATCTTCATAAGTCCAAAAATTCAATTAGATATTTTTCTTGCCTTTAAAGGCATACATTTGACAATCTTCCTGTGGTCAGAATGATGTTAACTTTGCTATAGTCATGGTCGGCGGAATCGTTCCGAACCGGACGGTTCCGTCCGTTTCGAGCCGTACCGGTGGCTCACCGGTACGGTTCGGACTGTAAAAATGGCACGCTGCTGGTGCGGGAGAAAGAGAAGAGAGAGAGAGAGAGCGGGGGTGGGAAGGAGAAGGAGAGGCGGCAGACGCTGGGGGAGGTGCAGCGGAGGCCGTGACAGCTGAGGCTATGATCAGACCTTTATTTTGTTCGAAACAGGGAAACCGGCCTCGGCTGCTACGACCTCCACTGGCGTCCGCCGCTTCTCCTTCTCCCTCCCTCCCCCGCTCGCTCTCTCTCTCTCTGGCTCCGGCAGCATGCTCTCCCTCTCGGTATGGGCTCGGCACGGCCCGTACCGAGTTGTCCCGCCGGAGAACCAGTACAGTGCCCGGTACCGGTTCCTCCGACCTTGGCTATAGTATAAAAATATTCATCTGATGGTCTGGGATGAAATAAACATGGGCTTGGAGATTGATGAGGCTGTTTGATATACAATCTAAGAAACATCTGAAATAATCCTTCGTAATCAAGCTTCTTCATAACTTAGTTAATTGACAATAGTGTTTTGTTGTCTTGAGTCATGAGTTGTAATCAAGCTTATCTATCAAAGTTGTGACACCAACACAACATAATTTTTATCTGCTACCTATATGCCTTGTGTCTTCAAAGTTTGAACCTTCTTGATGATTTTCTACTTTGTTGATAACATTCGCATATTGGATTAGAACTTCTATACTTCCATTGAATGCCAATTGCTCCCTGCAGCTACAGTTGTTTTTTTGAGAATATGGTGGTTATGCAGTTACAGTTTTTCCAGTATGAAAAAACCAATCTCAGGCTTGTATGTTCTTTTAGCTGATGTTTTGCATAGTGCTTGGTCTCTTTCATTCATGTTTATAGCTGACCTTTATATCTCTATTGAATTCATTTTTGAGGTAAGAAATTGCATATATTTTCTTAGCTGACATTCATATTTTCTTCCGTAGGTCATTTTTCAAACGATCCCTATCAGATGGCAACATTCTGCATGAAAGCAATGCACCCCTCAGCTGTAATGTAGGTAGGAACAAGCTCCCTAACTCAGCTTTGTCTGACAGAAACCATCGACTAGGAGATGCCAAGGATCTGTCTGATTCAACACCAGAAATTTCAACCTCTGAAAGCGATGTATCATATTCCAGGTCAGCTGCCATAGTTTTTGATATTTATTACATTGAGAAGCTCTTGCATTTCATTTAATTTTTGATGTCAGGGGGCATATTTTAACCAAACATGGTAGCAAATAAAACAGATGACATTTTGAGATCCTTTTTATTTCAAAAAAGAGAAAATATGAACAAGGACAACCTGTACAACTACTGTTATTGACACTAAACACATTAAAAATCGAGTTGATGCATATCTAAATATATAAGTGATTTATCCTTGTGTTGCTTTTCGTTGCTAAAAGAAACTACTCATCTCTAGAATGCCTAAATTTATTACACTGGTCTATGGCCTATAGATAAGGATAGATGTTATCCTTTTCTTTTCTTTTTCTTTTTTCGCGTCATTGTATGACTTCATCTCCAACATCATTGGGTGTATATATTGATAGTTTGTTCATTTATAGTTGGCAGACTAAATATTCTTCCCTATTTGCTGCAGGCACACTCCTACAATGTCTCGCAGACAGCTTTTTGCAGATAGTGAGCATAGTTATTTCTATGAAAATGGGGATTCAAATTTCCTGGACCTTGATTGGCTTTCATCTTCTGGGAATTCATGCGAGGAAGAAATTTATGAAAGGTGATCTTCTAGCTAGAATTTATCAAGTATGTGGTTGTAATTTCAATTTAGATATTATCTCTTGCAAACTTGTTGGGGGTATATCTGAGCTTCTTATAAATTTACTTTGTGCAAAAGCATGGATTGTTTGCTGCGCTTTTGTGGTACAGTATGAAGTAGAAGAGTTTATACAAACTATATATGTAATTTTTGATTTATGAACTCCTTCGTTTTAATTGATACTGTTTTATATTCTTTTGTAGGATTTTATGCTTGCTTAACTGCCGTTAAATATGTATTTTGTCTCTAGGTCTTCATTGTTTCATTCATTCCCCCAGCTTCCCAGATGTGTATTGTATATATGAGACAAGTTAAATTTCTCTTCATCCAACATATGCGTTCTTATGAGCTGTTTGTCCTATTGAACCTTTTTTCTTGTTACAGAAACTTCTGAAATTTGTTAACAGTGCTTTTATGTCCTTACAGGTCCACAGTGATGAACTTTTCAACTGAAAATCTTTCCACTGAAAATGTCATCAATGGCATAGCTTCTGAGACAACACTGCCTTTAAGTGAGTACGGGTCGGGCATAAAGGTCAGTGGTCCTATCCCACAGTTCTTCAATTTCATTTGTTCGCCTTCTGAACAAATGCACTTTGAGGCTTGCATGACTTAACCCAATGATCGAAGGCAAAAATAAATGATTACCGATAGAACTAACTACAGGTCCTGTTTGGATGGCCTTACACTTCATCCTCTGGATGCAGCCTACATGGAGTTTTAAGATGAGAAGGGGCAAGGCATGGGTAGATAGATAGATAGAGAGAGAGAGAGAGAGAGAACAGTGTTTGATCAGAAGCCTCTGGAGCTCACGATCCCAGTAAAATCAGGATGATATGTTTCTTCCAATAGGTGATTTAGGAAATCCATTTTTTTTGGGTGGGGGGATTATGCTCTCTGATGAATTACCATACTCTAGGTTCTTCTGTTGTTGCTTCCTTCTCACCACAAAACCAATGCATTCTTTATCCGACAACAAAAATTGGACCGGCCAAAGTGTCTTCCTATTTTTTTGTGTGTGTGTTTGGGGGGGGGTGGCTGCCCAACAAGAGAGAAGCCCGTCACAACAGCGCAAATCCATGACAACCGGTATCAGCATGGACCAGTGAAATTACATGTCATGAAGGTGTCTTTTAAGGTACCAAAATAAGTCAATTGTTACTACTTGTAGACCGCCTTTCACTTGTTCAGATGGTTGGCAGCCACTGGGCAGATAATATTGTGCATGGGGCCCTGCAACGATTTTCTTTTTCCTTCTTGGAAGTTGTGATTACATAAACCACGAGCCGGTGAGATTGGAGTGGCCATAATTTATATAGATCACAATTTCAGTGAATTAATTAGTCTACAACCAATGTGATGAATCTTAAGCATGAAAGTTTTTCTGACATTTGTTTATGTGAATATAAATATATGATTATTTCAAGCATGGCACAAGTTCTCAAGCATAAATAGTTTGACTTCATGTTTGAAACTTCTGAATTAGATGATTTCCGTGTTATTTGAAATTTGGGAACTTTTAGGAACTCTTGTGCAGTATCATCATAAATTCCTTTAGAATATGCATATTCTTTTTTTTCAAACAGAAGCAGATTTTTTTCTTTAAAAAAAAAAGCAGATTCAAGATTTCATTTAATTGTTTTTGTAGGATATTTAATTTTTCTTAAGAAAATGTGTAATTCGTTTCTGTAAGATATGGCAATTCAGCTAATTCTGGTATTATTACTTCTATCTAATGATCATTTGCTTTTTTTGCAGCGAAAGCAGACAACCGAGATGCAAATGGCATATGAAGCTGGCCAAAATTCTGATATTCTCAGTGAGTTTTCTGAGAGCTTCGTGCAGTGGGTTATTCATGGAGAGGCTCTATGTCATTGATGCAGAAAATTTTAGATAATTCATCGATGCCCCGTCTGACCTCAGGTCCAGGGATGTCGGTCCCCTCAAAATTTAACATCATTGAGAAAGAGGAGAAAAATTACATAATGGTGGGGACAGACATTCATTTGTAACATACCCCCTTCCCTAATACACCCCCCTTCTGCGCCTTGTACAATTGTGTTGATTTGGTTAAAGTGCTATCCTCGGTCATAGTCTGGTAGAAGTATGAGTAGTACATAGATATAATTCTTTTGAATCTCTGTTTCATTTGTTTTAACCTTAAGTTGCCATCATGTAAATATTCACTTACATTTGGCTCCCTTGAGCTCAACATTTACAGCAGCAATTTTTTCCTGTTCTCAATTTTTGTGTTGGTTGATGATTAGTGCAAAGTACCCTCTATTATACATAATAGCAGGTTTGATGCAAAAATAATGTTCTACTGGCGTGCTTTCCCCCTTCTGAAACCCAAGTCAATTACATTTTCCAACAATTGAGAGAATGAACTGAAGGCAGAGTCTGGAGTTCTAGGTTTCATAATTATGATGTAATGTTTACGTTTTGCTCTCATATCTGAGTGGAGATTAATTCACAATCCCTCCCCCCTCCAAAAAAAATAAAAATAAATCTGGACATGGGTCATCAAAATTGGGTCTATTCGCTCAACACAAAAACAATGTTCAACTCATTTAACCCGTTTATTTACGTAATGCCTCTTACCATGGCACCTAGCGTTTAATTTGATGTTCACACTTGATACCAGTCGACTCAGCACTTTAGCAAGGGAAAAAGAATAATTATAGAGCCTTTAGATCCCATCCGCCTTTAAATTTGAAGAAGCCATGGGAATGCTGAAACGTTCATCGCTGGAAACATCATTTCCCATGCCAACCATTTGCCTATGCTGCTAAACCATGTTAAAAAGCAAGCTTCTTGCTTCCCAATCTGCATTAGAAATGCATCGATTGAAGATAACCGTTGAAATAGACAAGCATCATTTTTTCTTGATTGTAAGCAAAAGAATAACACAATAAAACCTAACTTCTTTCTAAACCTTCGACGACATTTAATTCCAAAGAACAGTTTAACATAAAAGCAAAAATTAAGCCCCAGTCATAATGCCCATGAAGAACTCTTAGTCCACAGTCTGCAATAGAACTCATAGCAGCAACTCAAAATTAAACAAAAAAAAAGTCATGATCAATAATTTCTCTCTTCTTTTTCTGAGAAAAGATATGTATTCCATTTGAATCCTAGCTCTCCCATCCCGAGGGAGCAGCTGGAGGCTGGCCATCCCAACCAGTAGGGGCAGAAACAGGAGGAACATCCACAACAGGAGGAACATCCACAGTCGGAGGAGCAGCAGCAGCATCCCATCCATCACCAGCTACAGCACCTAAGCATAACAAGAGAACTTCATCAATACATATACACATTCGAACCATCACAAGAAGAATATAGCATTACCACCATCAAATATGTAACAAGAACAAAAGTTTTGAACCAAAATCTCCCTCCTTTGGTCTGTGGGAGGATTGTTAGTGGTACAAATAAATAGAAGAGCCTTTGATGAAAAGAAGGGTATCTGGTAACTAGTAATAATAAGTAGGTTGTTGTGGGAGGGGTCAGGTCCACTTAATGTCATGCCTCAAAGGTGTTTCCCCTGTTAGATATATGCAAGGGTGGACTTGGCATACCAGTGCAATAAATTTAATAACAATGGACCAACAAGTTTAACCTATCTCGCTAAAAGTATGATTGGGGATAAAATTTTCAGTTAAAATCATAAAAGCCAGGTTGATGTTCATGATCATTAGTGTTAATCCATCTAATCTTGATAGCACAGTCAGAAATAAAAGCTGGTGGATCGACAGCTAACAATGCTGGAAAGTAGATTCGCTATTTTACAGGAAAAGCAAACAACTAAAACAGGATAAAGAACCCTCTAATGAAACTGTCATCCAAAAATTAACTGATAAACCTTAAAAGATTAAGAAAAGGAACTAGATTCTGACCTTGAGTAGCAGTCCATTCAACTCCAGGCACTGGAGGAACAACAGGAGGTACAGCTCCTGTATCAGGAACCCACTGTTCAGTAGGCCATTGGTCACTTGGTACCATACCTGTATACTCAGCAACTGCACCATATTCAGGAGCCACAGGAGCCTCCTCTTCCTGCTCCTTGGCCTCCTCAGGATCCCTGTAGAAAAACAGGTCTACCTGCAAGCGTCATGGCATAGAATGTTACTTAATGGAGGCACATAATTGATAGAAGTACGAAGATGACTCTTCATTAGTTCACCAAAGACTGAATGAGAATAGCATCTATAATACAGAGAAAAATAAGGTCTTTCATAAAACCATGGAGCCAAAATGGCTAATGTTGGTCAAGGACTCAAGGAAGAGAGCTAAGTAAACAGGCAAACAATAATTAGTACAATACAGAACAAGAAGTGGGTTTAAGATAAAATTCACTGTATCCTACCATTACTTCCCATTTGTGCCCAGGAGCAATAGTACCACGCATTTGCAGAACCATCCTAGCCAGCAACCAGTAGAGGCAACCGATACTGAGCTTCCCCTTGTTATTAGCCGGAATTCCAATGTCAACATATCGCATCGGTGAATCCGTGTCACAGAAAGCAATAGTAGGAATGTTTCCGAGAGCAGATTCCTTAATTGGCTGCAAATTTTTTTTCAAAGCACAGATATATAAGAACAAATAACATTCACCCTTTTGTAGCTCACCTATGCTAATGATTGATTCACCTGGTGATCAGTTCTAGGATCAGTGAGAATGAGGAGACGGGGTTCGCTAAAGGATGTTTGAAGCTGATTGGTGAAAGTTCCAGGTGTGTGCCTTCCAGCAATAGCATGAGCACCAGTGTATTGTGCAAATTTCAGGACAGCTCTCTGTCCATAAGGTCTAGCAGATTGAACAATGATGTCTTGGGGGTTTTCAATGGCAACAATAACCCTAGCTGCTAGCTGAAGCTTTTCCCAAGTTTTACCAAGGTTGATGATGAAGATACCTGAACAACAAATGTAAATATAGGAAAAAAGACAAAGTTAGATAGCTTATGTTTTCCATGTATTGCTTATAGTATTAGAGAAAATTTTCTGCACTGTTAGTCATGAGGGGCAAAGTAAAAATCCACCAACATATAAACACCAAGTACAAAGGAAAAAAAGAGAGAGAAAAAAGGGAAATCATTAATTAGGAGGAATACCACTGCCATGCTATACAGGCACATTGTGCCAATAGCGGCAATCTGTAAAAAGTCATTATGGGTATCCCTGTTCACAAACAGGTTTACCCCAAAGTCAGCTTTAAGTGTCCAGAGATATCTACTGATTGTTTCAATTTCTATAATATTTAGTTGATTATTTGAAAGGATAATACTTTTCTTTTATTTTGCAAGCTAACCCATTCAACAGACCAGGACACATTTAATCAAAAGCTTGCAGGCTATGATCATGATGCCCATCTTGTCAGCATGGGTCAAAATTGTCAGATCTTAGACTAATATATAGTATATAGGATGAAAGGAAGGTACTGATATCTAGTGGTGTAACCACCAATTATGATTATATTCTTAATAATTTTTGTGAAATAAGCCAATAACATTTGTATTATATATGCTTGGCTTCTATCAAGTTTTGACAATACAAATCCTTCCACAAACAGGTTGCAATGTTCATACTCATCATCGTAGTTTATCCTGAGCTTCTTTTGATCGCACCCAGTTGGAACCTAAGGCTTCATCTCTAGGCGTACAAATAGCATTATTCATCCTTTCATAGCATTTCATTACAAAATTCCAATTTCTTAAGATTGTATATCTTGAAGCCAGAAATTTAGGCAACAAATAGGGGCAGAGGCTGTGATAAGTGTAGTTTGTAATATTGATTATATACATGTGCTGGAATAGAACAGACACTAAGAAGTTGAGGCAGCCTGATAATAATATATTCAAAAAATGATAAATACAAAGAGAACCTTAAAGAATAGTTATAACCTACCAAGTGCATCATTATAAGTCAAATAAAATGCAACAGTCAATGAGAGTATCAACTAGCCAACAAGATGCTAAACCATAAATCAGTCTCATTCTCCATATTAGGTATGACAAACCGAAAAGGAGAGTGCCCATCTTTTAAAACATGGAGACTAGTGGAATAGATCTGCACAACTTTTTCCAAACATTAACTCCTTATCAACAGAATTGAACATCCTTGATCAGCAGGCTATGGGGAATCAAAATCTCATGAAAGCAGGATAGCTCAACCTGCAGATTGACCATGTTCTACAGCAGTCACCTAAACTATCAATTTTCGCTTACAGATCAACATGTACATAGAAACAAGAGTTCCATCCCTTAAAGGGTATCAGAAGCATGTGCAAGTGTTGTAAATGCAACACACCGTTCAAAACATTATTAATTGGAAAATTTATATAAGACAACATGTTGATGATGGTCACCATTACATAACTTTGAACTTGCGGTGAAATTATTATTTCATCGAAAATGGATACACAGACCGCATCTCATGCATCTACTTTTTTTCACCTAATTGAATGCGGCAGCCTGATGATCGACAAAAAGTGGGTAGCGATCACCATACATCCACATGCAACTATTTTGGATATGAATACCATTCGTTATGGACTAGCATGCTTCAATGTGTAATTGGAGCATATATGAAGATGCTACATTTATTTTTTTTTCATGATGGGATCAGAGGACACTTTAAAGGAGCAGCGTAGGTTATTAATGAAATTACGAGAAACCATGCGACAGCATATGCACACATTCAACAGTCATTATCATCAAACCGGCGAAGTTTTCGAATCTGGAAAAAGATAATTCCAAAGTTTCATAAAGATTACAACCAAGGACTTGATTTACAATTCATGGATCATCTAAATAAAGGCCCAACAATTCGCACTGTTGTTTTGTGAGGTTTTACCAACGCATGCGCGATAACCAAAAAAGAGAACCAACCTCATCAAAAATCTTTCCTTTTACATAATCAACTTATCAAAATCATTACTTTCTACAAATTTAAGGCGATTCAAACCGACTGCTATCCAGAAAAATCATAAAAAAATTTAAAACTGCAAAAGAAAATTACGTAGATGACTGCTTGTTTCTTCGAATTAACAGTAAGATCCACAGATCTAATGCAACACTAGATGAAGAGAAAAAGCAAAGCAATCTCGGTCAGGTGGAGGGCTCCGTTACCGTCAGATCTTCTCTTAAAGACGTAACGCTCCATTTGGAAATCGCAGTTCTTGGTGCCTAGGTGCACGTCGGCAGCGAGCAACATCTGGATGTCCTGCTCCTTCTGCGAGAGAGCCCTCGTCGCCATGGCTTCAACTCCAGTGGCCTTGAGATCTAGGGGCTAGGGTTTCGGTTTGAGGAGGGGCCGAGAGGAAGCCGGGGTTGGGGTTTTTGTACTGCCGTGCCGCAAAACCCTAATGCCTATTTGGTGTAAAATGACCAAAAAGGATCCGGTCCACCCGGATCCGAACTCGATCTCCGTTTTGTTTGTTTTTTTTTTTTAATTTTTATTTACAGGCATACCCTACAAAATATACAAAATTATATGAATTTTTTTAAAATTATTATTTGTATATATACCTTCATAAAATATTATATATATATATATATATATATATATATATATGTACCTATATCATCTAATACTGTTAATAAATAAATAATTTTAAATTTAAGATAACAAAAATATTCTTACGGGTAGAAGCGTGAATATAGATTCGATAAAAAAATAATGAAAAATAGCAACTTTGCAAGAGTATTTGTGCAATTATGCATATTTAGGAGGGTATATACTTAAAAATAATAAAAAATAATCAAAATTTAGTAAAGAAAATTTAGTTGTTCTTAATAAAAGTAAGATGACGAAAAAAGATTAATAATATCATGTAATATAATCTCATATTAATATTAACTTTTATAGAATAAATTATGTTGCTTTTACAAAACTTTGGTCTAAAAAACAGACAACAACTCAACATTTACAATTTACTAAAAAATATTTTACTAATTTAAGCATCTATAATTAATTTAAATTCAATATGCTTTAATCTTTTAAAAATAATGAAGAATATATTGATGTCAAAGATTGAATAATAATAATTATATCAAAATCAAATGAAAAATAGTATTACCAAAATGGTTAGTTAATATTTCGACTTGACCGAGTTAAGATCCTGAAAAAAAAATGACAATGTGGCTCGATCTTTTTTTTTTACTCGTCAATCCAACTGAATCATAAAATACGCAGCAAGTTTCAGCTGAGTTTTGTTTTATTTTAAGAGAATTTTTTTGAATATATACTCTTCTAAATATTAAAAATTGTATGAATATCCTCGTAAAGTTGTTATTGCATATCTACTCATAAGGGTATTTTAGTCATTTAAATTTTAAGTCGTTTAATTTTTAATGACATTATATGTATACAGGTACATATAAAAAAATAAAAAAGGGGTACATGCAAATCATAATTTTATGAAGATATTCATATAATTTTGTATATGTAGAGAGGTATACATGCAAAAAAAAAAAAATCTTTTTTTCTTTTTTTTCTACATCAGATCAGGACATAGGCAGTTGGTTCAAACTACTTCTAATGTAAATGGCCGAGTTTGGTCCAATTATGGTGGGCTCAATCAAGCTCGAATTGGAAGTCAATTAGGTCTAGCTTGCAAGTTGAAACTAAAAATGCTTGCTAGGTGGTCTATGGCTCATGTTCGTCGCATCAGCTTCGACTAAGTATATCCAAGATAGATGAAGTTAAATTTTTGTATAAAAAAAAAGAGTAGATTCTTAAACAAGCTATGTAGTAAGAGGTAGCCCTCCTCCAAATAAAAAATAAATGGGGCATTCCGAGAATTGAACTCGGGACCTCTCGCACCCTAAGCGAGAATCATACCACTAGACCAAATGCCCGCGGCTGCAACGGCAGTCTCCTTATCATCTTTTCGACCTTAGTACCACTAGACCAAATTCCAGTAGTCTCCTTATTCTGGTATCTCCTTGACATGGACCACCTTTGCATGTGAATCATATTTTCATTAGAGCTTTCCAACTACGAAGAAACCTGGCTTCTGCCCGGGCAAGCCTCTCTAGGCGAGCTCAAGCTTCTGCTTAGTTTTTGTGAGGATCCGTGTGGACGTGTGTTTAGTCCCACATCCGTTATTCGCTGGGTAGATCTTGGATACTTATACAGAATCAAGGACCCAAATAATACCTTCTGGCTAGCCATTTTGGATGAGGTCCTAGGTTGTTACAAATGGTATCAGAGCGGACCCGGCCCATAACCTATGTGGATTAGAAGACATTGCAGCATGGATCTATTGGGGCTGACCACGGGCCAATTGTGGTATTTGTGATTAGATTTGAATAGATATGAATCCTTAGCCTGACGAGGACGTCAGGGCTTGAACGGAGGGAGTATGTGAGGATCCGTGCAAGCGTGTGTTTAGTCCCACATCGGTTATTCGCTGGGGAGATCTTGGATACTTATATAGGATCGAGGAACCCAAATAATATCTTCTGGCTAGCCATTTTGGATGAGATCCTGGGTTGCTACAGTTTTGCAAGCTAGAGTGCTTGGGCTTGGCCAGTTTCTGAGTTGAGCATTAAAATGGGGCTTGAGCTTAGCTTGTTTCCCAATCAGATGAGCTCAAAGAAGCCTGTTGTTAAGCTGAGACTAAGCTGTTTGTGAAGGGCTTGGTTCACTTACGGCCCTATTAATCCTCAAGATAACATATAGAGTGCACGATTTTAATAGCTTCAAGGTTTGAAGGAGAAGAGAATGAGTTTTGAAAGATTGGTGGTCTACTTGCATTCTTTTGGACTGTTTCTTCTTTCCTATATCATTGCCAAGGCAGGGATCACCTAAGATCATTGGGATAGAAGAAAGGAGGAGGGATCTGATAAATTTAAAACGTAAGATAGCAATGGCAGTGGTTAAATTCATTTAACATTTATTCACCTTCACTGGTCATAGCATAACAAGATACCAAGGTTATAAAAGCTTCTCTGCAAAGTCCTAAATCGTTGTGTCTAATGGTTCCTCACTTATGGCTAACCCAAAACTTTCTTTTCTTTTTTGGATTGAAAGGGAGGAGCTCAAACATCTATTTGACACCGAGATCATCCTCTAAATGTTGGAAATATCATCAAGTATAAATGATTTAAAATTAGTTTCAGAAACATTTCATAAAACATGTTTTATTTGAGGAGAGGAAAGATGACATTTTGACATAACGGGGGGATTGGATTTTAAAAATGCCAGTGCTTCTCTCGAGTTGAATCTGGTTCAATCCATATGAATTTCTTCACCTCTTTAAGCTTTAATGGAAAACAACATTCTTTTTTCAAAGACTTGTAGGATGTAACTTCTTTTTTGCCCTTTTTTTGGGCTAAATTTCCAGCTAACAACTACTAACAGAAACAAAATAATCAGACAAAGAAATAAAACTAGAAGTCCAGGAGATGAAGAAATGGAGGGATTCTACCTTCTATTTGGCTCCCTCTGTTAAAATATTTGCATAAGAGAAAAAAAAAGAAAAAAAATTATTTCTATGTTCTAGTATATTTGGTTACATAATCTATATAAGAAAAATAATATAGGCTGATTTAGAATAATGCTAATAAATAAAAATAGTTGTGATATTTAAAATTTCTCTAATAAAATAATACTAACGAGAAAAAAAAACTGGCCGATCATGCTAACAGAAAAAATATTATGGTTTGATATACATTGTTATATGATTCCTAAAATTATTCCAACATCCACCAACGGTTGCATCAAGCTATCACTAGTCTTTTTATTGTCGACTCTTTTACCAGCATTAGCCTTCAAAAACACCAAAATCGCACCCCTGAGGAGAGAATTCCTACGATTGGATGAATAAAAATTCCTCCCCGCTCCAGCATCGAACACATATAAAACAAGAAATTTGGATTCAAATCCATCACATTCCTTCAATTATTCCCAAATATATATAGGGCTCGTTTGGTTCGCAGGAAAAGGAGAGGGAAAAGTGTGGTCAACAGGAAAGTAATGAAATGCCTCTTGTTTGGTTGGAGTTTTCAAAGGAGAGAGATGGGAAAGTTGTATTCCCATGGGAATATGATTCCCACATTTCATGGGAAAGTCTTTCCCATGAGAAACATGGGAAAGTTACTTTCCCATGAGATGGGAATCACTCCTTTTTTATTTTTTCCCAAAAAGACCCTTCAGCATTAAAGAAGCATTAAAGAGGCATTAAAGACCTAATTTTTATTAAGAGCATAATAGGAATTATACTTAACTTTCCTAGGAAAGTGGATGGTCAACCAAACATAAGCACTTTGGAAATTTATCACTTTCCCATGGTTAACTAAACATGCCAAAAGTACTTTCCTAGGTATCCTCTTCGAATCATATTCTTAGGAGGGAAAATACTTCCCGCGAACCAAACGAGCCCATAGAGAGAGAGAGAGAGACTTACCCGGCGGCGGAGCGCGGAAAAGTCGGGCGGGTTCGTTTTCGGATCGAGTCGAAATTAGAGAATCGGGTCCGGTGAGCGTAACAACGGGTTTCTCTTAAACCTACCAGATCCGATGTAGAGGTCTATCTGGAATTCTTGTTTGCCGTGTCTTTTTGGGGTTCCTTCCCTCCGTCGATAAGAACCAAAAACCTCTCCTTTTCTCTCCATCCGTCCCTTGGACCTTCATCCAATATTGAATCTTTTGGAATTCGTTGATCATTTTTGGGCTTCCGAAGCATAAAAAAGGTTAGATTTTCGTAAAAATTCTTCCTTTCCTTTTTCTTTTTCTTTTTTTTCAAATGTAGTGTTGTCTCGATTATATATCTCTCTTTATCATGGATCCCCCCTCTAGTGTTTTAGGGGTTTCATGAATCCTAGGGCTATGTAGAGCTTGAATTTATATGTTATATATTGATACTCTTCATGTTTGGTTAGAGATCGTAAAAAACGAACAAGAAATTATGAAAGCTTGGAGCCTTTTTTGTGTTTTAGATTAGGGTCCTTTCCTCTGATAAAGGGGGGAAGCTGTTAGATGTATTAAAATTGCGTACTTTGTTGCAATTTTGATGTTTGGCTAGTTCTGCCTTATCTACGGGCTATTCTTATTATTTGGATTAATAGTTTTAATCTTCAGAAAACTGAGGATTGGGAAGATTTGGCATAGATGAAATATGTTATTTTGATGGGGGGTGGATGGGAAATGATTGTTGATGGAACTGAAATATGTTAGGAGAGAGAGAACCATGTAATTTAAATGTGTGACGATCCATGGTTAGCAGAGTTGACCATATACTTGAACTCCTGACATCATGGGATCCTTTAGATCTTGAAGTCACTTCTTTTCTGCCACAAGCATGTTCATATCGGACTAAAATAAATAACATTAAAATGACAAGTAATTATTTTATTTTAAGCTCAAATCTTTTTAGATAATATTTAGGAATAACTTAGTGCAGCGGTATAATATTACAAAGGCAAAATAAGTGAAAGAACTATGGGGAAATAATATTTCTTAAAAAATAAAAATGATACGTAAAAATAAAATTTAGTTATTATAATTTTTTTAAAAATCTCTTTTCTAGGTGATGATCAAGTGATTCCAAGCCTCTTAATAATATAGAAGACAACTGTGGTGCATTGATGCAGCTCTCTGTGCCTCATATCTAAGGTTTTTGATAGCAGCCAAGATCTCTCTGGTACTGTATGTAAAATATATCAGTCCTTTTCATCTTGGCCGATATAAACCAACATACCTCAAGAAATCAAGATATACAACATCAATATATCCACTGAGGCTTTCCCATTTTTTTACAGCATTAAAATATTTAAATATTAAAATTAAATCCAATGCCTTAAAATAGTAATCAATTTCGTTTTAAAATATCAACTGATATTCTGATATGTCACTTCTCATGCCTCAGTGAGATCTCGGAATATAAGGGAGCATCGATGGGTTTAATTATGTAAGAAAATTATCAGCTTTAGGGAAAAAAGAAGGGAGAGAAGCAGTATTCAGGGGTTTGGAAGAGTGGAGGCATGAGTGTTACAATTCAGAAAAGGAGAGGTGGGATTTGAACCTTTTTTTTTTGTTTCGGGAGGGGAGGGGGGGGAGGGGGGTGCGCGCGGTGGGGGGAGATGGTAAAAGATAATCAGGAGTGGGTTACATACTACAGAGGTAGTACCCCAAAATTCTGCTATCTCTTAACTTAGCACCAACTAAATATGTGGTGGCTTCAAGTTGACACCTGTCTGCTAAAATTTACAAAAATATGATACGAGGAATAATTTGAGGGGCATCTGTTATCTACTGGAGCCTTCTCACTCCAAAATGAATGCAGTTCATGGGGGGCTAGCATCATGATGGCGCTACCTTGGTATCATGTAAACCTTACCCAATATAATCATGGGATTAGATGATATTTCCATATTCAGCAGATGTTATTTTTTCTTATTGGTGGCCATAATAGGGTACCTTGGGACCAAAAATTGATAGAAGGAATATTCCTAAAGTCCAAACGTTTTTTTTAAAAGTATAAGTTTAACTTCACTTTTCTCTTTTTTCAGCATTTTATTATGATTTTGTCTGTGGACACTTAAAATTGCACATTGTTGAGTTGGATGCGACGGTTACATATCTCAGTATTGAAATAAAAATACTTCCATTTTCTTGGGTAAAAGTCACTGAATCTTGTATTGTTTTCCTATTATTTTATCACAAGAAAGTTTTGGTGATAGATTCTTGCGTATTTTTTCAAACCTTGAATTACCTATGCACTTCTTTCTACTTATTCTATTGAATTATCATAATTTGGTTGAAGAATCTTCATCTTAACTGAATCTGTACTCCAGTAATTCTTTTGATTTTCATTCTCGACTTCTGGAAGCATATTATGTCAGTATGTTGCAGCATAACTGTTTCTGGTGCTTAATATGTTTGGTGCTGCTTAGAAGTTTGTGAATTTTTTTACATTCACTGGCTGCTATAAGTTTTTTCCTTCCTTGTAATGGCATTTATTCTTTCAGTCCATATAGGTGTTCATTTTAATTATTTGATAAAAATGAATTGTTTTCTGTGAAGGATCAAAAGTGATAGATACACCAATAAGGACATTTATTCTGGCCGGGGTTTTGTTGTTTAAAACTTGTGCAGTATCATGTCATATTGTCATTCTTCACTGAGCTTAGACCAAATAAGGGGACTCTTGAGTCCTAGTCTATCTTCGCATACTTGCATTAATGAATAAATATTATGGTATAACCTGTAGGAGGAGATCAGTCTGTTGAAACTTGAAAGCCTTAAAGTATCAAATAGATGGATGGCAGCATCTAAAGAAATACTTTCATATCCTTCATTCGCTAAGCTTGATAAAAAAAGCCATTATGAGGAAGACTTCCAATCTGATTTCTGGAGTGCCCCCGAGAAAAAGGCTTGCTCATCAGGGCAAAGATCCTTAAGACAAGGAGCTCGTTATCAGTTAAGGGATGAGAATGACTTTCTCGATGGATATGAGTCAGGTGAAGAGTCTTGCATTTCTCCACTGCCCAAAGCACACCCTGAAGTGAACTTGAAAAATGTCTTGAGTGGGATAGTTGCAATTATCACTGGCAGGATCAAAGGACTTGGCATTGTTCAACCACATCAAATTTCTAGTCCAACATTTTTGGGATCTGAAAGCAATGGAGACAGTTTCTTACATCCGTCAGTGTACATACCGAGTGCACCACCATTGCTTGAGGCAGAAGCCATCAACTATAGTGCTTATAGGGAGGTACTAGAAGCAGAACCTCCAGAGTGGCTTCCAGATAGTTATACTACAGTGTGCATGCAGTGCACTTCTCCTTTCACTGCCCTTACCCGTGGAAGGCATCACTGCCGATTTTGTGGGGGTGTTTTCTGTAGAGCATGCACGAAAGGGAGATGTTTGTTACCTGTCAAGTTCCGAGAGCGAGATCCTCAGAGAGTGTGTGATGCCTGTTATGATAGGTTGGATCCCTTGCAAGGAATATTGATTAACTCTAATAGTAATGCCATGCAATCAGCAAAACACGATGTTATGGATTGGACATCCACGAGAGGGTGGTTAAATTTGCCTGTGGGTTTATCAATGGAACATGAGATATATAAAGCAGCAAACACTTTGAGGAGTTATAGCCAGGTACATTTTTCTGCTTCCATTCTTTCTTTTATCATTTTATTTAGGTTTACAAAGGGAACTGATCTTTGGTTAAATCTCAATCTGGATATCATCATTTTGATATCTGCCTGACGGAATTTTGAAGTACAGGTTGCCAGATTGAATCCTGAGAAGTCTATTCCTCTGGCTGTCCTAAAAGGAGCAAAAGGACTTGCTATGCTGACAGTTGCCAAGGCTGGTGCGCTTCTTACTTACAAATTAGGTACAGGTCTAGTAGTTGCTCGAAGGTCTGATGGGTCATGGTCTGCACCATCTGCCATACTCTCTGTTGGTCTAGGATGGGGTGCGCAGGTAGGCATGGGATAAGATATACTTGTTATCTTTCTTCCACTTCTCTTTTCCAGTATATTATTCTCAATGGTGTTTATGATCTGCTTCCATATCAATGCATATTGCTGATAAGGTTGTCACAAGATAAAATAGTGGTTAATTTTTTTTAATTAATAAAGCTTCATTTTAGGAAGTTCTGAAAGAAGCAAGAGTGTAAAATTTGATTGGAATCTAAATGAGCAAACAAGCAGATGAAAGAAGCTGTGTCTTTATACATAAATCAAGAATATTGCTCCCTTACCTAACCAAACATGTAGCTACCTCATAGTCTTCTACATAAGGTTCTATAGTAGATTGACACATTACATATACATGCTTGAAAGACCTTATTATGTGCTACAAACACTTTCAAAAGTTAATTGACATGTTAAACATAATTGCTTTGCATTATAGCTTCTATATCTGATTTCATATAGACAGATGTGAGAGTTGGAGCATTATCCATGAAAGGTAAAATATTAGAAAACTTTTATTAAGCTAACTTCTGCACTAGGAAACTTTCATGCCTTGAGGCCTTCTACCATCTATATGGGATTGGCATTATTAATGAAACCACTCTCAATGGTTTGTGAGTTGGAATTGATTTGATGGCCACGTAACATCTCCGGCCAAGAGAGTGCCCTGCTACGAAACCTAGATGACTAGTTGGTGGAAAAGGAAATATAAATTACTGATTTTTCTGTTTTATGCTTATGGAACTGAAAGCAAGCCCTGTGGTTAATTTTTTTTGGAAAAAAAAATTAATGCAGAATTTGGCTAGCAAGTTTTGATGTTGAGAATTGCTTTCATGTTTGAGGGACAATTTAAATACAATACCAAATGTTTAACAAGTACAGACCCTCTCTAGACCCTGCAATGACAGGATCCTCGTGCACTGGGCTGCTTTTTTTTTTCAGCTCATATATAGTTCTCTTCCTTTATGTATATTTAAGGCAAGAGATGTAAACAGTTTGATCTACGGAGAGTCAAAGTTGCTCGTGAAGTTCCAAATTCATTAGCATGATAGAAGACCTTAGCTTTTTAACATCTATTAAAAGCATGCAAATTGTAAGTTGTTAAGCATATCAGATGACAAGTTTGATTTTGTGGGTGACTGTAAAAAGAACACTACTTGAAGTAATTAATATGATGAAGACGACACTTGGGTCCTTGATGATGGCAATATTTCAGGTTTCTGTGCTTGGAACTTGGCTATCCAAGAGGGAAATCTGAATTCAAGTTTTTGGACTGTTGCTGTGGCTTTAAGATCATACATCTTTTCTTTTTTTTTTTTGGTCTACTCTGTTTTACTGTACAGATTGGGGGAGAACTTGTGGACTTCATCATTGTTCTACATGGTTCTAAAGCTGTCAAGACATTTACTAGCCGCATGCATTTTTCCCTTGGAGGAGGTTTGAGTGCAGCAGCAGGACCAGTTGGGAGAGTCTTTGAAGCAGATCTCCGAGCTGGAGACAAAGGATCTGGAATGTGTTACACTTATAGTTGTAGCAAAGGTATTATTTTCAGAAAAAACCTACAGATGTCTGGATGTTCAGTAAGCCAGTGCATTTTCTTCTATATTTTCCCAAACATGTGGTGCACCAACATTTTTCCTTCCGATGATCAGTTCACTCTACGCTCCTCTAACCCATCATGTACTTTTATACTCATCATTGACAACTGCTCCCTTTGCTCCTCAAGGATCGCGAAGTCTCTGTGTCTATACCTTGTGCACTTGCTACTCCATAGTCATGCTTCCCAAGAGATTACTTTATAAGCAACATTCTTCATAACATGACATGATTTCCATTTACTTCTGTTTCTTGCTTCTTCTGACTCATTTTTGTGATAAGTACACATTAAAGAACCTGAGAACATCACCCATGTTTAGATCATCCAACATGCACCAAGTAGGGTGTCAATCGGGTTGGGTCAGATATGGATTAGGTTGGATGTTGGTTGGCTCAAATATATATTAATGCGAGCCCAACCCCTTTATAAATGGTTAAAAATCCAAACCAGAACACAACTTTTTTATTAAACTGCAGCCTAACCTAATTTGCATAACCCATTTAATAAATGGGCCAAATGAGGTAAAATGGGTCATAAGCAGGTTAAACATGTCTTAATCGAGTCAGGTCATGACCTAACCCAACTCTTAAATGAGTCAAAATGGGTTAGTGGTTTAGGACAATAAACCTGAACTTGACCCATTTAATAAACAAGTAGGTCGAGTTGAACCCATATATGACCTTGACCCGTTCATGCCAAACCTGAGCATGCTTAAAGCAGGTCGGTTACAGGTCAGGTTAACAAGTCAGGTTGTAAATTGCCACCTTGCATCCAAAAGATTTTGATATGCTTTCTCGTGGAAGATGATTTTAGAAGCGGATGCATGACCTTGATATTGTGCTATGGGATTTACTGGATTTGGATTTTTGCACGGAAATTGCACCTATGCTTATATATATAATATATATTTGGATTTTGTGGCTACCTGTAAGTTGTATTTTATAACTTGGTTGGCATATGCCAGAGGCTGACTTGAAAGTAGGACTTGTTTTAAACAAAAGAAACTTGAGTCTAGTGCTAGGCTGATTCTGTGACTTTTGAAAAAAAGTATTTAGTTGTTTAATCAAAGGGTTTGACTTCATCTGCAAATGAGGAAATTGTTGTAAAAATTAAGATACTTGGCTTTTCTTGAAATAACCTTCAATTTTCTTGTTTTAATGGTCATGTGGAATTATTTGCTGATGAGGAAAAGAAACAATTTAATACATTTACTCTCTTTTCTTTTCTTACATGATGTGGCTCTTGATCTTTTCTTATTGTTCCTGTTGGAGTTGTTAGTATATAATCTTTGCCAAAATCCCATGGTTCATAGGGCTACAGATGAACCAAGCTATTGACCAGCTGCTTGAGCTCAGCTTGATAAATGGCATGTTTGACTTGGTTTGATGAGGAAACAAGCCAAGGAGGCTCCACGTGAGGCTCACTCATAAATGAAGCAAGACCAAAATAACTGGAAGCTTGGGCTTAGCTCCATAAGAGGCTGCTTCAATCTTGCTTATTAGGCTATTGACCAAGTTTGAACATTTGTAGTTAAGCTTGCATTGAACTAGCTGCAATATCAAATACCCTTTTCATTTAACAAAGGCAAAACCTGAGCAGCCCAAATGCGATATTACAGTTTAACGTAGTTAACATGTTTATATTGTTTTTAACATTTAGTAAATGTGCATGTAGCTGATTGGTACTAGAGTTTCAGTGATTTTTGTCCTTAGATTAGAGAATATCTATAACTTTGCTTTTCCATGTTTAAAGTACTTGTGTAACGGAATGCTTGTACTCTTATTGTTAGTTCAGATTGTAGGAACACTTTTCTGGCCAAGGTATGTTTAACACCACTTAGTAATATGTGATGCATGTTTGCCCTTTGAAATGCTTCGGTTGACTGTTGCAGCTAGAATCAATAAATTGGACAGTTCTTGCTGAGCAGGCGATTGTTCTGTTGTGCTTGACATGTTTTCTTATCCACGCATGTGTATACACGAGTATGACAAGCAGTTTGGAAGATCGTAAAAGAATTCATTTTGGTGTTGAAAGTTTGAAAATGGAAGTTGCTTATATATTTAAAAACTATAATAAGAGTTGCTGGCTCCTGCAATATTCCACTCCTCGCTACGTCTCCATTTCAAGTATCAGTTGTAAGACATATTCATGCCTTCTGCATATCATGAGAGTAAGTATGATGTCTATGTTTCTATTTGATATGATATCAGGTGCTTTTGTTGGAGTCTCACTGGAAGGTAACCTTGTTGCGACGCGGATGGATGCTAATCTGCGCTTCTATGGTGATCCTTATCTGACAACAACTGACATTCTTCTGGGAACAGTAGAGAGACCTAAAGCTGCTGTGCCATTATATTCTGCTCTGAATGAACTCTACTGGAGGCTGATATGTTAAACTTTCAATATGGGGTCTCTTGTAAATATTTCCCAGGGTTTCCATTGTCAATGCTCTGCTTTTTTAGCCATCAAAGAGGACAATTAAAACAACAAAATGATGGTTTCAATCACGACCCGGAAAACAGAAGTGGCACTGTTGGGCGATCACCGAGCTTGAAAAATATCATAAATATGCAGTCCTTGTTCTGCATTTTTACATTATTGGAATTCCCAAAGACCCTGTATATTTATATCAAAATATTTGATGCAAATACACTTGAACGTTCTTCAATTATTTTTGGTTATGTTGGTGTCTTTTGTGGGCATCAATTGTATACTATCATTATACTGGAGGCCTTGCTGTGTTTAAGCTTGAAAATTCCTGTTCTATTTGGAAGACTCCATTAATCTTTATATTACTTTGTTCCTCCAAATTCAGAAGGCAAGTTTTTCTTGATGATAAATAATGAACAACTAATATGCAATATATACTTTCATTGAGGAAGAAGAAAGCAAAAGAAGTAAAAAGAAATTAAAGAGGACATGCTTGCTTAAAATTTCAGAGTTCTCATCAAGCAACTCAGGTTGGTATTTTCAGACTATTTCTTGGTTATATACAAAGAACCAAGGAACACTTCTGAGAGAGGTGAGGGAAGTCGGAATGGACGAGAGCCTGCAAGAGATCAGGTAGCTCAACTTCAAGAGATTATTGTCATAGCCAATGTTCTTTGTATGGGGAATAGCACCGGGGTGGTTTTTCCAACCCCATTTTGCAATCGAGGTATTGTTAAACTCAAAACTTTTTTTTATTGCAAGTCCTTCCTTCCTCTTAAAGCCTTGCAAACGTTATCCTACTTAAGGAAGCCCTTGTGATCCAACCAATAGATTTGATAACCTATAGCCCATGTTTAGTTGACAGGAATTTTAAGGTTTGGATGGGTATCAGTTTCACATCCAGCAGGAGAGGTGATTTTTATGGAGATTTAAGTTCATTAGATTTTATGGTAAGATTAGAATAAAATATAGTATAATGCAATTAAAATTGTTTATTTTGACACTTGATGATTTCTTTTTTTTTTTTCTTTTTATAGTGTGGAGCATGTTAAACGGTTTGGATCTTGAATTTAGATAGTTTATCATGGACTTTGAATAGTTAACTTCTTTTCTGTAAGAGTTAATCCAGATCAGATTATCAGACTGACAAAATATTGGCCCAAACCAAACCTAATTCTAAGTTGAGCTAGATTTATAATCAAGCTCATCCAATTCATAAATATATTAGCCCAATCCACTTGTTGTGTGGCCTTTGGTTGGCCTAAGCTCAATGTACATTCCCTAAATAGAAAGAGCAAGTAGTAATGGGTCAGTAGAAACCATTATCTATTCAATTATATAATTCTCTTCTACATGGCAGTTTTTACATTTTTACAACTCTTCCCATCAAACATTTATTTCTTTTTTCATCTCTATCTCTATTTTTTTTAATATCTTTTCATCTCTATCTCTCCATGTTATTTAACCTCTCGAATTGTAATTTCACCCTTAAAACCACTCTAGTCTTCTTTTTTTTTTTTTTTTACGTTCTTAGTTGTATAAATTTTTAGTACTTAGTTGTATAAATTTTTAGAGATACATCATCTAAGACTTTGAATCAGAATTCTCAACTATTTCGTGTTTCTTTTCTTCTTTTCTTCTTTTTTTTTTCAATTTGTAATAGCAATTTTTCTTTTGTTTTCATTAGATACATTCTACCCTGGATAAAACGTTCATATGTCACAAGCAATGCAAATTCAAGATTTTAGTGCAAATAACTAGAACTCCATCTTTCTTCGACCTTACTCCAATGCCTCTTGCTTTTCTTATATTAGTAACCAAGATTTTCAAATGCTTGTTCCTCAAGCAACAACTAGAACCCGTGCGAGCAACATCATACAAAACTTGAATATTTGAGAATGAACAACGCCATTTTCATGCTTCCATCTTACAACTTGCTCACCTAGAGCACATACCACAGCCTAATTACTAATAAAATGAAGAAGCTAACTATGATGTTTCAATTAATTTTATCTAAAAAGTTTTAATAAGAAAACTATTTTCCTATAAAATTTACCAATCCATCTTACTTAAGATAAAAGCAAAGTTCATGAAAACATATCTATTCATTCCACCTATTTCCGTAACTCCCCTTCTCACTGCATAAATGTATAAATATTTTTCTTTAAAACAAAAAAATTGATGTCCTGGACACTAATTTTTTACATATTTTATTTATTAAAATGTAGTTTTTTAATGAAAAATCCAGCTCAGCAAAACGGCTAGTTTCTTTCCCCCGGCAAGCACGCATCCACGCGCCCATAGGTTGGGCAAAAGCTTAGGCAGGAAAATGCGGTGGTTGCGTAAGCCACCCAATAACGACAACACACGTGTACAGCACTTCAAGTTTTATTGTGATCCTCGACCTCATCGTACGCTGTTCGGTACCTCTCGGCGTCAAGCTGGGTCACAAATTGCCCTAGATACCCATCTTTATTTACGACAGTACCTTCATGGGATCACTCAACTGCCATTTAACTCACCACGTTGCCGCATTTAACACAAATTGCCCTTCGCCTTTCTTTCAGAAAAAAAATTATAATTAATCCTAGTTTTTAGAGATAGCAAATATTTCTATAACATGATTTATCTTATTCCTAAAAGTTAGAAATAAGTTGCTTCTCTAATCGCATAATTTTTAGTCTAACTAGATCCATTGCTGAATTGGTAGACTAGCATGGCTGTTGTTTTCTTTTTTCTGTGCATATTGCTTTGCGGTTGGACTGATGGTAGATCTGATCCGAATAAGAACCACTTCCTTCAATCATTCTTATTTTTTTACCATATTTTTAAGAGAAACACCCTGCCGGAAAATTTTATTGGAACCGTAAAATCTTCCACCATTTAATCGCACCTTGAATCAATGTATGTATAACATGAGAATTGCAGGATGACTAAAAAAACTATATTCATAATCTAATGGCATAGAAATATATAATCGAAAATTGTTGAGTAATCTTGTAACACTAATTGATCAGAAAAATAATCTCGAAACATTTCTATTGAGACATTGATATGCAAACACATGTATATGTTGTTCTATGTGATGGAGGAGCTGGACTTGTTGGAGCTGGAGGGCAGCAGGAGTGGTAGCTCCTTGCTTACATAATATGCAAGGACTTACTTTTTGATGAAATAAATTTGACCTAGTCATCATCATCTTCATAGAATTTGTTAATTCTCAAAATTTGAACATTAGAATTACCAAGTTGGGGGTCATGGGTTATTGCGTTTTCTAAGTAATTCTCCTCAGCTAATGTTGACGGGTTAGGTCTAAGGTTTGACCAAGCGAACCTTAGGCTAGAAAGATAGATGAATAGAGCATCTAGTGGAAGGTGCCACCCCTTTGCATTCCACCTTCCCTTTTATCAAAAAGTAGAAGGTGCCAAGTCAAGCTATTGGTTGGCAAAATCTTTTGACGGTTTTATTAGATATTTAACATTACATCCCATCTAACACTAAAAAAGTTTTGATATAAAAATTATGTAAAATGCTTGTTATGTTTTTAATAAAGAAAAAGATCTTATCCTATTCCATCTAAAAGCTTAAGAGTATTTTTGAAAAAAAAAATCTTAATTTTCAGCTGGTGCAAATTGGACTTTAGTGTGTTCAATATGGAATCTTCCTTCTCTCTCTTCCCACAAACCAAACGAATCCAGAGTCTAATAAACAACTTGTATAGAATACTTGGATCACCATGGGCACACTCCACCAACCAAGAAAAATGAAATCCAAAGCAAGCAGTAGTGTCACCATGGGCACACTCCACCAACCAAGAAAAATGAAATCCAAGGCAAGCAGTAGTGTATATAATAAACAAGTTGTACAGAAAACTTGGATCACCATCACTCCACCAACCAAGAAAAATGAAATCCAAGGAAGCAACAGTGTATGCAATAAACAAAGCTCGGTAGCTTGACCTCAGATTGAGATAAGGATGGAAGGCCAAGTTGGTCGTAAAAATGTGACATGAATCACAGTAAACACCATTGATGGCTCCTCGATAACCTCCAAATGAAGTGGGTACACTGCAACTGGAATCGCCAAGTCTCATGGTCACAACAAACCAATAGTCACGGGCTCATTTGGAATCACAGTAAAAGATAGATTCATCCCCTCACCATAGCTTGAGGGAACTGCTTCAGTATTACGTTCACCAGTTTTTTTTTTTATTATTCCCCAGCTTCCTTTCTTTCTTTCTTTCAAGAGGGAGGATAACCCTTTCACTTTTGAAGAAATAGATCAATTTCATCGACTAGGTATACAGAAAAAATTTATAAAAGCACAACTGGGGAAGATAGGATGATTCTATCATCAACACCAAAATATCCTCGCACTCTATTTTAAATTTTATAGTATATAAGGACAAAAATGATAATTAATACAAATGAAAGAAAAACACCTATTCCGTAGTATAAATCTATTCCACCAAACTTGTGCTTTGGCCATAAGCCCCCAATTCTTTGGTGTTCAGCAAGAATTTACAGGGATATTCCCCACTCGTTCCACAACCAAACACCATCTAAACACATGATCCTGCCATGAATAAGTGCCCAGAATATCCAACCTTAGATATGGTCACAGATTCCATCTTTTATCATTCATTCCACAAACTAGGTAAACAACCTAGCCAACTCATCCTAAATTGACTCATCGATTTGGAACATAGATTATCATCAATCATTAAATTTTCAAAACAATGGTACAGTGCTGACAACCGGTCAAATAGCCAATTCCTTTGATATATTAACCTTCTATATGAGAACCAGTCTTAGTCAAGCTGGTTGTCATCCCTTGCTGCTTCAGAGAGATTCAGGGTTCAAACCCTAGCGGCGATACTTCTACTATATTTGTTAAAAAGCCTTCAACAAAAACTACAAACAACAAAAATATTAAAAATGCATATAAAGATGCGATATTGCAACCAGAAGAAGAAAATATTTCTAGCTATCAGCTACTTTACAATCTCAAACTAACAACAGTTTAGAAAACCCTAGAACAGTGTTTCACATGTTTAAGTTCTTGTGTTGGTGGTTTATTCTAAAACAGAATGCCAACTGATAAAGGTTTTACATAAATCAAATTATGATATTTGAATGGTGGATCATGAGATTCCAATGATTCCACGACCAAGTATTTCCAGAATTCTTTTGGAATAGCTGAAGACTATTTATCAAAAAGGCAAACAAAAAAATCATGATAGGATTCAAGCAAAAGAAGAGAAACACTATGCTCGCACCAAATCCATCACCTTTGATCTGACATAGGTTCGGAATGCCAATATACCTAATAAGATTGCAGCTAATTAGCTCTTCATAATAAACCAGCATAAGGAAATAACCAACGAGAGGAACCAAGCAGACAAAGGTGTTTTCTCCAGTAAAAACATGTCCACAAGCATCTTCCGCAGCAACAACAGACATACAGACATACAATCAAAGCAGAAATTTGATAGGTCTCAACATTATCCCTCATGTCATCAACACAAAAGATCCAAGTCCAGTACTCAAACAGAAACAGTTTGCACGACAACAGAATTAAAACCATCAATTAAGTACCTACAGAGGATAGCATAAACCAAAGTTCCATTAACATTCATCAGCCGACATGTCTGGTTCATCATGTCCTCCATCATGATTGATTCCTGAAACAACAATAAAGGAAGAAGGGAGAGCTCCTTTTTCAAGAAGAGAAAAATGAGAAACATGCTAATGAACAGAACAAACCCATCAGTGCGGATGCTTACACTTATTTCTTTATTTACAAAATGCCAGTTGCCAGAACCCGAGATCCCTCAGTAAACGCTGCCTTCCACAGCTGGAAGGTCATCAAAGCTCCAGAGGTCCACATCACTCATATCCTGAGTCATGTCGCTGCTCAGCAGGCAGTCGATCGACTCATCCGAGCTATCCTCAAGGTAAGGTACCTGCAGAAACTGCAGGAACGAATCAAAAGCAGACAGATCTTCAGAGAGTTTCACCGCAGCATCCTCCTCCAAAGGCGGCACCGCCTCGCCAGCATTGTTCTTCAGTTTCTTCTGTGGGCCACCATCTTCCAGGAATGCAGATTGCTCACCTTCAATGATGGTGGGAATGGGAGCAAGAACTGATGTGATCTCAGGAGTCTTTGCCTCATGTTCCCAACCAAAGTCTGAGCAACCAAAAGAGTTACTTCCCTGATCAGAGTATAAATTCATCCCGGGTCCCTCAGCAGGAGGAGCAGGGTTTCTTGCAGGGAATGCAGGGAAAGCGCTGAGGTTCTCAGCTTGCTTGATGGGCTGCTTCTCCTCAATGAAGTCGAAGCTGGAGTATAAATCTTGATGTGGTTCATCCAGGTAACTTAAGGGCTGGTTGAACTTAAGAATCCCAGGTTGGTTTGGTTCGGGTGCTTTTGGAGCAGCTGCTTTCTGGCTGCGCTTTTGAGCGCTGGGGCGTACCTCATCAGGGAAGTTCACCTTGGCTTTCTTGCCACGGATCTTACGGGCTTCTGCATCGTAGGCCCTTGCAGCTTCTTCAGCAGTATTAAACGTTCCAAGCCAAACACGAACCCCTTTACGAGGATCTCTGATTTCAGCTGCCCACTTACCCCAAGGACGTTGACGGATTCCCCTGTACTGATTCTTTCTCTTTCTTTTAGCTGACTTAGCCACAGGTCCATCATACTCCTCATGCTTCAGAATAGTTGATCCATCTGCATTCCAAATAGAATAAATGTAGCACACGAACAAGAGACTTGGAGGAAGAAACAAATTACTTTCTAGTACCCGAATATCTTCTTTACCGCGGTAAAAATTAAGAGAAGAAGCCTTCAAAACCTCATTGAGTGCAATAATATGAAATTAAAAAAAATTCAGCAATAGTCATACAACTCACCCATTGTACAATTTTCTGTATTAGAAACTGAGAATCAAAATATCTGACCCCAGAGAACAAAAATCTCTCTTTTTTATCAGCACAATTATGTCGTGACAGCTCTCCTGTTTAACAATTAATTAAAAAGTCGAAAAGGCAGAACTACATGGTGATGGAGCAAAAATGTCCGCATTTATAGAGGATGGTTGTTTTCCTTCTTATCTTACCAAAAAATGTTTAAATTTTTTTAAAAATAGAGAAAGAAGCACCCTAATGCTACTACTACCAAAAAATAAATTAAACAAAGAAACACCATTGTAAACTTTTCTTTCACTAAAACATCATCTTCATCATCTTGGGCCTTGTCCCATCGAAACAAGATCAGCTGTGAAGCACAAATCTGAATTGAAAGAGCTACATGGAAGAACTGAGCAATGTTTAACAACCAGCTGTCAGTGAGACATTATTTTTTGGTAAGAAACAGTTGCAAAAAGTTTACTTAAAATGGAACCATGGACTGACTCTCTGAGGTTACCCTGCAGTTGCAAAAAGTCTACTTAAAATGGAAGATTTGACATTGAGAACTGCACATATTGTTAAGTTAGAAGTTATGAAACAATTATTGACACTAAGAAACAGTTGCCCACACCTTTACTGTCACCATAACAGCGAAAAGGATATTGGACTAAATTCATCAATGTTAATCGATGCATATCTCTTTTAAGTTTGTTCTCCTCATCACTAAGAATTCATTGGCTACACATTCAATCTAAAAGTCTAAATAGATCAAAGAAAAAAAAAAGATGACCATCAATCTACAATAAGAATTGCACTTCTTCTCCATTAACACTTGCCATTTTTTAATGTGGACAACTTGCAAATCTCGAAAAATTTTTCTGAATACCATTTCTATGGTCTTAAGATCAACAATATATGGATTGTTTGCATTGATTTATTCTATTGATTCAGCATCATCAACAAATTGGTAGGAGTCCTAAGGTCTTCACAGAACCCTATAACCCATACACTAGACCATCTCACAGTGGACCTAAATTTCCATCTCATGACTCTTCCAAATTTACATTGTCCAAATCTAAGACAATAATTTATGAACAGAAACTGCAACATCATAATGTTGAAAAGGAAAATGGCTTACAAGAACCTACACAATAACAAAAAGCTCAAGGAAACAAAAATTTGTCTAGAAGATGCATCGGATTAGGGCTAAACTTGGATCGGATACTAGAATATCCATATCCATATTTATTTTGTTTCACGAATATAGATATAGATACGGATGTTAGTTGAATATAAAAATTCATATCTATATTTGTTTTAAATGGATACGGATACAAATCGAATACCAAAAGTATGGATATAATTATAGATATAAATCGGATAATTAAACTTTATGACTATAGAATCAAAGATATTACTAAGTGGATGATAAATTAAATTAATAGCATGTCAATGTGGTCATTTATTTTTCTTAAAAGTTCATGAATGCCATATAAAATTAAATAGGATTACAAATAGAATCGGATATTCGGATACAGATTAGATAGTTGTCTATCTATATCCATATTCATTTTTCTTTGACGGATATAGATACGAATACGGATATTAGTCGGATGCTCAAATTTCTATCCATATCCGGATATATTCGGATACAAAAATGGATCCGAACAGATATTATCCGATCCACTTTCACCCCTAAATGCATCATCAGATTTGAGATAATGATCATCAAAATGGAGCACTCAAGAGGTAGGATCTTAAGCCACATCTAAGAAGGAGAAAGGTGAAGAAAAGAACAAAGGGAAATTGTAGAACCAGACAATTGTATGTCTGAGAACAATAAAACATAACTAATACAAATGCATCACAGAAAGTTAACATGGTAAATTAAATATTGTTCAGATTTGAAAAGAACAATATCTCAATAATGGAGCAATTGCAAATTCCAGCTATAGCCTAAAAAAATCACTTAATGGAAAAGGAAGAATCATGAAAGCCCTTTGAATATTGTGGAAGATCTGAGAAGAACAAAGTCTAATTATGGCCTTAAATGTTAATTTATTAAATAAATTCTTAAAAGAAATAGCGTGTCACAGAATAAAAATCCTATGTTTATTGAGAGAAGGGGGCAAAACACTTCCCTGCAATTCTTGATGAAGTGTCAAGGGAGAAAGAGTTCCAGAAATCATTTATACGATTGCAAATAAACATGAACAAAAACAGATGTTTCTAGATCTCTATGAAGAAAATCCATCCGAGGGACTTTTATGGGCAAGTTTCCCCACATGACAGATGAAGGAGTGAGGAAATTTGAGAGGGAATTACAGGAAAAGATGCAGCAAAATAGAGGTAACTATTTAATTAAAAAGCAAAAAGGGATGGAAAAAAACTAATTACAGAGAGAGCAGAACACGACACTTTTTTCTTTTCTTCTTTTTGGCTTTGAAATGAGACCAGAAGAAAATCCTATTAGTAGAATTCACATTTCGCCAATCATGTGGTGTAGAGAAGAAGATGATGATGAAACATAAGAAAATGACTCGAATTCTAAACAGATACCATCTTCTTCTCTAATTTTCATCTTTAATATTTAGAATCCGTGAAAAAGATGGCATCTTTTTTGGAAAAGAAAAATAAAAAACCTATCTTTTTTCATCCGGATGCCTCCGGTGGAAGAGAATTAGCTAATCTTTTTTATTCTAATCAACCTCGGCAATAACTCGCACCCAATAACAAAGCCCAAATGGAAGATCTCGCATCACCGACCAAGTAAAACAGCAGAAAGTTAGACAGAAAAGACGAATCCAAACCGAAGAAAAATAAACTGGTCATTTGCATTATAAAAATTTTCAGGACTCAATCTCTTAAAATCTCGAGAAAAAAAATCACACTTTCGAAGAAAGGAATAGTAAAAATCCGATATTTTTCGTGTAGGTGCCTCGGGTGGAAGAGATTATTTGATCTGTTCCTTCTGATTAACGCAAGAAATACCCCATCCCAAATAACAAAACCTGATCAGTAGAAATCGCATTCATCAACCAAATAAAGCAGAACAGATTAAATCAAAAGAAAACAAACGATTCAAACGCTACGAAAATAAGCCGATCACCTCCATCTTCGAAACTTCGAGCACTCAATGTGTCAAAATCCATGAAAAAAATCACAGCTTTCGGAGAAAGCAGTGGTAAAAGTCCGATCTTTTTGATCTGGATACCTCGGGAGAAGGGGGTTTTAGGTGGGCAGGCGAAAGGCTTGACGTCGACGAGCTCCGGCTCATCGTCCCCCTCGGACTCCGATGACTCGTCGTGGAACTCCTGGAAGTCAGCTTCGAAGTCGTCGTCCTGGAACTCCTGACGCTTCCCCTTGCTCTTCTTTGCCGCACCGCCCTTCTTCAGATCCGGCCAGAGGTAGTCGGCGGTCACCCGCTGGGACCTCGCCGTCGGTATGTAGTCGGAGATGATCGCTCCTCCACACATCGCCAAGCGCTCGCAATAATCCTCTCTGGAAACGGTATGAGAAAAATGGAGAGCAGACTCAGTTTACAGAGTTTTTGGTAGCCGAGGCTTTTGACAAAGAGAAGGGACAAGGGAAGGGCAGGTGGGGTTTTATAATGATGGGTTTTAGGATTAGGGGATGGGGTGGGGACTTGCTTTTAATGGATATTTGGTGCAAACCTCATGAAATAAATGAGCCTAAATATAGGCGTATCTTGTGGAGATATAGGTAAAAAATTTTGGTGAAAAGTCATTTGGTGCTAGGGTTAGGTCATGGTTGAAACTTCGGATCCTTGTTTCTAGCTATCATATCATCCATCTTCGAGATTGGTAACTCTCATTCGTTCTTGAAATACAGTAAGGCATCGTTAATGTTATATATGGTGCATCGTGGTGACGAAGGAGATCCATCTATCTCCAAAATAAATAACGTGATGGCTATCTATGATGATACTGTATTCTGTAGTGCAAAAGTAGCATTGCAGAGAATCTTGTTTCTAGAGTTAAGATTTACAAATACCCGACCATATATTACTCTTTTAATATTTTAATTTTTTATGTAAATTATCGTATCTTAGAAACTACGACTATCGAGAATCATAATATTGGCGGATGCTATGATTTGGGGATCCTACAATTGTTGTTGGGTCTAATCAATTGGTCATGTGGAGAGAAAATGGCTATACAAGGTGCAAATGGTGGGACAACCTCCATGACTAGAACTTGGGATGATGGGACTAGGTGTTGAAGGTTAGGTCTAAGTGAGGACTTTCATGTTTTAGATTGTATTGTCATCAACACCTGCTGCCACATAGCCTTTGATCTTTAGAATTATCTCACCTAACTCAATTGACCATCAGGTAGGCTTTGTCTATAACACCCTTTAGGCTACAGAAATTTCAGGTTCATAATATTTTCAAAGTTGATGCATAGATTCTCATGAAGTGCCAAAGAAGTTATGGTGTTAAAATACTATCACTTTAAACATGATTGCTGAGGTATATTTCCAAATACTAAATGACATACGTGAACTAATCGATGTAAAAGTGGTATAGTACTCTCGATGCATGATTTATAGCATCATACGTGTGTGCATTTCAGAATTTTTTCTTTCATGTTTCTTCCTTTGTACAACTAGAATTAATTAAAGATTGATCATTATTTTCACATAAAAAAATAATATTTACAATGCTAATCAACTCATCGAGATTTGTACATCTCCCTATCAATTATGTCATGGTCGGAGTCCCACTCACAGTGATTTGGTCGAATTGGGAGAAACCGTAAGTATTATTGCGGACAATCAATTGAGGAACCAGAGGCTCAACTTTATACTTTCAACTATACTATGACACTTGGGGTGGCAACCAATAGTGCATACCATAAAGAAGAACTAGCTAGAGCAACACTTGTCACAAACGACCATTTCTCCATTGTTTTTCATTTGTTCTTTGCAATTCGTCCCATCAAAACGCTGCATTATAGATCTTAATATATCTTTTATTCAATCATGTATGACAATAAAATATCCTACACTTGTATTGGAAAAGAGACTCAATGTTTTCATTAGAGAAGCAATTATGAGATGGAATCTCTTGCAACTTGCAGAGACCACTTTATATTTCAAATCTTCCACCACAATCATTGACATAACATATGGTTAATCTACATCTAAAAGAAAGATGGAGGTAACTCTTGGATGCCGAGATTTGTCTTAGATAGCTTAAGAATTCGTTTGGTTCATGAGAAAATTTTTTTAAAAAAATTTAATATCTAAGTATATGATGTTTGAAAATATATATATATATATATATATATATATATATATATATATTTAATTAATTACGTGAGAGAAAAAAGAGGACGAGTGAGGGAAAAAAAAAATAGGAATTGCAGGTAAAAAGGAGGTTCATGCATCTAAAAAAGGAGGAGGAGAGCAAGGAGACAGAAGGACTGGGCCCTCCATCAGTTGTCGACAGGTAAGCCAACTTGCTTCCGTGCCCCAAAACCATAGCTTTGCAAAGATCGATGGGCGGCACGAATATCCTGCAACTGGTGACGTGCCATTGGCTAAATATTTAGTTTAATATTCAATGCATGAAGTTACAATAATACCACTATTTAAATTCGTGTACTTACCAACTTTGCCGTTATAATGATGTTGTGGAGTGATATCAATGAACCAAATCCGGTGTGATTCGCCCACTAACCAGACCCAAACACATTTGAGCTCAAACTCATTGGTTAGGCTCGGGCTGAAGAAGATGAAACTTGAACCGTTTTGGGTAGGGCCGAGTTTAAAATTCACAATAAATACAACAAAGGTTAATTTTGTGAGCGGTATGTTTTTGTAACTAGTTTTAGTTTGGATTCGATTTAGGGTTTTGATGCATGTCGGCGTGGACTTGAACTAGGCTCGAGTAGGACATTGGCCTCGATTTTGTGACCATTCACTTCAAGCATACGAGAGCATATGAGATGGGTGGCCACATTCAAGATAAGATTGGTTGAAATGGTGACATGGGGGCATGTAATTGTGAGGATCGATGTATGACAAATTTTCGCATCTAAGGTACAATCAAATGCTATTTTATTTTGATATGTGCCGAACACGCTTCTTATTTATTGATATAACCGTTGTTTCTATCTAAACCACTACCAAGGGACTATAGAAGTCCAAAAAAATCAGCAACATTGTAAAGCTAGTTGCTTCTAGAGACAAAAAGATGGCAATTGGTCTCTTTCCATTATTATGTAATCGGAGGGAAGAGCATTATAGGGTAGGATCAACTCCATTGGAACTTGAGTATGTGGATGGATTAGATACTTAGATTAGATTAATCAGCTTGGATAAAATTCTATAGGTAGTTTAAGACTAAAAACTTTTTAGGTTAGCATTTGGATTTATCGGAATATTATCTAGGTGCCTTCAGACAACTCTAAAACTTAATAGGATTGTATAAGAATTTCATGTGAATCATAAATAAAGGTTTATTTGTTCAGCAGGTTGAATTATATCGGATCAAGTTCAGACTCGATTCGAATTTATTATCAAGTTGGGTGATACTACCGGAGGAAATCGTTCGGCGGTGTGATATTATTACCATGGTCCATATGAAAAATTTAGGGAACACATTGTCAGTGTTGAAGTCAATTTTCTGTACATATTGATAGCTCATGCTAACTTCTAATCTCCAACACTTGTATGTACTTGGAGACGAAAAGTTCAAGTTAGACCCTTGACCTAACATACCTATTTTGCTTTCTAAAAAATCTTTGTTGTGACATTGGACAAAATTCTCAGATGAAAGGGGGTGAAGTTGGTCTTCTAAGACTCCCATCCGTCTTTATCTCAACTTAGGAGCCAACATTTGTGAAAGGGGAAGGAGTGATCCACAAGTTATGGAATAGTCTTGTAGTCAACAAAATGGTAGATTCCGGGAAATGCAAGAGCTCAAGAACTTTTTGTCATGGTCAGGGTTATGGCGTGCTGCCAAGGAGACTTCTTTCTGCATTCAACGCACATGACATCACCCTTTAGAAAGATTATATTCATGAGAAACACAGATTCTAGAGATCGTGGATGAACCGGCATACTAGATCGATCAGGTCGATCAATGAAACGTAAATGATCGACTAAATAGAATCGATACCTGCGAATGATAAAGGATGGAAAATACAATGATGCAAAAAGAAAAAAAAAGTAAGATTAACTTAAAAATAATTAAAAATATAGGGGTCAATTATCTTGAACGGTTGGTGCGGACACTAGTGCTAGGTCAGCCATCACTCGAGTCGATGGCCGCTACAGATTTCAGCCAGTTTAGCCAGTCCAACCAGTTTGATTTTATTTTGTATTGATTTTATGTTATTTTATTTTATGTCGATTGAGGTTACTTGCATATTGTCATTTTTAGAGCTTTTATGGGATTATTTTATTTGTAGGGGTCTTTTTATTATTTTGTGATCCCATATGTATATGGTCCGTATATTGTTTAGGGTTATATTATGATGAATGAAAATTGATTCTCTTCTTTGAGCTTTGGCATGTGAGACTCTGAGCAGGGCTAGGTGCGAAGTCTAGTCTTCTTCCTCCTCCTCCCTCTTCTCTCCTTCTTTCCTATTTCTTCTCTCTCCCTTTTCTCTCCTCCTTTTCTCCCTGCTGTCCTGCATTAACGGTGCATGATGTCAATCCATGGAACCACTTGATAATTGTTTTGAATCGTTTTGAACTGATACAAACTGCTCTTAGGATATCATTGTAAAGAACCATTTTTAACTACTTCACCCGACACCGATATCATACTTAGTCAAATTGCCATGTCACAGTTGATATGGAAGAAAATTAATTTTTGAGGTAAATATAGAGAACTCAAAAAAAAAAAAAAAGTTGAGTATCCCAGAGGACCTATGTAGCTAGTATGATCACCAATAAGCATAATAAAAGATGGATATATTGCTCAATTATGCCTGGGGTCTACTGTTTGGGAGGGCTATCCATGTCGAGGAACCTATGTAAGCCGGAGCAAATGATAACATTAAAGAAAAAAAAGATGAGAGAGCTTCACAAAATTTAGCCGAAGTGACTGATCTAGTGTTGAAATCTACACCTTTCCATTTGAAGGCACTGCATCTTGCCGTCATTTCTATAAGCTATTGCCTAGGTGTACATAAACATCCTAAAAATGAATTCTAGTCTTTAGTATAATTAGGGTTACAAATCGGTGGGTCGGAGTGGGGTATGCTTGATCCTAAACCAATCTGATTTCATATTCAGATCAGCCCGATACCCAATCCATTAGTTGATCAGGTCGATTCGGGTCAGATCTATGGAAAGAATTATAGATCTAGGATCAAATATGACCGGAGCCTAAGCCGAAATATTTGGTTTTCAGTTCGGGACCAGCTCGGATCAGGTTTGCATTTCAAATCAAACATCTAGCTATTCTTTTATAGTTAAAACACAAAACCTGATTTGGGAATGAAAAAATATAAAATCATTAAAAATTTAAATGAAATCAAAAAAGGGCCGCATTCAACTTTGAATTTCATTCAAAAACTTTTAATTTCAATCATAAACCTTGAGGCAAGATATATTAAGTTCTCGGTTGGAAACAAAGAAAATTATGCTACACAATATTATGTTACACTAAATTACCCTTGTCCAAGTGATGAATTTTAAGCACCTAATATCTCGGGCAGCTGATACTTTGCTGCACTCACCAAGGAGGTGCAATTAATTTTCTCAGAACATGCAGATAATGTCCTGATTAATTTCTATGTGCTCTGCGGTGCTGCCAACGATCTCTGCTACCTGACATCGTATATGGATCCACATCTCAGACATGATAAAATGAATCATTGATGCTTTCAGTCATCCCTTTGTTTCTTGAAAAAATCTGGATTGATGTGGTTGTTGATGGTAAGAATTTTCATCATGCATGGATATTTCTTCAATCTATTGCCGCCGCAGTTATTGAATTCTGGTGACATAGTTCAGCTATTGTCTGCTAACGTATGCATCTGAGATAGAGTGCAAAGCATGCAGAAACCATGCAAATTAAATGCATGGTAAATTTGAGCATAGAATGTGCTAATTAATCAAGACGTAGATTTCATTTTCTCCTATTAGTGGAATCTACCTTACAAAGAAAAACGACACTAAGAGAGAGAGAGAAAGAGAGAGAGAGAGAGAGTGAATTAATGAGGCACCCATTGGTGGGAGCAGTGTATACTTCATACATGACCTTTGATCATGCAAATATTTAACTGATTGACCAGTAAACTCTTTCACTTTTGTTTAGGTATCACTTCTTCGAGGCATGTTTCTGTCTGGATTCTTGTCATCTTTTGGTCCTTCAGCCACAATGATTTCCAAATGGTGATGCAATGCTTCAGTTTGCTATCTGGAGGTTGTCATCAGCCATTTAAACACTCTCCATTACGTAGTAGTGGTTATAAATATAAAATAGGCTTAGCAAAGGGATTTTTTTCCCATCAGCCGGCATCTTGCTCTTTTCTCAACTCTTTTAGTTTAGCATGCTACAGCAGTCTCTAACTTAAAATTAACTGCTTGTTTTTGTCTACGCCACTTTACAGCTTAAACATAGATGTTCTAATCACATAGTTCAGAAGGTTGCAGACTCATTACATGATGGATCTGTCTGTCCTTTCACATCTGTCATTAGGTATTACTTCAGATATTTCATTTTAACATTTGAGCTCAGCTTATGTTATTACTTAGCTTGAATTGCTTATATTTTTTTAATCTGTATATCTAACAGGAAAGAATAATCCCACATCTGGAAATGCAATGGTTAGTCTACTTTACAAACTTTCATCTTTAACCTGTGAAACATCTAAGTTTGTTATCAAAATTTTTAAAATGGCTGTCCACCTGATAATTCCTGAATGTTTCGCAAATGGGAACGCATGAACAAAATTTTTGCTCGTAGATTTTCAGAACAAAGCCTGACTGGTGTAAGAATAACAGAAGACCATGCTTGCTAGCCTTAATTTGCCAACTTGTTCAATCCTCAAGTCTGTCAGGACTGTTTCTTGGGCAAATATATATGCGAACTGTGAGCGAACTTTCTTTGCATAGCCTGCGATCTCTGAGATTACTATTTACCTTTAAGAATCAAACTGATTTACCTATTTATATGAACTTATATATTGCATGTATTGCAGGATGGGGCTGCAAGGTTAACTGAGGCATTATCCGGTGGGCGTCAAGAGTTGGTGAAGTTAGGCCTAACGTATTGCAGGATGACATCTCATGATTTTGCAAAATTATGTGCAAATTTTGCTGTATTTGGTGGTATACCTGAACCAAACCTTCGAGGAAATTTCACTGGGCAACGGGTTCATCATTCTATCCTTTCTTGAAAAGTAACATGAGAATATGTAACAGATACTTGTTACAACCTTGCTCTTGCATGGATGGCTATGTATAACATGAGAATATTTCATCCAAGAGTTTTGAGAAAATGATCAGTTGGTTATTCGATGTGCAATTTGGTTCTCACTGCTTGAGCCGGTTAGTGTTTTGGCCTGCCTTAATTGTTGATGATTACAGGGTCGAATGAAAATTTTGGCCTCAGCCGCATTAATCCGTTTGATATTTTGCTGCTTTGCGAAGACAATTATAAGTTTGACAAAAACTAACTAGATCAATCCAGTGGCAGATCTTTTGCTAATGTTGATATTTCACAACCAAAAAAAAAAAAAGGAAACTTTCAATATTTCAATTTCCTTCGCAGTAAGACTCATTAGGTTTAGTCATGTTGGAATGAACTCCACTAGCATAGTGTTATGAGTTCAAAACCATGGTTGCAGATATCTCTGAACACTGATGACATATTGCATACTTTCGACATGTTAAACTATGGAGTACTTAATTCTGAGCTTGCAGTTTCTTGTTAGGGTAACTATATGGCTGATGCTCCATTTTTTTAAGTGGATATCCAATCCGAAATCTCATGATATGATGAACAAGGCTTATATAGCATTAGCTTGCCATCTTAGACCAATCTAGTACAATCACTGATGCGAGAGAATATGGATTTATTAATTTTTGTAATTGAAGTTTTGATTATTTCTCCTTTCACCCTATTCATGGAAGCAGGGCTGTGATGCTCTGGGATCAATTCTTGTGGATCCAGCGTGCAGCCTTAAAAGTCCTCTTCCAGAGAAGTGCCATCCTGGGTTGGCAGGAATTATTCAAATAATTCAGGCACTAGCAGGTTATGAAAACCTCTGAACCTGTTCCTTCTGAAGCACCAATTATCATCGATTTCCTCGCATTATTTTGTTAACTTGGCTGAGAATTCTGAGGTGGACAGGGAAAGAACCTTGAAGCATGATTCATTGATGTAAAGGAGCTCAACTCCTGCATGCCAAAAGACCAACATTGCTGAAATAGCCAATGCAGTAGGTGCTGTGAGTGTTGGGTGCAAGGAGCTCAAACTTGCTGATGGTGAAGATGAAATGGTCAAGGAGGAGCTTCAGAAGGAACCTGTATGGTGGTTGTCAGCTGATTCAAGAGCTATCTGAGGTTATTGCTTGGGCAAGGCAATTGCTGCTGCTCAATCTCTCAGTCAAAATGGATTCTCAGAAGCAGCTGCAGAGTCATTATTTGCTTCATGGTCAAGTTCTAGATGTGGCCATGACTTTCAAGCATGTTAGTAAAGTGTTGATCCCCACTTTTTTTTTAAAATTTCCTCTTGATTCTTCCATTATGGATGGGTGAGTGGGAGCTATGTAAATTTAAGCATATGTATTTAGCATTCTTGCAACAACTAAAGCAGAAAATAAAAATAAAATCATCTTATTACAGCATTTTCAGTAATTTCCATCCTGGTGCTTTAGGTGAACTATTTCATCTAGAAAATAATTATATGATTTGTTAATTTGCTATCAAAGTTCTGCATTGATGTTAAAGAACCAGTTTGCAGGAAGACTCAGTTTTCCATGGAGGTCTATTAAAATTAATTTTAACATAGCATCATGTCTCAGGCTCCTCATCTAGGGCTGTTAGCAGGTTAAGTTGGACCCGAGCTAAATTTGGGTTGACCACCTAGATTGTTACACCCAGTTCCAGGCCTTTGTCAAAATCCTAAGTCTGACCCTCTCTGAAACTTACTTGAGCTTCAACTTTGTCCTCCTTTTTTTGACCTGGGTCTGGATATCAATGTCTGCATATCTATTCCTTCTTTTTCGTTCCAAGTCTCCCATAAACTCAAGGATTCATCTGAATCCCCCGCCTATTAACATTAATTTTATCAGAATTCTTCGTAAAAGAGATTTAAACTTTAGAACGGTGTGAATAAAAGACTCATGAAATTGAAAGATACACCACCTCAATGTGCCGGGGGTGGGGGTGAAATCGAAATAAATTATATGAAAATTCGAACGGTCATACTCTCCGATGCATTTGGTTCGCGACTAAAATCAGAATCAGAAACAATATAGGATTTGAGTACCAGATAAAATTCCTCCGAATTAAAGTTTGGAATATTAGGGCATCTCGTTCCCGACTGGAATCGAAATGGGAATAACACTTTCCCCAACTAAAGAACAAGAACAAGAGCGGCTAATTCTCATCCTCATTTCAGAACCCAACTCCTCCCGACCAAACATATCCCAAAATAATCCTGCTACCAATTCAAGTAGCAGACACAACCAGCCTGTAGCATGTGGTAGCGGCCAAAATCATCACTCAAATTTTCAGCCCCAGGCTCTCTCTCCACATCAAAACAAGCAACCAAACACAATCCTTTGCAGTCACCAGGCATATGGCTCTAGCTCTCTCAGATGCATCCAAAGCAAGATAAAATACAAAGACACTGTGATAAATAAAACAAATACATGGCACCAAGAAACATAACACCCCACAACCCATCCTCTTTCCCTCTGTCTCTTCTCAAACGCTTGCTTGCTGCATCATTCCCTTCAATGTTTAAACATCCACAGTGCTCTCATGCTCTCTTCCAAGCCAGAAGCCACAGCTCTCAATATTATTAGTACATATACATACTAAATAACCTTTTTAAAGCCCTTCATCTCAACCTCAGCACCAAGGGCATAGGAGGAGGAAGGAACAAAAAAACCTCTAGTTCTTAGAACTTTTCTAAATCCCTGAGCTAGGGGTTTCAACAAAGTTGTGTGCTGCTCTTTGCTTCCGGTGCCATCACATAGGTGCCTGCATTGTGATCACAATTGGGCTCCTAACGACGTGCCTCCCGTCGCTCCATGTCAGCGCGCCGGTCCTCACACTTGAGCTCCCCGGCGGCAGCCTCTCCATCGCCGCTGCCTTCACCCTCAGCACGAAGCTCAGCTTCTGCCCTGTCCTCCGAAAAGCGAGCTCCTCCGGCTCCACCGCCACCGTGCTCCCCTCCGGCCCCCTCACCGATGCCCGATACACCGCCCTGCCATTCCCGACGTTCGTCAGCGTTCTTATGAAGTGCGTCGACCTCCTCTTCCCACTTCCGTCATCGACGAACACCGCCGCGAATGATGGGTAGTTCAAATTCCCGGGATGCCCGGCCTTCCTTGCGCGGCTGCAGTCCGCCGCCCGCCTCGTGACCGCCCTGATGTTCTGTCGGGTATAATTCAAGTTACAGAGGAAATTCACGTAATCCATTGTGGAGATGTCGTAGACTAGCCCCGGGTCCAGTGCTCGCTGGGGGTCGACATGGCCGGAACCGAAGTCGAACACATCGGATGAATTCCCGGTGGACTCGTCCAGCATTGTCATCTTCTTGTTATCCTTGGTGTAGGCAGTGGTCATCAACGCTGATTTGATCGCCGCCGGGCTCCACTCCGGGTGCGCCGCCTTGAGCAGCGCGGCGAGACCGGACACGTGGGGGCACGCCATGGACGTACCGGACAGGATGTTGAACTCCGTCCGCCGACGGTCCGATGGGATCCCCGCGGGGCCCACGCTGTCCGGCCACGCTGCCAGGATGTTGAGCCCCGGGGCTATGAGGTCCGGCTTCAGGATCTCGGGCGACTGGGGGTTGGGCCCGCGGGCAGAGAAGGAAGCCACCACCGGCGCCGGCCGGACACCGAGGCGGGTCCCGCGGAAGAGGATGGTCGCGGTGGGCGGCGAGTGGGGGGTTGCGGCGGCGATGTACTTGCGGATCTCGTCGCCGGCGGCGGCGCCGACGGCCGTGGCGGGGAGGACGTGGCAGTCGGCGACGAGGCCCTCGCCATCGAAGACGCCATTGGCGAGGATCATTCCGACGCCGCCGGCCTTGCGGACGACCTCGCCTTTGGCGGCGCGGGAGTTGATGCCACGGTCGCAGACGACGATCTTGCCGCGGACGGCGTTGGGGTCAAGCGAGCCCTCGAGGCAGAGGGAGGAGGAGTACCCGTCTCCGGCTCCCCCTCCGGCGCTGCCGAGAGCGGCGGATGCGTAGATCAGCGGGTAGAGGCGGCCGGGGGCAAGGGCGGGGCCGCCGTAGACGCTGACGCCGGGGAGGATCCGGCCGTTGCCGAGCTTGACGTCGGCGGGGAAGTCGCGGTCCATGGAACCGGCGCCGACGGTGGTGACCCAAGGGGCGACATTGGTGACAGTGAGCCCCCCGGGGCCGCCGTTGCCGGCGGAGGCGGATACGAAGATCCCGGCCTCGGCGGCTGCGAAGGCACCGACGGCGATGGCGTCGAGGTAGTAGGGCACAACCACGCCTCCGACGGAGAGGGACACGACGTCGACGCCGTCGGCGACGGCGGCGTCGAAGGCGGCGAGGATGTCGGAGTCGAAGCAGCCGGCGGCCCAGCAGACCTTGTAGGCGGCGAGTCGGGCCTTGGGCGCCATGCCGGCTGCGACGCCGCGGGCGTAGCCGAGGGTGGAGGCCGGGAAGACGTAGCGGCCGGCGGCGATGGAGGCGGTGTGGGTGCCGTGGCCGTCGGTGTCGCGCGGGGAGCGGAGCTCGGCGGACTCATTCATGTGGCCACTGGTGGCCTCATAGCCGCCGGAGAAGTAGCGCGCACCGACAAGCTTGCGGTTGCAGGCAGTGGCAGGGAAGGCGGCGCCGGCGACGCAGGCGCCCTTCCACTTGGGGGGGACGGGGCCGAGGCCGTGGTCGGAGAAGCTCCGACGCTCGGGCCAGATGCCCGTATCTATCACGCCGACGACGAGGTCGGAGCCGAAGTCGGTCTCGGCGAGGAGGCCGGAGCGGTCTGAGGAGAGGAGGCCAAGGAAGCGAGGGGAGCGGGTGGTGAGGGGGCGGCGGACTTGTTCCGGGAGTACGGCGACGACGCCGCGGATGGAGGAGAGGGAGGTGGCGGCGGCAGGGGAGAGGCGGGCGGAGAAGCCGTGGAAAACGGAGGAGTAGGTGTGGATGATAGGGCCGCCGGGGGTCCAGTCGGCAGCGGCGCCGTCTGCGGAGGCGGAGACGGCGTCGACGGTGGTCTCATACCAGTGGGCGTGGGTGGGGAAGATGGACGGCTTGGCGTCGCGGTCCACGCGGACGATGTACGTCCGCTTGCCGCCGTTGCTGTCGTTGAAATCGACGGCCGAGATGGAAGGAAGGAGGAGACAGAGGAGGAGGGGAAGGAATGGAGATTGGAGCTTTATTTCCATTTTGTTTTGGGTCCTCCACTCGGAAATCTTACAAAGAGGAAGGTAGACGTAAAGGAAGGAGAAGGATGAAGGAGAGTGGAGTTGGGGTGGGAGAGTACGAGCGAGCCCGTGGGTTTATACGTGGAAAGCAGTGCCGTGTCTCGGTGGGACCGAGCTGGTGTCCTTAGTTCGGTTAGTTTATTATTGTTTTAGCCACTGAATTCGAGAAATACTCATATATCTCAGGTCCCACAAATAAGGCAACGTGCAACCTTAAGCAGGCTCAAGTGCATATTGCCCTTGAGAAACCCAAGTTTAACACTGCTATAAACATCTACATTCTAATCTTAAAAATTAGATGAGAGTACTAGATCAGGATCTTCTCCCCTTTGGAATTGGATTAGAGAGTCTTCCAATCTTTCAATCTTTCAATGGTGGTGGTGGTACGAGATTAAAGTCGAAAGATTAGTAGTGGCATTCGAATCTTTTGATGGTGATGGAATATAAGAAGCTTAGAGCATGCATTTTTGCATCAAATGAGACCAGTTTAAGTTGATTATAGTTTGGAGTTTGGACTTAGACGTCATTCAGCATTTGCATATTTGTTTCCAAGGCATACGAAATCCTGTAAGAGTTTAACCAAGTCTAATTTGGAAATCGGTTATGCGTTTTGAATCAACTATGAAATGCGATTTTGATTTTTGCCAATGTTAGAATAAATTAAATCAACACTAGATTTTCAAGACTCATCTATACTACCTTATATAGATATATACATGCATACACACACATATAAAAACTCTTTTTTTCGAGATGAAAAATGAACTCTGCTGCCTGCAATCACTAAGAAAGGATTCTATCAGCAAGGAAAGCTGGGACCATCTCTAACTGCTTTGTTTAACTCTAAATATAAATGCTAGACATTTTCATGAGCAAATTCTGTTGAGCCCAACTTATCTTTTGTTTTTTTCTCTCTTCAAATCTTAATTGAAACAATAATAGCCTACAATGTGGCTGACTGAGTGGCCTCATTTACGGCTCACCATTCTGGATGCTTCATATGTGGTGACTATGTGTTGGTGTTTCATTCTCTATGTTATTTTTTTTTAATTTTATTGGCTGCATCCATATACAGTAGGTCTGTAGTGTTGTTATACTAAAATAATAATAATAATAATAATAATAATAATAATAATAATAATAATAATAATAATAATAATAATAGTGTTGTTATACTAAAATAATAATAATAATAATAATAATAATAATAATAATAATAAGCAAGTCCTCCCCAAGACCATCCTCCACTATGGAATGGTTGTCGATCAACTTTCCTGCCCGGTGGGAGAGTACTGGAGAGTACAAGAACAGCTTGCACTCGTGATTTCAGAGATCAGGTGCATCGCATTAACGGATGGTCTAAGATGCATCCAGATGTGTTGCATGTCGGGCGGGGATCACGCGTTTGCTTCCTGGGTCGGGAGTTTGGAACGACAAAAGTAGCAGTAGCCTTCCGCGTGGTCCCCCCACGTGCGCCTCGCCCGTGACTCCCGTCGACGCGTTCCGTTTCTGTGCATGCCAGCCGTCCGTTCCCCATCATTTGATTTCCAGATTTTGATTGGATATGCAATAGATCAGGACCGTTTACAGGTGGGCTCGTCAATGGTGATTCGGTTTGGTCTCATTTAAATCAGGATCCTGGAAGGCTGTGCCAAAAATTCCATGGAACCGTGTCCAAAAGTTGTCTTTATTGGGTTCTCTGCTCTTTTGACCGTACAAACTTTTGGATGATGTCCCATAGCAATGGCCATGATTGATGTTTTTTTTTTGTTTTGTTTTAATTTTTTCACGAAATAAAAGTACTTAAGAAGCGTTTAAGTTTTACTGTAAACAAGATTTCTGTGTAAAACAACCATTTTTCAAATAAATCATTTTTAAGATTTATGATTTGTTAGTTTTCTCAAAAAAAAAAAACTTTAAAAGAAACAACCAAGTAAATGCTTATTAAGAACTTGTTATTTTGTGCAAACATGTTTCGGCTAAATTTAACGGCTTGGAAAATATCGTAATTTTAAGCTTTCTGTATATTGAGCATTTTTTGCAATCTAATTCTCGAAAATAAAAATTACGAAAGTATCGTGCTAGTAAATTACATGCAAGGAGTTTTTTTTTTAATATATATATTTGGTTAACATCAGACAAGCTATTAGATAGCTCCACTTCAATGATACTTTTCTATAAAGCAAACAACAAACATTATGATGGCTGTTGGATTTTGAAATGGTGACACGAAGAGTAAAACTAATAAAGAAGAGGAGGGAAAACTACTTGAAAATAAGATCTACAAGAAATCTAATTTTCTTAATGTCTCGCTATCTAGAGGAAGAAAAAGCTAGGAATGATCTCTATTAAGATGGAAGGATTTAATTCTCCATTCCTTCTCTTGTTTGCACTGATGGTGCCGACACCTATTAATGATGTTAATCCTATATTGTTCCACTCATTATAATAGGCTTTGAAATGAGGGAGATATAGGAGCATCGATGGCTAAGAATTGCCCTTGTTATGTTAATTTGTGCATATGTTCACCCTAAATTATGCATGGCTAAGTTGGCTGTTGCAACGTGGAGTATGTTATCGTCCTAGTTCAGTTATGGTTGATATTTTCTTATTAGTCTTAATACATTTGATATATATTCCTTATTAGCCATATTGTTAGGCTCTATATTGATGTACATATTGCTCTAATGGTGAATATAATATACAGAGATTTCAGCTTTTTCCCTTGTTTTAACATAGCATATGAAACATGATACATAAAGAAGATGCACATATGCTAAGATGCAAGAAGTTGAGAGGCGTCTCATGGTTCGATCGAATTTGCCATTAATCAGCATTTGAATGGATGCAGCATCTATGGACAAAAGATGACAATGGATATCTATCTATCTGGTTTTCTTTGACATCTCAATCCCTTTATGGGCACCATAGAGATGCAAACTGTTTTCTTAGTTTAGGTATCTCTCAAGGGTCAATAATTTGTCATGCTTCTAGGATTTAGCTTAGATGAGCTCTCAATAAGTTTGTAACAAAGATACTGCAGCCCTCAACCACTCGAGTTTTGCCAATGGAGTGTGTGGAGTTTGTGTCGACCAATTTTGCTAGTTCACAAGTGTCTTGATTTCGATCAAAAGATTGTGTCCGTCACCAATTTGCATGCATTCTTCGGCTCGAAAAAGCTATATATCTCTTACGTGTTTCTTTTATTTTGCTTTTCTATTATGTCCCCTTTAAATTGCTTCCTTTGTGCTTTCACCTAAATTGCAAAGTCTTCTTCTTTAAAGCATCAAATCCATGTCACTTAAGCATGATCTACCTACAAGTTACTCTATTGACTTCCACAGACTTTACAGCTTAATAGATAAAATAAAAATTATTCAAATAAATCTTCCTATATCACTTTTTTTTCTTTTAGGGACCTTAGCAAGCCCAAGAGATATCAGGCTTCTTTCTAGGAGGGACCACTGTACATCTGCCAAACTATAGAGCCCACTTGCATCATTCTTTATGAGCATGTTCAAAGCCATATTAATTAAACTTCATATACAAGCAATTTCAATTGCATGACCATGCATTAGGTTCAACCCTGGAGAGACTTTTTTGACTCCTCACTTGTTCTATTCTGAAAGGTGTCCAAGTAGAAGGATACTAAAGAGAAGATGCCCAAGGTGTGGACAAGATAGGTTTTCCAAAAAAAAGAAGAACAAGAGAGAGGAAAAGCAGAGCACAGGCATGGGTGATGGGCCAGTACTTTACTTCGGTAGAGATGAAACATAGAGAGTGAGGGGTAGGTGTATGCTGCATGCAATTATTAGAACTCCCTTTAATAGAATAATAGCAGGGATGAGTCATAGCTGTGCAAAAGGTTTCATGTTGAAGAATCCACTTAGTTTCCTATCTGTTCTCCCTATTGCACTCTAACCATGGAATCTTTCAAGAGATTGCAGAAACTTTGGTTTTCATTGTGATTTCAGTGAATTCTCAAATCAGAACTGTATTTTAAGAACTTACCATTGGTTTTTGTGTACTGCAACATGGTACTTTTTTTTTCAAAAAAAAAAGTGGTTTGAGTCCATTAAGTTTTTATTTCACAATGAACAAGATATTTTTTAATATCATGAAAAAATTTAAAAAATTTGTAGTGACTCATTACCATGATTGACATGTATGCACTTTGGTACATGAACATTAAAAAAACAAAAAGGAAGCAGACCCTCTGCTTTTCTAGTGAGAGGGGCAGTGAAGCAAATGGGCAGGGAGAAGATTAGGGGATTCAAATGAAGTGGCGGATGGTAGCTATTAGAAAGTTGAATACATGACTGAAGTTAACAGATCAGGTGGAAAAGGACTGAAGGTGAATTTTTGAAAGTAAAACCTTTTCCTTCTGTTTGTTGTTCATCAACAACTAGCTTTGTCAGACAAACAAACAAACGCTACAATTTGCACCTGTGTGAAGACAAAAGGAGCATTCAGAACCTACTGACTATAAAGCCTAAAAAGTGTCACTCTATGTGATGGGAAGAGGTAATGGGAAAAATAAAAGAAGTCACACTCATGAGTCATCTCTTCTGTAATATATTGGCATCAAGTTGTGAGCCACTTTTTCAGTTAAAACTTTCTTTGATTGTCTGGTTGAACCTATCTCAAGAATGAATTGTGCATACATTCTTCACTATGGATATAAGAACCTTATCGCGCGCGCGCAAATCACTTAGAATCATGACTAGTCAAGCAACAAATGACCGGTTGTTTATGTGCATTAGCATGCGTAGAACGGATAAGAATGCAAATGAGCCCAGCAGCTCGCAAGCTACTTAAAGCTCGAGTTAAGTCCAAACTCGACTCGATTAGATTATTATTGAGTTCGAGTCGAGTTCAAATAAGTAAAATAGTTTTTCAAAGTTGAGCTCGAGTAACAAAATACTCGACTCGAAGGCTCCAAACCTTATCCAGTATATATTGTTAATTTAATATTGTAAAATATAGTATTTAACTTTTTTTTTAAAATCTGACTTAACTTTGAATTTTTTAACTATATTTTTTTAGTTATGACAGAGGCTCAAATTTGAGCTTGTGTACGGTTTGGTCGATATTTAAGTCGGGTCAAGCTGATTTCAAACTTGGATATTAATGCGCGATCAATTTTGAGTCGGGTTTCAAGTTTGAATATTTTGAATCAAATCGCGCTCCAACATTTACCTGCTCAAGGAGCTAGGAATGAATGAAACCGAGCTAAGAGGCCCCACGTTGCCCTTTAAGAGGACTGCTTCTTCCCACTCCCAATTAATAATAATTTCTCTGCCAGGCAGTGTGTGTCCCCTACCTCATCTTTCTCTCAAAATAACAAATCTAGGCTGCTTTCAGAGCCCTGACAATAGTAATAGTGTCCACCTATCTTCACATTTAAGCAGGACCCATATGCCCATACTCAAGCAGACTGGTACATGGAGTTGGTGACAGAGCATGGTGTCATCTTTGAATACCATATTAGACACATTCCTTTTCTTGTTTAATTCCCTCTGAGAACACTCCTTTGAGACATCTTTCTTTAGAATACATGGTGATCTCTGTGCTGATAAAGTTGAAAACAGACCCACAGTACTGCAACTCAATCATCATTGGATTCTTTAAGTGAGCAAGAACATTATGAATAATGTTTTGACAGCTAGGTTTCTCATAGAATAACTCCACTTTAATCTAGAGCCCTTTAGGAAGCTTCTCCCTGTGGGGCTTGAAACATTCATAGAAGGGAATGCAATGTTTTCTGAGTCATCACTAAAAGCATCACAAATGCTTTTGTAATTGGATAGGAAACTCATGATTAAGGGATTAGTCATGGGAAACAACCAACCTATTTGATTATCACTTAGAAATGCTTTATGAAAACAAGTTCATGATTGAGAATATTCTCAAATTATGTAGTTAAAGAGTCCACTTAAAAACTTTATGTTGACCTCGGGCAGACCATTTTCTGTGCAAGCCCTTCTCCAAATTGAGGCTTTATTCCCTTAGTACACCCAACATCCCCTAACAATTATTCTTCTATGGTAGTGGAACCCAAAGCTAGACACAAGTCACACAACCATCCCTCGCCGACCTTTTACAACATCACAAATAACCACTTCCTTTTAGAACAAGAACAAATCTCCATGCCATCTAAGAATTTGATGCAACCAAAGAAAAAGTAATCATTACGAAAAAGAGCAAGTCCCACATTTAAACTTTATGTCATCAAAGAAGCACAACTCACATCCAGTGTGATAAATAAAAGCCAATTCAGTCATGCAACTTATGACAATTTGCATTCCATCAAAAAGGGTCTCTAGCCCTGGCTGCAGTGTCGAAGGCAATGGAGTTGAATAATGACAGCACTCGACCTGTTGGAGAAGAAAGTAACAGTACAAGCATCAGCTTGGATTATCAAAGAAAGTTTTGACTGTTCAGGGCAAAAGAAGTCTAATAATTATATCTTTTGATCGAATGGTCACTCAAAGCAGAGAAAGCCATGACACATTTTACTGAATGATATTTGTAGGCTGAACATTACAGGTTTATGATATCTATCTTGCAAATTTAGCCAAAAGAAAATGTCGGCGAGTGCAAACACAAGCAAGATGAGATGATCAGTGCAAGTAAATCTGAGAAATATGGAATAAGGTTTCTCCTGGGACTTTCTCCAATGGGGCAAAAGAATCCCAACGTGCTGAGCTGATATCAGAGTAGTTTGTGGGAGAGAAGACAATGGAAGCGTTAATACCAATTCTTTTACAGGCGATTGATGACAGCTTCGACCTCAGAAGGAGAATAGAGGTGATAAGTCGGAGCCACCTTTGCAATGTCAACATTGTTTGGTGTTACCTGAATAAAGAGCAAAATCCTATATCAGCATTATTTTGATGGTCCAGAAAACGAAATGAAACAAACTAACAAGATAAATGGTCCTGCCTTTTCTTCCACCACTTGTTTCAGGATTGAGAGTGCTATCGTTTCAGCTTCCTGAAGGGATATATCCTGCACAAAAACTTTGAAACATCACCCAGTATATTTCTGAGGCTAACATCATTCAAGAGTGAGTTTCGATGGCTTTGAGTATTTGAAAGAAGCCCGGAGGTAGATGACTAGATCGAAATAAATAATAATAAATATAAGACAGTATAATTGACCAAGCAAAAGCATACCCTGTTATACTGCTCTTGCAAGGAGCTGTCAGCTCCTTCTGAACCAGATCCTATTGCTTTTGCATCGCACTGCCAAAATGTGCCAGATGGGTCTGTGTAGTATCTGCATATTGCATGTGAGAAAAGTAAATAAACTGCAGAAGGAAACTATATTTATGTAAGCATGTGCAAAAAGCTATTCAACTTGGATGTGTAAAAGGCAATAGAGTTTATTCCTGTAAATGATAAAACAAAAATGAAAATGAACTATTCAATTTACTTGGATTTCTGTCATCCTGCCAAATGCCAAAAAGATTATGGATCATTGTAGATCATCAGTCCTTGCAATGGGTATGTAGTGTTTCTGAATAGGTTTAATGTACAGGAGCAACCCTTTCAGTGTACAGACTAATGGATGACTCTCAAGCTTATTTTCATTGATTTAAGGACATAGATTTTTTTACATGGTTTGGCCTCCTCCAACAGAACTTGTATAACAGTATAAGTTTTTTATCGTGAATGCAATAATCAGTCCGTAATTAATTTTGTATCTGCATAATTCATTAAGCTGTAATATTTATTACAAGCATCCCGATAATTTATATTCATGGTCTTCCAGCTGATTGGTGAACATGGATGGCATTACAGGCACTGTGAAACATTCTGATGAATTTCCTACGACAAATGACATCCTTTGGTAAATGTGAGGACAGGTAGCTGAAGACTTTTTTTTTTTATACCCATCCATCACCAAATTTGATAACTAATTCACCTGTGAAGGGACTTAGATTTTTGCTTTGTGCCATAACGATATAAGGTTGAGAGCCAGGAGACATTAGAATTTTGGGAACTAAAGATTCAAGGGTAACGGTACATCTCTTTATGGTATACTCAACCAAAAATGACCAACTCACTGAGTGGGTGTAAAGAGAAGCTGGCATATTTGGTTTTGACAAAGAATACCAGTTGGATAATATTAAAAACAGCAATGGTGGATCTTTATAGTTGAGACCAAGGGAGCAAAATAGATTTCAATTGATCAACCTCTGATCAGGATGAAAAGCACAAGTTAGTGATTTGACTAGCATTCTAGACCACAAAGGCAATAAAGAGGATGATGAGAATGACAAGATTGATGGTGGTGATGGTAATGTGCTCCTGATTACTGCAGCCTAGTATTGCCTGCACTCTTATAACATGAACAAATTCTTACACTGTAAACACTACCTGCTACCTAGTTGATGTCCGTAATAGTGAGATGCTTCATTTTGCATGTAAACTTAAAAGAGTTAGGTATATGGAACATCATGGTTATGGCTGCAGCTGCAAACATTCACAGACATCATACAGGGGAAGCTTATATTCTTTTGGTGGTTGGCACTTAATTGCTGTGGCAGCTGCTCTAAGGCATGCGCTAGTGAGGATGATTGATCAGCACCTATAGGTAAAGGACCCCCAGCCAACTTACCTCCCTTGCAAATGAATTCATATCCATCTATGTCTTAAGATACACAAATGTAGCACACTTCCATCCACATCTTTTTGCAACTCAAATGATGCAGCAAATGTTACAAGAATGGAAACTTTCAAATGGGTGTGTTTAAGATGTAGCCAAGAATTTCTTCTGTCATCAATTATAAGTTCAAACCATCTCCATAGCTGATATTTTTTACTAAGTTGCAATTTATGTTGCAACCTGAATTCTTCATATGAAAACAAAAGCCTTTGTTTTAATGTACAATCACCATCGCAAACTGTCTTCAACAAACAAACAAAAAACATACATTTATAATGTGACAGTCAAATGTGCCTCACTTTTCTAATTTTTTCTGGAAAATGTTGATCTGAAGTAAACTATAGCTATTTTTTTTAATTCTTTCTTTCAAAATTTCCATGGCCTAATGGGTGCCAACTGGCCAAGTTGGTAAAGTCTCTTGTATTGATACAAAGGCCTGAGTTTGATCCTGCCTCACTCCGACTTTTGGCTAGGCCTTCATGCATCCAAGCTATCAAAAAAAAAAAAAAAATCATGGCAGACATTTTCCTCCCATACTATTTCCTCCCACACTATATGATACATTTATAATTGGTGCTAGTAGATTAGATGAAAGAAAATTCGCTAATAAGTATTAATTCATATCTCCAAATAGATTGTAAAGTTTAAATCCACTAGATATGTACTATATGCCTGAAGTTGTATTCCTAAACCGAATCCCAATTGATCCTTCACCTCAGTACAATAATAATGACAAAAATACGGTATAGCTCCTTTTCCTCTTCCAATATATAATAGATCTCTTATAACGAGAAATTAGTTTGACATATGCAAATGAAGTTGCTTAATATATGAAAATGGACTCATATTGTACAAAACAGCAATTTGGTAAATTTTTTGGATGTTAACAACCTTGATGAACATGTTTCAGAAACATATCTTTAACCTTTAGTACATGATTCGAGAACCCTTAGTACACATTTTCAAAGTTAACAGTACTTGCTGCTACTAGATATAACTTTACTCCAAGGAATCAGTATGTTAGGCAAACACATAGATTTCCAAGAAGCTGCTCAATGCCGTTCATACACAAGTGAAGAAATTTGGCTGTATTGGTAGGAGAATCATTAAAATATCTCATTTCATATTATCATATCCTATGTAAGTCTTTCCACATTATGTCTAGTGATTTTTGATACTTCTAGTATTAGAGTTGAGGTTTACATTGTTATAAATAGTCACCAGGCAATTGTTTTGTATGGAATTACAGCTTATTGCTTTATTACGAAGTCATAATTTTATGCAATTAAATGGTGTCCTGGATACGCACCATCTTTCTTACTAAACATCTAATGCATTCAAAACAAAAAGATGACTGAAGCTGTACTACTAGAATACGAAGAGATCAACTCGAGTCTATCAAACAGATGAATACATAGAAAGAATACTACCAATACCAAATATACCAAATTGTAAAGCATCAAAACTTTGAAAATCAAGATATCAAGATACTAGGTACTTACAAGCTAGGCCCATTCTCATCATGTCCTGCAATTAGGAGAGACACCCCAAAAGGACGTGACTGTATAAACGAACATTATATGATATAAGAAGATCTATTTTTTCATGACATTATTTTTCTAAACGGAGAAGATATTTGTCTAAAGAAAGAAAAACGAGCAAATATCAGAATAGGTCAAAAAAAAAATTGTATTTTCCTTTTAAACTTGAGTTGAAGATTCAATGGCACCATATCTTGGGTTAATGCCTTAGACGCTTCATCATACTTCTTCAAGAAAATGAAAGCAAGGATCACATAGAATAGCAACGAAGATAGGACAAAAAGTCTTAAACAATGTGATGGCACAAAGTGAGAAAAGCAAAGTGTTTCAAAGAGACACCAATTAACTGGGACTAAATTTGCTTGAGAAGGAAAAGGAATTAAGAATCTGGAGTTCTGAACTATGTTTTTGTCAAACATGTTTGGCATGCTATGGGTCCCATCAGCTGCAAAAATACTGACAGGCAGAGGAAATGCATCATCTAATATATCTTGGCCCCACAACCCATATCTTATTCAGGTACAATCTGAATCAACATACTTATTTCAGATGTGCAGATATATTATAGTCAGGTTCAAAATAATTAGCACCAGTTACCATAGATTCTTCATCGCCTTCACCAAATCTAAGGGCCAGATCGCAGAGAGCTTGTGTGGTAGACTCGACTGACATTGGCTCACCATATGAGAAACTGTGATTCTGACAGCCAGGCAATAGATTGAGTTACTTATAAATACTATAGCACCTACGCCACTTTGGAGTGCAATTCAAGATGAAACAACACCTGGGTTTCAACTCGTGCATGTTCAACAAGAGTGCGTGCATCAGCAATTAATCCACTCATAGCACAACCTATGTGTTCATCAATCTCCATGATCTTTTCTACACTGCTTGGCTCCTGAAATATAATTTTTTCATTACATGTGAGGTTTAGACCTAATAAAAAGATGTGTACAACCTGTGAATGTAAATGAAAATACGAATACTAAAAATAATTTATAAGTAAATGCAGATTTCTAACAATTTCAGAGAAGACAGACAAAAAAGGATTTAGAATATATAATACCACAAAAGAAAGGGTTGCTAACTCGTTCTCTCTCTGACCTTTTCCTTCTGATAGAAATGGAACTCTTAGATTGTTCGGGGGTCAAAAAATAGGAGTTATAATGTGGAGGCAGGGAATGAGAACAAGCTCCAATCATGATGAAATGAAATGACCAAGCAGCTTACATATCAAGGATGCTCTTACAGTAAGCTTGTGAAATCCAACTATAGACCTGGCATATTATTATTTAGTTCATCTCATGCTTACTCGTAACACATGATATACTACGTCATATAACAATTTTCAGTTTATCGCATGCTTACTACAAAACATGATATATCATGTCATATAACAATTTTTGCACAAATGTATCAAAATTGATTAGAGTGGCTTGCATATAATTTTTGTATTTGGTTATAGATAATTATGGTGCAGGTGAGTCGCCCTCCCTCTCTTTCTCAAAAAAAAAAAAAAAAACCCGTACATAAAATCATGCACCACAGTGAATGCAGTAAAAATATGTTGGTAAGGTAACAATTACCAAACTTTTTGTGCATAAAAAATTGTATGAATGTGGTTGGTGGATCTGGATAATTAAAGTGCCGGCGAGTCTCTCTCCCTCTCTTTCTCAAAAAAAAAAAAGAAAAAAAAAAGAGTAAAATCATGTACCACAGTGAATGCAGTAAAAATATGTTGGTAAGCTAACTATTACTGAACTTTTTGTGCATTAAAAATTGTATGAATGTGGTTGGTTCTAAGTGGGCTTTCAAATTTAATGGTCAGATGGACCTATTAAATTATACCAAGCGAGGCTTCTGTCATGCTTGCATCAAAAAGTAGGGCTCAGTTATGATGAAAGTTCTATTCTTATCACCAAGGTTAACCATGCAAAATCCTTCTCAGTTTGTTATTTTCATAGAAGGCAAACAAACCATGCTGACATGAAAATTTTTTATATAAAATGATGATAGTTTGAACAAATGGAAATATTCTTTCACTTTTGTTGGTAAGTGATTTTCCAAACATGGATGAAAACTGCCACAGGTTTTATGTGTAAAAGCAAGCCCTACCTGACTGATCCAAATAATTCAGCCTCTCTCTTATGGGCTGCCATGTGAGATTCCTTAACAAATAAAATGATATGCAGACCATTCATGCCATCCATCTCTTCTGATTTTCTTAGCTCCTAAAAGCCAAATCTTGGTTTCTATCTTTACAGGACACCCTTCTACATAAACATTTCCAAAACCAATTCTCATCTTTAAAAAAGCATTTTCTATTTAAAATTTTAGGCAGAATTTTTCAATAGCAAACATGCCCCAATATCATTACAGACTCTCTGATCTCAGCATTTACTTACAACCTAAAGATCTAATAATTTAAACAGATATAAATAAAATAGCTTCATCTGAACTAACAGTTCTGGAAGCTAAAGGCTTAAAACCATCAAAAGTTAACTGAAAAGGCACAGGAAGTGGTAAAATAAATTCTCCTGAATGGACTTGCCACTGATAACCAAAAACCACCATACCCAGTTAAGCATTCAAAAATTCCACCTCACTGTCTCTAAGCTGGCTGAGACCAAGGGCAAGCTTACTTGTACCCTAAGCTTCCATTATCAAGCAATACTAATTCAAGGAGACTTTCACCAGGTAACATAACATATTCTCTTTTCCTACTCATTTCCTTTTCTATTGCGTATCTGATAAGTAACTCCTTAACAACGTATAAGAGGCCAAGATCATAAGACTATTTCCTAATACTCCTGACCAAAATATTTAAATTAACTAAACTCAAAACTGACTTGAAATTTGAGCAATATGGGTATATAATCCATAGATCACATAGCTATCCACTATAAGGAAACCCCAGCAACAATAGTATCTAAAGAGAAACCCCTCACAACCCCAATTCAGCTTAACAAATTAGAAGCTTAAATGATCACAAAGCAGCACGAAGAGCAAAACTTTAAATTAAAATTCAGGAGGGAAAACTACCAGCAGAGGAGACGTGACACGCTTCTCAACAGCGAGCACGACACCCTCCTTCGTCTTCAAACCGATCGCAGTCGACCCCAACTGCGAAAAAATCAAAGTAAAAACCCAAAAATTCTCAAAAACCTTTTTTTCTTTCTGTCGATTTATATGCCAAAAATTGCGACAAAAATGGTACCTTGATCGCCTCGATTGCGTATTCGACCTGAAACAGCCTTCCCTCCGGTGAGAAAGTGTTGACGCCTCTGTCATACTCCGTCCTTCAAATCCAACCCAAATCCCACGGAAGTCAGCGAACGACTGAACCAGTAAAACCAAAAAAAAACCCTAGTTTCGAGATCGATAAGGACTCACCTCGTGAGAAACATCTCGTAGATCGCCCTGAACCCTAGAATCCCGCAATGCGGCGCGCCGAAACCCTGGAATTTGCGTTCAAAGAGGAGTTCGGAGGGAAGAGAAATATCAAAGAAAGAAGAACAGTAGTCGGCGAATGTGCCTCGATTGACTGGGCTACCGAAACGTTCTCGAGTGGAGGTGAAAGATTTCTCTTACCTAGGCGGTGACGGGATCCGTACCTCCAAAGCTTGGGCTTTAATGGGCCTCACCAGACCCGAGTTCGAAGACTTCGCCAATGGACCAAGGCTTTGAGGGCTCAGGCTTGGGCCAAAATTCTTTTAGGCCCGAGTTCGAAGACGTCGCCAATGGACCATGGCTTTGAGGGCTCAGGCTTGGCCAAAGTTCTTTGAGGCCAATAGTTAGTTCATGGGAAAATATCGTTAGATGGGGGGTTTCCAACTAAGCGGGAATAAGTCTTGGCGTTTGGATTAAAAAAATAATAAATTTTCAAGCAAGGAAAATCTCCCCCTAAAGTTTAAGACTCAAAAATTAAATTTTACCAAAACATTAGAAGTTAAATTTTGAATTAAATGTAGAGGCCTAATTAAATTATAGCAAATATAGTAAAATAATAATACCTTTAAAAATTGGTTGAAAAAATGGAGTCTCCTTTTCTAAACTCGAACCCTATCTTAACCCCAAGTTAAAAGAAAAGGGACAATTTAGGCTTGTAAATTTTAATAGATGAGTTGGGTTGAACCCGTCTCCGTGGCATGCGTGTTAATTTGTAAGGGTCTTGTTAGATGAAATCACTCATGTCCTTAAACCATCAAAATGATTTGAACCGAGCGTACATCATAGACACAAAAGTAGTAGAATGTATAAAAATTTTAGTTGTTTAAATTTTAATTTAAGCTAAGATCGTTCTCCTAGGATATCGGAGTTGCTTGATGACTCAATCCAAAAAAAATGTGGAAACAGATAGAGAAGTTGATTTGGATACCTATTTCCACAAAAAAAAAATTATGAAATTAATTTTGATGAAATTATCAGAGTCCTGATTATGGTTTCCATGTTCAAGACCTAACTCAATGGAACCACATCCTCTTGCATTGGCATACAGACCAACCCAAATCCTGATAACACATTAACACTTCTCCTTCCACTGCCATTCTCCTATCGGCCACTGATATATGCATTCTACTAGGTTTAAATTTTAAACTCTTTTTTTCTTTGGTAAATCGAAAGGAGGAGGGGGGGGGATTAATCCCAGCCACGTAGCAGCCCCCACTGGGCCGCTCTTCCACAAGAAAATATTCGATGCAGTAGAAAGTTCTATATGAGTATGTCACCCCAGTAGCCTCCACTAAACTCTTTAAGATTGCTGCATGTTATAACTGCACTTGGTGTAAAGTTTTGGCAGCTAATATATGCATTCTGCTAGGTTTAAATTTTTGAACTCTTTAAGGTGTCAGCTCAAGTATCCGTTATCACATATTATAACTACATTGTGTATTAAAGTTGGTTCCCAAGACTTGAGATTTCCTCTATATTTGGCAGGGTATGAGCAGCACTGGGCCTAATCTTGGTGTCTCGTTGTTTCCACCTTGGATTGCGGTGGGTTCGGTCATTGACTACTTCCATCAAGTACCTAGCCTCACATTTGATGCGAACAACAGCTGTTTTAAACTTGATAGAATAGCTCGTATCCTGTTTGAATGGTAAATAACTCAGGATTCTGAATTAATTGATTTTGCTTACATGCTTCTGAAGATAAAGAGCTGACTGATTGTGACGGAAGGCCAGCAGATCTTCGACACGTCTGTGATCTGTGCTGAGCTCAGAGCTGCATGAGAGGGAGTCATATATGCGAGACGGGTGCTGGGAGTGAACCACATTGTACTTGAGGGGAACTCGGCAACGGTGATAGAGTAGATCCGGGGCCAGGGTTTCGACACGAGTTCGAGTTTGCTACTACGTGATGTTCACAGTTTTTTAGATGAGGATGGCCTCTCGTGGGCCACATACGTCTACAGAGAGGCGAATAGCGCAGCCGATTGGGTGGCCTTATTTGCGGCCCACCACTTAGGAGGATTCATCTGGAATGACCATGCATCTGTGCCGCAGTCTTTTTGTTATTTGTTTTTTTCTGATTTTGTTGGTTGTAACCATATCTGGCGCGTGTGAGCTGCCGTTGTACGAAAGAAAAAAAAAAAGCTGAAAGACCAATCTCCTGCCTTTTAGCTTTTTTCTTGTCGGCAGTCTTCTATGAACTTGATAATGATGCAGCTAAATGGTTGGATTGTGGAGTGTTAAATTAATCAATAGTTCTTAGTTGTTAAAATACTGAATTAGTCGGACATTTTCATTGTCTAAACGAGCAATCAATTTCTTTTTGACTTGTTGGAGATTAATAACTTTTAGAGTAAATTATAAAAACCCTCTTGAGATTTTTGTTTATTACACCTACCTCCAATAGCTTTTAAAATCTATATTTATGCTCAGTTAAATTAACAGTATTAGTGAATTCGTTTACCTTATATGAAAAGTCAAAGTTGTACTCGAGTAAACTACACAAAAACTTTTAAAATTGAACGTAAATTATACTTACATCCAATACTTTTCTATAGCCTCTCCCATCCCCGTGTTTACCTGAATACATACATACATACATACATACATGTATATATAGGTATTAATTATTCTAATCCCTCGGTATAAAAATCCTTTTCCTCACCTTCAATTCACCTTGGATTTTTGCAGTGATAGCGATTGGTGATTATTGAACTCTATTCATAACCCTACATAAATTGTTCCAAACCCCAAATTTTGTTCCATTGTTTGCTGCACACCCTGGTCCTTCGAGAAAGGTTGCTGCACTCAACATGGTAACACAACTTCAGACTTATCCTAGATCAATGAACTCGGCTGCTATACTGCACCTATTATTTGGTGACGGATCAATCCAACCATGAAGCAACATACATAAAATCATAAAAAAAAGAAGTGACCACAATATGAATATATTAATGAGACCTTCGAATAGGATTGATTGGGGTATATGAGCTGGGAAAGAATGATCGAAAGAATGATCTTTCGATCATTCTGTTAGATCCAAGGCACTACTGACATAAGACCGTCCCAAGATGTAGGCTGCTCGGTAATTGAGGCCAATGTAGAAGAAAGGAAGGATCCAAAAGAATCGATCTTTCTTTTAGTTGCTGAATCTCTGTTTGATCGATCAGTTGTCTGACCAAGAACTAGTTCAAATTGTGGTGATTCCAGGTATGCTTTTACCAAAAAGAACTCATTCTATAATACTATAAAATCGGTCAAAAATCGACGTAATAGACGCGATTTCGTAACAGAAGGCCGCCGAATCCGACATTCGAATGACGATACAGAGAATGAGACAAAGCCTAAAGGGGGAGATGCGATGGTCGGCAGGCAGAGCTCAATCGGCGGGAGATAGAACAGCCACCAGGGCTCCTAAAGCCATGAGAGTTGGTCAGAAAGGGAGCTCCCTATAATGGTATACTTCTACACCCGCCATAACGGAACATCGGCCAGTAATCGTTTTGAAGTTCCGGTGGAATCGTGATCAACATAAAGAAAGACGGATGAGCCAACTTGATATTTTTGGCATTATCATCACAAAGAAGAGATTCCGGATTTTTGTTACTTCCTATCTTTGGGGCAAATCTTTCCTGTTGCAAACGTCGTTTCATATTTCGAACTAGGGTTCCCATTTTTTTAGTGTAAAGTGAGATTGATAAATAGAATAGAGATTGATTTTGGGGAAGCTCAGAGGAGGCTAAAAAGGTTCATCTAGGATTGACTCGCTTAGAAGGAGTCCCATTCCTTTGGGTTCCCAATTTTGAAGGAATTCCTGCCAAGTTCCCCTAGCTCTGTTCATGGATCCATTCTAAGACTAAACATATGGAGGTTTCGATTTGCCAGATTGACTCACACGACAGCCTAAACTCAGGTTACGAACTCAAAAATCAGCCATTTCATAGAACTATGATCGGAGAGCAAGCAGGGAACCTCTCGTCAGGTTGCTCCATATGTAGATCATTCATATGGAGCCCATAGAATAGAGATTGATTTTGGGGAAAATCAATCTCTATTCTATGGAGCAACCCAAAGAATGATCCGGAAATCGAACCCTTACACGTTCGATTGTGATCCCGGGAAAACAATCGGGGGTGGTTCTAGTCGGTGAGCCTGGGAAAACCGACCGAGTTCGTTGTGACCTCGTAAAACAACAAGTTGGGTTGTGAGCTTGTAAAACAACCGGCTGTCCGATCATATGGAGCAACCTGACGAGAGGTTCCCTGCTTGCTCTCCGATCATAGTTCTATGAAATGGCTGATTTTTGACGTCGTAACCTGAGTTTAGGCTGTCGTGTGAGTCAATCTGGCAAATCGAAACCTCCATATGTTTAGTCTTAGAATGGATCCATGAACAGAGCTAGGGGAACTTGGCAGGAATTCCTTCAAAATTGGGAACCCAAAGGAATGGAACTCCTTCTAAGCGAGTCAATCCTAGATGAACCTTTTTAGCCTCCTCTGAGCTTCCCCAAAATCAATCTCTATTCTATGGAGCAACCCAAAGAATGATCCGGAAACGACGATTCTATGGATATAGTGCAGGCTCAAAGAATGATCCGGAAACGACGATGCTTTCTTCCACTTGATATAGTGCAACATCTTCAAAATGCTTGAAAGCAAAGTTGCTTCGTGATACATTATTATCATTGAACTTTCCAATCGAGCATACGGAAACTTGGAAGAAAGCATCATCCCACTATTCTTCATTAGCCTCAGGTGATCGATCAAACAGAGATTCAGCAACTAAAAGAAAGATCGATTCTTTTGGGGAAGCTCAGAGGAGGCTAAAAAGGTTCATCTAGGATTGACTCGCTTATCAGATGCTTTTACCAAAAAGAACTCATTCTATAATACTATAAAATCGGTCAAAAATCGACGTAATAGACGCGATTTCGTAACAGAAGGCCGCCGAATCCGACATTCGAATGACGATACAGAGAATGAGACAAAGCCTAAAGGGGGAGATGCGATGGTCGGCAGGCAGAGCTCAATCGGCGGTGGATAGAACAGCCACCAGGGCTCCTAAAGCCATGAGAGTTGGTCAGAAAGGGAGCTCCCTATAATGGTATACTTCTACACCCGCCATACCGGAACATCGGCCAGTAATCGTTTTGAAGTTCCGGTGGAATCGTGATCAACATAAAGAAAGACGGATGAGCCAACTTGATATTTTTGGCATTATCATCACAAAGAAGAGATTCCGGATTTTTGTTACTTCCTATCTTTGGGGCAAATCTTTCCTGTTGCAAACGTTGTTTCATATTTGAGTGCACCCTATACATGTATTAATGTATAGGGTCTTCTTCTTCTTATACATGTATTGAGTGCAGAAATATTGAGTGCAAAAAATATTGAGTCGCCAGAAACCCCGCCTACCGTCAGGAGTCGATGATGTTACAGAACTCGAGTAAGTTCAAAAATATATGGCTAACAAGCACCTTATTTACCCGAGGGTTGCAATAAGGGTGTGCAACGAAGGAATAGCTGCTGCAAAAAATATTGTTCGCCAGAAACCCCGCCTACCGTCAGGAGTCGATGATGTTACAGAACTCGAGTAAGTTCAAAAATATATGGCTAACAAGCACCTTATATTTACATAATTTGGAACAATCATTTCTATTATATTATAATTTATATCTTTAAAACATTTTATACTATATAATCTATATTAAATTATAATAAATAATTATAAAAATAATTGTTGACACAGATAGTAACAATTCAAACTAATTTATATTTATAATATATAAATTATTTATATATTAGTATTTATAGTAAATTCGAGCTTGAGTTATCTGAGCTAGCCAAATTCGAACCAAAAGTTCGAGCCAAACTTCAGTGATGCTGAGCCCACTAGTTCGATGCATCAAACCGCTACCTCTCCCACCCCTTCCTCCGATGTTGTACATGATTCAACCAGTATTAGATCTAATCCAACCAGTAATTTTTGCATCATTTTGCTTATTGTTATGTGGCTTTTTTTTAAATTTTTTTGCTAAGTATCATGTTGGAGATTAATGAGCGTACGGCCTTGTCCAAATTAAGTTGACATCCCAAACTCCGAGGATATCTCCGAAATTCCAGCAGAAGTCAGCATCATCCACCCATTGGCCTTCACATGCGTTCTATTTGCTGAACTTCCCGCACTACACTATTTCTCCTCGTCTTTCCTCCTATCATCATTTGGGGTCTGTGAGCTTGCTTTTTTTTTTCTTCTTTTTTTTTTCCTTTTTTTTTTATATCAACAACTTACACATAACAGTTGTGGATATAGTCCATAAATATGAGCCTTTTTTTTTTTTTTGGGTACATCGGCGTGAGCATCTTCTTCATCTTTTTTTTTTTTTTTAATTGGCGACTTACACATAATATATGTGGATACAGTCCATAAAGAGGTAAGTTTTTTTTTTTTTTTTTGGTACATCGGCATGATTCAAAAGATCACTCTTTCCATACTTTTATTCATTTAACTTCCGATTGGTGGGGAGTGTATTTATTTATTTAAATCGCAGCTGTTAGTGCTACATCATAAGATGATTATAGCCATCTATACCATTGCAATGCATGGGCTCTAAAGAACCTTTTCTCTCAAATATGTATCCTCTGCGTGCATCTTTTGCATTGTAGAGAGTTGACTTCCATCTCAAAGACGTAAAGCTCTCGCAATCTCTGAAACAAAAAGCATTCTATCGAGATACTCTATATATCCAAATTTGCTAAATTTCAAGCTAGACTGGACGAGCCGGATAGTCCGGCTCAATCTTTGATAAGCAGAAACTATCCAGTAACCCTCTAATGAAGCATTACCCTTAAAAGCATTCTCTCTCTTTTTTTTTCTTTTTTTTTTCTCGTGTGTGGTTCATTAGTCCATGCATTGATCGGTGACATGCGATTAACAAGTATAAAAGAAGGTTGATCGAAATAGACCCCTTCATTTTTTTTTTATTTTTATTTTTTTGAGGCCAAAGAAATTCTCGGTCGAATTATCTCCGCATGGACGCGCATCATGTGGGCCCCACCACTGGTCCCCCTAATCTCGAAACCACCCCGCCCAATCCGGGCTTAACAAAACCACCCGTACGATATTTACCATCGTACCCCTCTCCCGATCAGACGGCCAGAAATTTTCAACGCGCAAATTACAAACGGGTCCCGACGCCGCGAAAACCCCCGCGGATACCGGCGAAACAGCTCCACGTAATCCTGGGCGCCAAATTTACCAAATCGCCCCATGATTTAAGGCTTAACTGAATTCAGGGGTAGTTTAGTCATTTGGTGAGGCCGCGACGCGGTCCGCTTTGAAAAGGCCGAGGGAGTTTCCTGGGAGACCACTTTAAAAGCCGCGTGGAAGGCCGTTGCAATCGAGCAAAAACCGTACCTTGCAGCCAATGAAAGAAAGCCACGCGTCGGAAACGAAATCTTTTTCGGGAAATCAAACTCCGGCGAGAAGGAATAAACAAATGAAGTAGTAAATTGTGGGTCGCGTGGTCAATTACGTGTGAGTCTTGCACAGCGTTGGAACAATTTTATATGAACTCTACCAATCAAATCATGAGCTAATCCTTGAATTAAAGAACCTAAACCTTGGCCACCATGGTGAGCTTACCTCCTTCCTCTGCCAAACTTTTGCTGATATCTTTTATTTCATATTTATCTTGTTATATATATAATTAATTCCAATTTTACATAATTTAATTTAATAATTATTTTAGTCTAAGATTCTAGTCTCTCTTCCAAGCATTTTTTTGTTTATTATATGCTGCTCATTCTCTCTTCAATTTAATAAATAAATATTATATATATAACTTTCCATTATTTATTTATTAATCATTGCCCATCTTTTTTTGTTATTAAGTAATTGTTGCGGGAACGGCCTTTGGCCGAAGCCTCACACAATAGCATAGCCCACATTAAGCTAGTAGAGAAAGAGGACTGCGTTCCTCCCGAGGTATTGTCCGCTTTGGACGCTTCGGTTCGCACGTCCAGCGCAGACGGGGGGAGACCACTACCCTCACGGTTTTGCCCTTCAAAAGGCGTCTCGAGAGGAAAGAATTTTCATCCTCCATTTAAGGCACAGAACCTTTCCACTACTAGCTGATGTGGGACTAAATTCAAGGCCCCCTCCCCCTGCAACAATAATTATTTCATATTACACCAAACAAAAAGATTTAAACATAAGGAAATATTATCTATCATAAATCACACCAAACAAAACCATATAATAAATTATTAACCTCATGATCTACATTATTTAAAATTATACTAGAATTGAAAGTATAAATATTTAGGCACAGACAAGTAACTATATCAAATTTTAACGTATAGCAAATTCTTATTGATTTTGATCTAAAAGCAAAGTAAACTATAGTATATCTCCATGATATTGCCGAACAAAAATGAAATTCAAGTTATGTCCACTCGATGATAGCATCTTAAAATTGGTACTTGTCCCATGTCTCCGAGAGAAAAGAAGCTAACATTTATTTTCACCATGGGTGATCAGACCGCAAACAAAGTTTCCAAGTCCATCAGAGTAGGGCCTCTAAGTTTTTACTAAATCGGATGCGCTCATACAAAATCATTCCAAGACGTACAAGACTCACACCGTGACCCCCCTGCTCTTCCCCATTCACACTTAAAAAACCCCCAGTTCTCGGCGAGGAAAGCTGGAACTGCTTTTCTTCTACTCTCTCCTCCCGTTTCTCCAAATCCTGTGTCTTTTGCTCCCAAGTAGCTCTATTGGCTTTCCCTCGGTCTTTAAGTACACACCCCGCGCCCACTTCCAATCCCGGTACTTCGACCAAGTTAGGGTGAGGGATCGAAGATTATCTCGATGGAATCAGATAATTAGCGATTGCTCTGCTTTGATTCCCCGGCTGTTTGTGCTTGCGTGTGAGTCTTTGATCCCTAGTCTTCTAATCGTGAATTTAATAACCTCCCGCTTTTGTTTTTTTTGGATTTAGTTGTTTTTTTTTGCGTCTTGTGCTGTTTTGATTGCTCTGGTTGGTGTCAGTTTGTGATTTTTCTGAGGATATGTCGGCACATTTTACGGTTACAGTTGGTGAGTTGTTGTTTCAGGGTTAAAGATGTGTTTTTCGCCTATTTTTGGACATCTTTTTGTTATTTTTTTTCGAGTTGTTCGATCAGTCTGTGTTTGTGCAAGATATGATCTTGAGATGCTTGTATTTTAGTTTGTAGATTTTTTTAATCCCATTCAAACAATTAGGCAAATCATAAAGTTTTGTGCTTTCTTTTGATGGGAAATTTGTGCTTAATGGAAAATTATATAGTATGAATAATGGAGCTGGACTTGGCTACGGAATTACACTCAGATCCGGTCTGATTTATGTAGGACAATGAGGGTCCCAAATCGATGATCCGAGCTGTTGGATGTAATTTATTGTCTCTAATTTGCTAATAGCTTAAAAATTATGTGATTTGGAGACCCCTGGTCTTCGTATCAAATGATTAAAGAACAGATATAATTTAATTTTATTTAGACCGTCCATTTTTTTTGACTACTTGATGCATAGGTTAGGATTCTTCAAATTATATGATTTTTGGTATGTAAGCAGTTTAGTTTGGGACCTCCAATGTAGACATGATCGGATCTAAGTGGAGATTTACTCGAGTGTAGCCAAACCTAGCTTATGAATAATGAAAACATGTGAAATAAAATGTTTCTAGGTTCAATTATACAAAATTCCAATCCGTTCCATTTAAGTTTATTACTAGGTTTTAAGATTTTGGTGAAGAGAATTGGATAAACTCTTTTTCACTTTATAGTTACACAATTTTGGTTCAATTCTAGCATTGATTTATGCATTATTTGATAATTGATGTTGAGCTGAATTGAAGAAACTTTAGATTCATCATTTTCTATTTAAAAAACAAAATGAAAATTGTAAAGTAAACTGTCAACTCAGCTTTCAATATTGTTGTTACTTTATTTCCTATTAATTCTATCTGTATGTGTTGTGAAGGGCATGTGAGGCATAATGGGGTTGTTCTGAGCTTGTTGGAATGAACACAGTGGTTTCTGTACGTGTGATTACACTCTGCATACAGTCTGTCTGACTTAATTGATTCTGTTCCAGGTTGATATAATCCAGTAAATTTATTATCACACAATTGCAAGATGTATGAGAAGTTAGTTGAGTTGATATTGTTTTATTGTGAAAATGGCTTATTTATGAGACATGACATGACTTTCCTACCAACCTGGGCATGGCCCAAGCAGTGGGTACCTTATCTCTTTGAAAATGGTCCTAGGTTCAAATCCCTCAAAGGTGCTCAAAGATTTCCAAGCATTTATACGTGTGGTGATGTTGTGAGTGTTTGTGACATGACATGCATGGTGTGGAGGCTTATGTTGTGCCTAGGTAGGCTGATGTGATTTTGCATATTTCCTTAAGTTCAATGACCAAACATAAAAATGAATTTACGTTGTTACTAATTTAAATTTCATGCAAATAGCTAGATCTTTTAGTTACCTAGTTGCTTGACTAAACTAATTCCAAACTATCTGATGGGAGAATTTATTGTGTCACAGTGGACACAAAAAAGGTAGTAGTAAGTATGTGGGTATATGAATAAGATAAGTGGCATAAGTAATGTACTCTAGCAACTTCCTCTAGTCTTATACCTGCTATCTGACGACAAAAGAATATAAAATCTCTTAAGATTTAGACATTACAATTGTCAAATATGACTGATAAATGTGGAGGTTTCAGTGGGTTGAGGATGATGATCACTGTGAAGTATTAACTAGTAATGAGCATCAGTGCGAGTTACCATGATTAGGCTGAATCATGATGGATATTTGCTTGACATGCCAGGTCTAGTTGGATTGGGTGTTTGATAGCACATGGATGTCTATATATTTCAAAGGCCCTTGTGGGTCTCATGGGTTTGAGATTAGGGCATTCGCTCTTGCTCTTATGACTGACTTGATATTGAATTTGAAAGGGTATGCAGAAAGAAGGAGATCCTCATGCTACATGAAAAAAGCAAGGAGGACAACTTTCTTGGTCGTTGCTTAGTTGCACATGCTGATTGTTTTGATATTTCTGATCATGAATTCGTTTGGTCTAATCACATTCCTCAGCTGATGAGGACTATTCTTGCCAAGTGCCTGCCCTAGACAGTGGCATGTTATAGGGAGTTTCATGCTGGATGGTGTAGAATAGTGTTGTGCTGTGGACTGCTTTGAATTATTATGCTGTGTAATCTTTTTATCTTTCTTGTTCCATTTAGACTCAATTTTGTTTAATTCTGAGGCCAATTTTTTTATATTTTGTATAGTGCTATTACTTGAGAGTTTTCTCGTGAAATGACAACTGCTGCAACTGATGCTTCTAATTATATGGCTATAATAAGTTAACAGTTATTCTTTGTCACTTTAGGTAGGAGTCAAGAGAATAGGCGAAGAAGCTAGTTCACTTGCATTTCTCACTATTCCTGATTATGGGGTGTTCTGGAAATAGGTGAATGAAAAGATTTGGTATCTATTATTTATTATCCTGTCCATACAATCACTTCTATCAAGCTGGATGCTCTTATATAGGATTAGGGAGATGGTGGCTTCTGTTTAGTAATGAGATTTCTGGGTGAAACAATTATACCTGAAGGAATTTATTGTCTTCCACACAAGAATCCGTATTCTCACTCTTCTCAAACCGAGGCAGTGGAGTTTTTCCAAGAAACTGAAATGGATGATTTCACTGATCCCTTCCTTTCATCACAAACATGGCCAGATACAAATACATCTGCAAGGTCCTCTTGGGCTGGCACTGCTGTATCTCAGACGACTAGCTTACTTGCTGGTTTGTCGGAAGCATATGGAGATGCAAAGAACCCGCACATATGTGCGATACCTTCGAGTCATATTATTGGGAATGCATGCACAGAAGAATTAAATCTTCATAGCCATGATAGCACCTCTTCCATCTTCATTCATGAAAATATCAAATATGATATTGATAAGAACATGTTTCCTGGTGAGAAATTATCTCTGCATAACCTACATAGACAAAACTCGCAACCATCTCTCCAGGATAATGTGACACAGGAAAGTAGTTTCTCACTACTGGGGGTTATTGAGAGTAATTCAACAGCAGGAACATTTGGCTCAGATGTGAATCCATCGTGCTCCGTAGCATTTCCTCATAGCTCACTGACCATGTCTGCTTCAATTGAGAGCAACGGCGGTGAATTATCTGCCTTCACACAGTCACTTGGAGATGCTCATTCAATTTCTTCATTTCCAGCAATGTGGCCTTCATCATACCCAGGTGTTTCTTCTTTAATGGGACAGGGGAGACTACAAACATTTGGTTTCCAAGGGTTGGAAAGTGACAATGTTATATTGAGGAAAACATGTGTTGAGAATGGCAAGTTTGCACAGCTGGAAGATTTGCCTGCAGCATCTCTCCATGTAAAAGTTACATATGCATATTTTGGAAATATACTTGTCTCCTCTCATGGATGATTACTCTTCTAACCCTTTTTATATTCTAATGTCACTTGCAGGAACATAATGAGCTTCACAACCCTATTTTTCCTTCTTTCAGTGGTGGACAACAGAATAAATTGGCTGGTGGTGATTTGCAACAACAAGTACTACATAGTTATTTAACTCCTCTTTTTGGCTATGCTGATATGTCATTCAAACTTAACGTGCCCATATTTGCAGGAGCGAAATGGGTTACACAACCTTTGTTTGCCCTCTTTGGCTTCTCAGCCGCAAATGTCATCAACTAAAACAGCAGGAATACAGATGTGTCAACAGGTTTTATACTTGGTTATCTATATGCTTATTCTATGGCTATAGTAGTAGTTTTGCCTTTTCATTTGATAAGACTGCTCCTTTTGTGCCATATATAGTTGCCACCATCTACTGAAGGAAATACTTGCAAGCATCACATGAATCATTCTTCTAGTACTCAATCACAATCAACTCCATCTACTGCTGGTGGTTGCAATGAAGCTGTCAAGCCACGTGTGAGGGCACGCCGTGGTCAGGCCACGGATCCGCATAGTATCGCAGAGCGGGTTAGTTTATGATTCTCTAATCATGTCTTATGACAAGCCTGGCTACATGGTTGGCCTTATGAAGTTTGTTTTAAGAGGGTTTCCTTGCTTGAATTGTTTTTGTTGGTTACCTGAATATTAATTGTTACTTTGTTAGTTGTTTATAGTTTCTTGATTAAAAAAATACATTTTAATGTGGAAGTTAACCATTAAATGCAGCTTCGGAGAGAAAAAATTGCAGAAAGAATGAAGAATCTGCAGGAGCTTGTGCCGAATTCAAATAAGGTATACTTTACCATTCAATTTTTTTCATTTGTGGAGGGATATTTTCTTTGATCCTTCCGAAATAATGACTCATATGGTTGATTTGGTGATGTCTTTGTTCGGAAGCAGTCAAAATTTAAAGATGGAGTATCTATATAGTATGTAAACGGACATGATAGACCACTTTCAATTAAAGGGACATTTTGGCAACTTGAATATAATAGGAGCCACATGTCTCATCAGCATCGCAGTGTAATGTTCTAGTGACTTTAAATGCCTGGATGATCATCTGTTTGAGAATCCATTATATGGAACTATAGTGGTGTGGACTATGTTAAGCACTTAGCATAAGATGAAAGGTAAATTAGATTTGTACGGAAATTGTTCATACTTAGAAAACATCTATGGAGGTGCAATCACATGTAGTTGAGTCCTGTGTCAAGGCAAGCAAGTTTTTGATCATGACAAATCTGTTCTAAGCTTGTCTGCAAGTGTGCTTTTGGAGATCAATATACTGCTGACTATCAGGAAATATCATGGTTTGTGTTATTTTTAGTTAATATAGTGCTTAATTGATTAAATGATATTAGGTTGACGGCTAAAGACTTACTCATGGAATAAGTTTCCTTTGCCTGTAACTGCTAATAGAGGGTGTATACAGTCAAAAGTGTTATTAGGATTTCATGTAATAATCTTTCCTTTGTGTCTTCAGGGTTGACATAATAATATCTGTACAGCTGTAGTGATTACATAACGTATATAACATGAACGTGACAGATATATGAATGCAATTTGCTAAAACTAAGGAACACTGAATTGAGATACGTACAATTGAGGAAGCCTACTGATGGAAGAAGGTTTATGGGGAAGGATCATCCAAACTGATGGTGCTCAAGGTTATGCAGAATGGAAATCATGGTTTTCTGGAAGTTATCTTTTACAACTGATGCTACTGTGTTAAATTGTGCCTGATCCAAGGCTTAAGAGGCTAGACCTTTTATCAAAGTTCTTGAAGCTTTTATGCTAAGGAAATAGAAATCGAGTTCTGCTGAAATTTGACAGCAACATTGAAATTTGATTAAAAACTATGAAGAAGTAAATGGATGTGAAGTTGGGGATTGTTAAGTAGAACAAGTGATTTAGATATGGAAGGTTAATTGAAGACTTGAAAGTTCAAACCGTGAGAATGAAAAACCAGACTTATAGATGTGGTATACATATTATATGTTATAATATAATGTTAATTGAAGACTTATATATTATATGATACAATATAGATGCGATATACACATGGAATGCCGTACCGGCCCGTACCGGTCCGGCCATGGACCGGTACCGGAACGGATAAAAAACCGGTATTTTCCGGTTTTTTATCCGAACCGGCCGGTACGGGCCCGTACCGGCCGGTACCGGCCTCCGGTTCGCACCGGTACGATTTTTTTTTTTTTTTAGAACCACAGCGCCGTGCGCTGTGGTTTTTGAAACCACCGTGTACCGGCCGGTACGGGACCGGTACCAGCCGGTACGTACCGGACCGGACCGGTACCGTACCGGTCCGGCCGGTCACCGGTACGCTGACTGGTACCGGTACGGCGGACCTTGGGTATATATATGTACGTATATTATAACATTATATACATATATTATGGTATCAGGTTGGTCATGCCTTGGTGCACCAGACTTGAGCCATTTTTAAGGCTAAAAGACACAAAAGAGAGGAAAGACAGGGTTAAGTCATCTAAGGAGAATTCTTTCTTCTCCCTCTTATCCTATAGTTCAACCAAAGAGCTTCTTATACTTACCCTAGTCAATCCCAGTTTGAAAATGTGAGCGACCAAATAGGAAAACAACTTGTTACCAGGATAAAACTAGATGGGGATAGCAATCCCTATATCTGGAATAATAATCCTGCAATATCAAAATGGCTCCGAGGATTTAGTTCTCATGGCTTGTATGTGTAGGGGAAGAGTGACTCTCAACAGGTTGAGATGAATCAGTGAGATGATTTCTTCCTCCATTCTTCTCTCTTTTCTTCCTTTGCATAGATTTTCCATTAATTGAGGCTTGTCTAGTCTCCTCCAGGCATAAATCTGCAAATATTGAACATCTCTACTTGTAGATAGATCATCTGATCTTTGCCAGATCAACAATCCTAATTTCTCTTTCATAAATATATAGTTCTCAAGTATAAATTGTCTTGTAGTTGCTCAGATGCAGGGTGGAGTTTGTGGCTGTAGCTAAACAACTTCTAGGGACCAATAACTTTCTTGCTCTTTTCCTCTGTGCACACTGATCTTCTGGAAGCATAATATAGACAGCTGTTTTCTCTGGGTCAATAGTGCAATGTCCACGCTTCTGTGTGTCATCATAAGTCAAGGGTAGCTTTGCTTAAATTTATATAGATTTATCATAGTTGTTTATTTATCATTTCACTGCATAGCTTGTGGTTTTGTTCTGCCATTTCAGTTATGCACTTTTTCTGTTACATTTTATATGAAATGGTGATCTCTGCATGTTTCTTCACTTTCATAATTGGTTATGCAGCTATAGAATCTTTAAGCTTGATTTCATAATTGGTCCTCTATAGTTTCAACCAAATGTTCTATTCCCTAGTTCCAGGAGAATAATAGAGACCTTGCCAACAGCTGCTCATGACTGAATTTTCCACTTTTATTTGCAGACAGATAAGGCATCAATGCTTGATGAAATCATTGACTATGTCAAGTTCCTTCAGCTGCAAGTCAAAGTTTGCTTCCAAACCATGCTTCAAAACCATTATGGATAACTTTATTCTTCTCTATATATGATATTCTTTTGATGTTTGAACTGAAGGTTTTAAGCATGAGTCGGTTGGGTGCTGCTGGAGCAGTGGTCCCCCTACTTACAGATTCTCAAACTGAGGTACCATATCCTTTCTCTTGCATTTCAGTTGTCTCTTTACTTTTCCTACAGCATCACGGGCTAGTTTCTTGTCCTTACTTGGTTTGATGTTGCTATTTGGTTTGGGCGAATTGGGCAATTTTCATAAACGTAGTGGAGTAACACATCATTATGTTAGCCAGCTTTTGGTTTCTGATTAGTGAAACAAAACTATCATTCTATTATATTATGTCTCAAAAATTATTGTCTTATGCAATATGAACTGGCTTTGATACATCTTTTCTCCAATTTAAATTTTCTGTTACATTAGTTTTTTGTGCGCATGGCTTCACCCTTCATTTTGGACTTTAGTTTAGGAAGTGGAGATGGAAAAAGAAAGGTAATTTTGAGGGTAAATACATTGACATCTCCAACCCAGATTGACTAGATATGTATGATTATATCTTGCTCACAATTCTTCCTACTGAAGTTGACACTGCTCTGTTTTTTATTTGTATGCTATATATAGTAACTATCCTTTGTTACTGAAAAAAAAGAAGAAACATAGTCTTGTGCTATGTTTCTTCTCTGTTTTTATAATTTCCTGCCAAACACAAGGAGCATCGGCTTCTGTGAGAGCCCTTGGAAGCATAGATACGTCACCTGAGAGACAAAGGGTTTTTTGGATGCTTGCTTGAATCATACATCGAATATTCCCTCTATAGCTGAGGGTGAGAAGACGTAACAGAGCGGGGGGTAGTATTTTTCGGATAGGGAAAGTTCAGGACTCCCATAGCCCTGTATTTAGGGGATAATGAAAGCCACTTTTCAGTGGAATTTCATTATTTCGAAAATTCAGGGATTACCAGCAATTGGCAGCCCCTCTCAACCAGTCCTCCATCTGTTCTTTTCTTCACCTTCTTGAGACAATGACAACCGCCGATCATAAGTTATCAATGGATGGGGAAAAAAATTCAGGCAAACAGGCCCTAATCAGGTTGGTGAAACTGTAGTAAGAGTTGAACAATGTTCTGACCGAAAGGGAGTGTGCTTGAACCTTCTTGTTACGGCAATTTGTTACCTTTGCTCCTTTTCTTTAGTTTGATGATGAACTTTTCTTTATAATGTTTGACAAAAGTCATTCCAACCACTGAACATTTTGTACCAGCACATTCTTTATTTAGAAAAACTCTAATCCTCGATGGAAAAAATGTTATGCTCATTTAAACTGTTATTTTCAATTCAGGGCTGTGGTAATCTGCTCCTATCATCACCATCAGTCAGGCTGGGAGCAGATCTATCTGAGTCGCAGGATAGCTTAGCCTTCGAGCAAGAAGTTGTTGAGCTGATGGAGGCCAGTGTCACCATGGCAATGCAATACCTTCAGAGCAAAGGCCTCTGTCTCATGCCAATTGCTCTTGCCACTGCAATATCTAATCAGAAAGGCTCCTCCTCCAGTGCCATTCCACCGGACAGAAGGAAACCTGATGTGATCCATGGGGTGATCTGCCCAAGCAACCAGTGCATCATGGACAACGGGCCTACTGTTAAACAAGAAGAGGCTCAGAAACCGAAAGGCAATGCAAGGGAGTTGAAACCCAAGGCATGAAAGCTAACTTCAAGTTTCCGGTATCATCTCTAATTTGATTGCTTTTGGGACTTTAGTTTTGATCAGCAGGCTGATAGGCTTATTCAGCATACATGCAGATGTCCAGATAGATATTTTGTGTACCATACATGTACATGTATGTCGATGCATGTATTTATATATGAAGTAAATAAATAGATTTATTGGTATAGATTTAATGGATCTGTGAGATAAATGAATTGTACCGTGTGGTTTTAAAATATGTTGACGGTTTAAGACAGCCCAAGCTTTATGGTGATCTCTTCCTCGGGTTAAGTTGTAGATGTAGGAACCTTTGTTAGCGAACAATCAAAAACTAAACCTTTTTCCTATGAAAAAAAGAAACTATTTAGCAGCTTAGAAATCTGATTCAATAAAGTCACTTGCCTGTTGTGGAGGAGGAAAGTGTTTATATTGGCTAAGTGAATCTTTTAGAAGTCACAAATTGAACCTTGTTGATGATATGACGGGGAACGCAAGATATTTTTTTTTTCCGAATCAGTCCAGGTTGGATCTATTAAAAAAAGTAAAATAGAAAATAAAAAATGGCAAAAACAGGATTTTAATTTTTTTTACTTTTATTAATTCAATAATATAATTGAATAAAATATCTATATTTATACTGGTTAGATGCGTCTTTATAAAATATAGGTCGGATATCTCTACTAATTTGGAGAGATTATAACTTTTCGAATAGCTATGACTTGTGAATGAAATTACAAAAAGTTAAAAAAAAATTTAGAGATGGATCTCGACTCCCACATCAATTTTGTTTTTAGTTGCTTCATGTAATTTTTTTCAAATTAAGAGCTATCATATTTAAAGTTTTTTTCGAAAAGAAAACTTTTATCTTGAATAATTTGTTTGGAGGCTAAAATATTGTCATATATCTCTAACCACAATGTGTGTCAAATCTTTTAGAAGTTGACACACCTTTTGTAGAACTTGTCAAGAGATTCTTTTTAGCACACGACACACATCAAAAATGGATGTTAGATACGAAAGTAAAGACCTTTGAAAATTGAGGTTCATGATTGAGTCTATGTCTACCTGAAGTAGTTAAAGCAATCCGTGGTGGGTTTGATGATCCTTCCATATCAGAACTTTTTTTGTTTGAGGAATTTAGCTCCTAGTAAAACAAAATTGGAGGTGGAGAAACTTGTGCTTCTCTGTTTTGTGACTGAACCACTCGGCCTTGCAAGAAAGTTGACCCTTCCAGCCAATTTGAAAAGACGCAATCATCTAGTGTTTGATTGCTGCTCCACTTATAATCCATCTACAGCTAGTAACACTGGTTCTTAGCCTTAATCTTTATTTAGCATGGAAGGCTTCTCAGAATTGATTACTGAGTACATTTCCATCAGAAGACATTCTTCCACTAGGTGTATCTAAAATTTTTGGTCTTCACATTGATAATCTACGCACCTGGAGCATGACTATTATTAGGTAAATATTTAATGACAATAGAGCGAAGCTCATATGTAACATTGTTTACCTTTATATCCATTTGCTAAAACTTCCGATTATTTGCTTCGATCTAAAGGAATTCTTGCAAAAGATCTCTATCCAAGCCAATCCTACTTGGATGGATCATGTTTAGATTACACTACAGTCCACAATCTCCCATTGGATCCAAGTCTATGCATGTTCGGAGATGTTACAGATTGTATCTTCCATGCGAAAGAATGATTAATCTTCTTTCTGCAACATCGACCTCGGATTGCACCTTGCACAAATATCAACTACATAAATCTCAAAGTGGTCATTGCACAATCCAATGGTTGACGTACGAATCATTCTTTTGCACGAAAGATACATCCCGAACCCTTTAGGAGGCACCCAAACCTAATATAACCTGATAGCACCTCTAAGAATATGGTGTGGCACTATAGATTAAAGCTTCAATAACCATACCCGTAATAACAGAGCGCTTGACCAACTTGCCCCAGCTACGAGAATATGGGATCGAAAGAGCAGGTAAACCGACTCCGTCAGAATCTGAGGCAAACGAACAACTAGGATTATTGTTTATTTTTTTTTCGTTTTTTCAATCTATTTTGTTTCTGTGCCATACAACTCAAAGGGAGCGGGGAACCAGGCCTAAATATAGCCAAGTTTCTTGCTTCATTCCTCCTGTGCTTCAGCGCAATATGGGTATTTTGAAGAGAAAGAAGACATGGTCAAGTTCGTTGGGAGACTGATCATATCGAAAGCGGGGAGTTGATGCATGCACGGTTGGGACAAAGCTGCATGAGTTGCGAAAAGCTTTGATGCGTTGGCTCGGCAGCAAAGTCGTAGTCCTTTTGTTACCAAAGCATGACCTAAAAATAGTAACGTGGACCAACTCATTCAAATTCCCAAGCTTTCGAGTTCCAGTTTCTCGAAATTCCTCAGCTGTTCTGTTCTGGTCTTTTTACCATAAATAGTCTCTCTTGTTCTTAATATATCTTCTTCGTCCCCTCCCTTCCCTCCCCTGTGCTGCTGCTTCTTCTTCTTCTTCTTCTTGTGCTCCCTTGAAGAGATCGAGAAAAGCCGGAGGAGGCTCGCTATATCGTGCACGATGGACCAAAACCTTTGGTACTGCTTCTGGCCAGAATCCATCAGAACACCATCATCTTGGAAGTCGGCAACGATACTGACGGACTTCATGTTGCCTGCCTTCCTCGCGCAGCTCGTTGTGGTAGTCGTCACCATTCAGACCCTGGAGTTCCTGCTTAAGCCCTTACGGCAGCCGAGAATTGTGGCCGAAATCCTCGTAAGGCTCTCCTCGCTGCGCTCTCGACTCCTCTTCGATCTTACTCTTTAGAATCTCTGTTTCTTAGATTGTGTTATATATTTGCAGAGCGGTGTTTTGTTGGGGCCGTCGGTTCTGGGGTTCTTCTTCCCGAATATATACGAGCTGCCTCCGGACCAGAACTACGTTATTGTGGGCACGGCGGCGAGCTTCGCGCTCCTCTATTTCGTCTTCATGGTGGGCCTGGAGTTGGACGTGAAGGCAATCCGGGCGCTGGGGAAGAAGGTGCTGACCCTCGCGGTGGTGGGCATGGCAGTCCCCTTCGCCGTCAGCTCCGCGGGAATCTACTTGCTGGGCCTCCAGTCCAGCCTCTCCAGGAAGATGGTCAAGCCGCTCGTCTTTCACATCTTCGTCGGCGTCACCGTCTCCATCAGCGGCTTCCCCGTCCTCGCCCGCATGATCACCGAGCTCAAGCTCCTCAACACCGGGGTCGGCCCCGTCGCCATGGCCTCCTCCATCATCAACAGCATGCTTTCCTTCACCCTGCTCGGCGTCGCCATGGCCTCCGGCGTGCGCTACGGGGAGGAGGCATCGATGGCGGCGGCGGTGTATGTGATGCTCTCGGGCGCCGCCTTCGTCGCCGGGTGCTTCTTCGTGGTCCGACCGGCCGTCAAGTGGATGGTGCGGCGCAAGCCAGAGGTGGGCGAGCGGGTGAGCGACGTCGAGATCAGCATCATCCTCGGGGGCGCGGCCGCCGCCGGCTTCATCTCGGACGTGATCGGGATGAACTGGGTCTTCGGCGCCTTCGTGTACGGGCTGGCGATACCCAACGGCCCGCTCGCCACGGCGCTGATCCAGCGGATGGAGCTCTTCATGGTGCACATGATGCTGCCCCTCTTCTTCTTCTACGGCGGCTTGCGCGCCGACCTGCACACGCTCGTATCGCCCACGGCCTCCGCCCAGCTCGCCGGTGTCTTCATCCTCACCGTCGCCGCCAAGGTGGCCGGCACCATGCTCGCCGCCCACCGCTACTCCATCCCTCTCAACGAAAGCCTCACGCTTGGCTTCCTCGCCACCGCCAAGGGCCCCCTCGAAATGATCATCCTCAAAGTCGGAATGGACGAGAAAGTATATGCGTCGCCCTTCCCTTGCCTTGCCTTATAATTCCTTAATTCTTAAATTAATCAGCTATTATTGATTAATTAACTAATTAATTATCCAGGTCGTTACTAGTGATTTCTTCACGGTGATGACCATAGCTTCGGCCCTGTCTACGGCGGTGGTGGCGCCGGTGGTGACGTTGACGTACAAGCCGTCGCGGCCTCTGATAGGGCACAGGCGCCGGCAGCTCGAGCGGTCGAGGCCGGACGCCGAGCTCCGGATGCTGGCCTGCGTCCACAACACCCGCAACGTGCACTCCATCACCAGGCTGCTGGACTTCTCCAACCCCACCAAGCGCTCCCCCATCTTCGTCTGCGCCCTCCACCTCGTCGAGCTCACCGGCCGCGCCTCCGCCATGCTCATCATGCACAACACCAGCGGCGACTCCTCCAATAACAGCGGCCAAAATCGGGGCAACAAGAACCTCCCCTACGGCCAGGCCCAGTCCGAGAGCATCATCGCCGCTTTCGAGAGCTACGAGCAGCACGCAGCCGGCGTCTCCATCCAGCCCCTCACCGCCTTCTCCTCGCCCAACACCATGCACGAGGACGTGTGCACCCTCGCCGAGGAGCGCCACTCCTCCCTCATCGTCCTCCCCTTCCACAGGCACCAGACGGCCGACGGCGAGCTGGCGGAAGGCAACACCAACATCCGCACCGTCAATCTCAACGTCCTGGTCAACCCCCCCTGCTCCGTCGCCGTCTTCGTCGACCGCCTGCCCGGCGGCGGCAAAAGGTTCCGCGCGCACCACAGCGTCGTCGTCCTCTTCTTCGGCGGACCCGACGACCGCGAGGCCCTCGCGTACGCTGCCCGAATGGCGGAGCATCGGGCCGTCAGCCTCACCGTGGTGCGCTTCGTCGAGGTCGCCAGGTCCGTTCCGGACACCCCGCTGCATGGCTCTTCCGAAGCGCAGGAGTCGGCCGATCGGGACCTGCATAGGATTAGGGACGAGGAGGTGCTCAACGAGTTCCGGCTCAGATTCGTGAGCGACGAGACGGTGCTGTACACGGAGAAGGTGGCGAGCAACAGCGAGGAGACAGTGGCGGCGCTCCGGTCGATGGAGAGCGTCTACGACCTGTACGTGGTGGGGAGGGGGCACCGGGAGGCGTCGCGGCTCACGGCGGGGCTGGAGGAGTGGGCCGAGTGCCCGGAGCTGGGGCCTATCGGCGACCTGCTGGTCTCGCCGGACTTCGGGACGAGGGTCTCGGTGCTGGTGGTGCAGCAGTACGCCGGGAAAGGGACCGCCGGTGACGCCGCCGGGGCCGCGCCGGGGGTGTTTTGAAGTCCTTAGCAGCATGTGTGCAGATGGTGCATGGATACTCGATCATTTGCCGAACCCGATTGCTGTCCATCGAATCGCTTGCTTCTTTGTGCTGCTGCTGTATCGCTCGATTTCGAGTGGAAAAATCTGAAACATTGCTGAAACTCGAGCATCATTGTCATCAATGGAAAGTCTTGAGAATCTTATAGATCAAATTCTAAAATTTGTAAAAAATTTTGTCCTTTGGTCAAGGGATAAGCTCCATCTATATTTTTTCGCAAAGTGGACTACAGATACATTTGCCACATATAATGCATTTGTAAAGAGAAGGGCAAAGGTATCCCAAAATACTCAAAATTGCACCATTTATGCAAATAGAGCAAAATAAATTACCAGAGTCGAGGGCCCTCTTGGGCCAACATAATCAGCCTGACAAACATGTCGACATCATTTTTAACTGAGAAATGTAAATTTTAGCAGTATTTTTGATGTTGTTAAATGAGATTTAGTTTTCTTTTCTTTGTTTTTCTTTTCTTTTTCTTGATGTATAGGGAGATTTGGATTCATTCCTGCAGCCATGGAGAGAAGGAGCATGTATTCTGTGAGCTCATTAAATTTGGTCCTTCTATTTCTTCTGAACAAACTGATTTAGGCCCTGTTTGGGGGAGCTGTTGGCAGTAGAGCTGTTGGAAGTAGAGCTGTTGGAAGTAGAGTTGTCTGAAGTAGAGCTGTTATAAAAAGCTGTTTGTTATTTGGTAACTATATTTTTAAAGTGCTGTGGCACTTTAACATAGGTTTGGTAAACAAACTGAGAAAGTACTTTTATATGATAAAATTACTATAAAGGACATTGCATAGTATTATACAATAGAGCATGATAAAACATAACATATATTAATATATAATATACGATATAGTTTAATATTACTATAATATAAAATATTATTATTATAATATAGTAATATGATATTGCATAGCATAGCATAATGGTAATATAATTATTAGAATAAATTAATTTTCTATAATATAACATAATATTAAATTATTTAACATAACATATTAATGTATTATGATATAATATAATATATATTATGTTTATAGTATAATACAATAATAAAGGTATAAAATATTATAATTATTAGTATTAATTAATTTCTCATAATATAACATAATATTAAATTATTTAAAATAACATATTAATGTATTATGATATAAGGTAATATAATATAATATGTATAGTATAATACAATAATAAAGGTATAAAATAATATATTATTAGTATAAATTAATTTTTTATAATATAACATAATATTAAATTATTTAAGATTACATATTAATGTATTATGATATAATGTAATATAATAATATACTTATAGTATAATATAATAATAAATAACCATTTATCTGTTTAATAGATTATCTCTTTACTTAACTATTTGCAATGGCGACAAATTCACTGTACTTATCAATATCATAAGGATCAGATTATTTGCCACTCACTCATTATTTTTCTTTATATTTATTTATTTATACGTTCATTCGTATATATATTTTTATTTATGCATTTATTTATTTATTATTTTATCCATTGAAATATATTTATTTATTATCTAATTTATTTATTCATTCATTCATTCATTTATATAAATATTTATTTATACATTTATTTATTTATTTATTCTTTTATTTTATTTTATTTTATTTTATTTTATTTCCTTTTCTTCTTTTTTTTTCTTTTCTTTTTTCTTCTCTTCTTCTCCTTCCTTCCTCTGCCCCCTTCTCCGTAGCACCGGAAGGGGGCCAGGCCGCGGCGGCCGCCGGAGGGGGCCGGGCCGAGGCCGGCGGCAGTCTCGGTGGCCGACGGCGCTGAAGGGGGTGCAGCACTACGGCGGCGGGGGAGCGGGACGGGGTGCCGCGGTAGGGGAGAGAGACGGGGTGCAGCGGCGGGGGAGAGGGAGGAGGTGCGGCGGGGGAGAGGGAGGGGGTGCGGCTCTGCAGCGGTAGGGGAGAGGGAGGGGGTGCGGCGGCGGGGGAGAGGGAGGCACTGCCGCTGCGGTGGGGGAGAGAGAGGGGGTGCGGCGGCGGGGCACTGCAGCGGCGGGGGAGAGGGAGGGGGTGCCGCGGCGGGGGAGAGGGAGGCACTGCAGCGGCGGCGAGGGAGAGGGAGGCGGCAGCGGCGGCGAGGGAGAGGGAGGCGGCAGCGGCGGCAGCGGCGGCGGCGGTGCGGGGGGAGGGGTGGGGGTGCTGGTGGGTTGGGAGAGGAACAGGGCGGGGGGGAGGGGGGGTTTGGGGCAGGTCGGTTGGGAGAGGAACAGGTGGTACAACGAGATTTTGGGGGGAGGAATTTTTTTTTACATGGGGGTATTTTGGTCAAAAAGACAGCTTTCCGAAAAAGCTGAAAACAGCATTTTCGGAAAGCTCCAAATTGGAGCTTCCCCCCAAAAGCTGTTTTCAGCTTCCCGCAAAAGCTGAAACAGCTTTTCAAAAAATTTACCAAACACCATTTTTTAGCTAAAAGTACTTTTGGAGGGCCAGAAAGTGCTTTTTGGCCCTCCAAAAGCTCCCCCAAACAGGGCCTTAGACATTGGGAAGAGGATGGATTTGGAAATAGTTCATGGGAAAGTTTGAATGATTTCAACATACTTCTGCATGCTTTCGATATCCATGCATGGGTGCATGCATGCACTCCTGTGTCTGAAACTTCAGTATGGTCCCCATAAAAGATCAAGGTCCCACATCCCCTTGGCGTGCTCCCAAATCCCCATATTGCCCAACGCTGGCTGGCTATGAGTATCACTTGCGAGGGAATTACTATCGACTAGCCTCATGTAAGCTAAATGAGGCTGCCCTCATGGATACTGCCAACCAATCTAGCCAGACTCTCCAAACTAAATTGCAACAAAGATCCAAACTGACAAAAAATGAACAAAATTTCGCTTCGAATGCAATGTGCATCTAAGTATGCTACCAGTGCTTACCAATGATAACATCAGTATACTGAAATCTTCTTCACAGATTCTAAATAAACAATTTCAGGCAGTCTGAAAGTTAATATTCCTTTCGTTCTTACAAATAAACAATCTACCCCTTTCCATGACTGCTCCGTTAATCAAGCATCACTGCTGCGAAAAATTATGCTGTCTACTCAAAATAAACACTTCAATACCAGCATGCATTTCACATGCCTGAAGGTGCTGTTGAGCAAACGGCTCACCATCTGCAATGGTGCGAATAAAAGAGTGAATCTGCGCACAACTACATCAGCTTAATTTTTCTTGAAGCTGTAACCAAGGTATGCAGATTGGAGACTTGCGTCTCAGCGGCGAAACCTCATGGCAGAGTACTCCTCAATTGTTGATTTAGTCAGCGAGGGTCTCAGTGAATTTCTCGCAGTCTGGAAATGACGATTATGTACATAAGCAGCTGATAAATCTTCCCTAAGAGCTACCATGCCCGCCTCCCTGCATAGGCCTTCTAGATCTGCCCCGGTGAATAGATCAGCACATTGTGCGATCTGTCTAAGATCAACATCTTCTCCCAACTTCATCTGCCTTGTATGAATTTTAAGTATTTCATAACGGCCTTCTTCGTCTGGGGGAGGTACATACAACACCTGATGCATAAGATAAATTGTGAAGGTAGGAACAATATGACATTTAAGTGCCCGAAAAAGTGATTAGGGATTCTCTGACCAAAGGTACAAGTGAAACCTTTTTTAAAAAAATCACATGAACAGTAAGATACCTAAGTTTAAAGCTATCAGTATCAAGAGCTGGAATTAAACACGCAATCAGTCTTTTAAGTTTAAAAGCACGCACAGAAACAAAGATGGAGCACAAATGCAAGCAATTTAAGGCAAACGAACTATCAGACCTCATTTAGTACTTACTGTGATTCCATGCGATGAAGCAATAAGTTTGAGTCGTCGGCCATAATCTTATCCATTTATGTCTGTTGATACTTGTAATACATGATTCAGAACCAAGAGGAAAATATCCTGACCTTATTGACACCTGCAGCACCCCCACCCACCCACACACACACACAAAAAAAAAGGAAAAAAACATCCCCTTTTTTTCTTCTTTTTTCTTTTTTTTTGGTGTCAGGGGAGGGGGCAACGGGCTGCTGGGCATACAACCTTTAAAAATGAACTTTCGGATATGTTTCATGCCACTATCCAAGATCTAGCATATATCCAAATAAAAATAGCTTTCAAAGCATGTCATACAATCTTCCTTTTTGTCTATTTGGTATTCACCCAAGTATAAATCCAAGACTCATCTTCACTTTGCCCACTTATAGATTGAAGGCACTGGAAATATATTTTTGCAAATCTATGCATTGTTAATTTTATGTACATTCTCAGTTCCTCCTATATTGCTTTCTTTTCCGGAACAAATTTCTAAACAATTTCCCTGTAGAAATTCCTTTAATAAAATGCCATCAGATTTTTGATGACTCCATCTCATTAAGCAATACTACATCATCAGCACATCTAAAAGAAAATTGATGTATACTATAAATAGCATTCTTCTTTTGCTTTTTATGTCAGACCCATCCTTTAAGATCTAGCAATTAGATTGACTGACTGTTAATATGTGAAAATTTGAAATTTATCAAAAGTCTAGCCATCAATGACGGAATGCTGACACCTAAAGTTACATGCTATATGCAAAGAAAGTAAAGGGGACGAATATGAGCATTTGTCCCCAGTGAAAGGATTAAGAAAGACTCCGAGATGAACAAGTTTGAAATTCTTGATATGTAGAAGAATGAGGATCGCAAAAAAAAATTGAAAAGATCTCCCTAAAAGAATAAAAACAAGAAAAGAAAGGGATAAGGAAAAGGCAAAGCTTTCTGATATAATGTGCATATTTAGAATCTATAGTAAAGAGAACATTGCTACCTGCACATAAAACAAAAATGTAAAAGTATATCATCCGGGAATCCTTTATTGACAACATAATTAAATCAAGGGCCACCAATAAAAACATGTAATCAATACGTACCAAATCAAAGCGACCTGGACGTATAAGAGCTGCATCAATTGCATGGGGACGATTTGTGGCAGCCAAAACAATAATTCCCTATAAATGAAAGAAGAATTGTAAACAAACCCAACAATGAGCTATAGAAAGAGACAGCCGCCTTTTTCTTGTATACAAGGGCTTTATAAAAACATGAAATAAGGGTTTACTGTGGCTAGTTCTAAACCGTCCATTTCAGTCAATAATGTAGACAGGAGTCTTTCTCCAACAGTGATGTTGCCACTTGAGTTCCCGGCATGGCCGCTACTGAAAAACAGCAACAAGTTTAACATGGTTAGGTTGGAACAATTTTAAGACGTGCAGTTCCAATCAAATGGAAATGTCAAGAATATTACTTGCAGCAAACAAAATTTTAGTTAATTAGCCACAGAATTATGACATCTAGAATAGTTGGTGGGAATTTCAGACCATGTATTCAGTAATTTTAGGAATCACAGGTACATGTTTACAGTATAATAAGAAGCATGTTTAGGAAATTTCCCATACATATTTCAACTGAAATAAGACATAATCGTGTTAACACCCTCTTATAAATTTGAAGAGTTCGTACCACTAGTGTCATTAATGAAGTCTTTGGGCTATTGGCGAGCATAAATAACTTTTAATGCTTACCGTTTGGGAGCAATTGCATCTGCCTCATCAAAAAATATCACACTTGGTGCTGCAAGACGTGCCTTTTGAAATGTTCTTCGTAACAAGGCTTCTCCTTCACCAACATACTTTGAATATAGTTCTGCACCACTGAACAATTTTACAAGATATCAAAAGACTTCATCGTGATTACCCAAAGAAAAACATGAGTACAACCAAAAGCATTGAAGATAGAACCATCAACCACAACAAAAACTTGATTTTAAGATATTTTCCCAAAATTAGCAGAATAAAACATATCCCTACTTTATTCATGGAACCACAGCTCTAACAAGAAGATGATTTCTAATGTAACAGAAAATCAAAAAGCTCAGGATGTAAACACAATTGACATAACTAACACAGGCTCATTATCTATTTACTTTATGCCAGCCAAAAATTCAACCGAATCCTCCGAGACAATAATAAGAATGTCTGCTTGAATTAGTGTGTGCTATGCTACCAGCAGACCAGAAAAGTTTTTCTGATACAACTAAAAAACATGTCTTGAGTACAAAGATAACAGGTTGTTCATGTTTCTTGCGGTCACTTGGATTCTGCATTACTAACCAACTTTCATTATTGATTCTTCAGAACTCCAATCCAAAATAACCAAAATTACTGATCAGCTAATATTGTCCAATGACATATATCAATAGCACTTGGGTAAAAACAATGGTAATAATTAGGATATGGCTTCAAGAAGATGTGGATTTCAATTTATTAAATATGTCCCATTGAAGAAATGTTGAAGGGTGCAAAGTTACATGTGCAATCCCTCAAGCTCAATGATATATAAAGAGAACTACATAACTATCAAATCCACAACATACAACAAAGTATGGCAACTCATAAACCTCATCTCCCAGATCATCAAACTTTCTGTAAGGACCATCAACTAATGAACCTTCGGCTCCATCAATATTTCTCTCGCAGGTATCTGTATCATTTTGTTAAAAAACAGTAGATCCTATACATTTCACATTGATGTGAAGTCATCATCCTCGTAACATACTCCATTGCATACATGTGTTTTTCTTCTTCTGGAATATATCATAGTAATAATGCTGACATATCTGAATAATCTTTCACCATAGTACCAATTCAGAATAATCTGATCATGAGGATCATATTTGCACTTGAGGTAACACGTGGAAGATGCCAGTTGCATGGGAAAGGAATACAACTGGCCAAGATGGAGACATTTGTAAGTACGGTAGGGATGACTGGTGCTTCTACAGAACCATATTCAAACATAGAATGAAAGAAATGATACATCCTTAAGCCAAGAATGTGTGGAAGAATTAATGACTTTCAGTTTTATAAATTGGATTGGGCTTCTTTACTGTAGGTTTGCAGGAGATAATGGTCGGTTTTCCTAGTCACTAGTGTCAACAGCATGTTCAGCCAACTAATGGATCATGAAGTCCACACAAACACATAATTAACCTCAGTCAAACATTGTATCAATGTACAGATGCATGTAGCCCCCTACCTCGTTCTTTGGCAGTGGGGACTGTTCAGCATCTGTTTGCTATAGGACACCAGGATACAGCATAAATACAACTCATTATATGCAAGCTTCCTGTATGTCCCTTTTTCTAAACTAAAGTTGCAGTCATATGCCGGACCTTTATTGGCATGACAACCTTTCTTGTGTTTGATATGTATAAGCAAAAAAATGACTTACCAAAGGAACTGGACTAGCATAAACATGAAGAGAAAAACCAAATGATCCAGAAGTGAATATTTTCCACCAGAGATTATAGATCATGCATAAAATTTTGTTGTTTTCTCAAGAAAAGCTACACTATCATGAACTCTTCGAGTCACCATATAATCATTCACTAACCCTATACAGTCTCCTAGTATAATAGATATGTATATACAGGCTTTACAATATGTTGGAACAATTTTCTTTTTAAGATAGTTGAGCCCCTAGGCTAGTAACAATGATTGTCCAACCCTCATTTCCTCGACCTCAAAGGGCCAAGAAGTTGGTAGAACCGGCGAGGAACCCAAAACAGGCCCTCAAACTCGGCCAACTTAAAATTTGACCAAACACATGTTCCTCGGCCACATAGTTCACCTCATCCAAACCCACATAGAAAAACCAGCCCAAGAGAACAAAGAGCACCATCTTCCATTGGGATATCAACATCCTGCAGACTTCTTTGGAAGATGTGCATCACTCCACCACACTATTTCCAGCATGGCCAATAATCTCCATCAGGTTGGAACAACCAAGCAAGAACCTCATCCAAAAGCAAGCCCAAGATTTCTAGTATACCAGTACTCTGGCCACTTTGGCCCCAATCTTGTTGTAGATTCAACTAGGCTGACCAAACTCATAGTTGGTATTATCTAAATTAAATTTTGAATATGCCTTGTAAAAAATACTGAAAATAAAATTCGGATAAATCTCCTTCAAGCATCCTTAAACCCTAGCAAATAATTTCCCATTACCTTGTCTAGCATCAAGTAGACCTTTATTGTTCTCCAATTACCACAACAAAATGCAAATGGATTTTCTTATCTAAAAGAAAAAGCAAATGGTTCTTATGTGATCTCATCACACCACTCTCAAACCAGAACTTGCACCAAAAACTGTACTTAAATTTAATACCTAGGCTAGGGCTGAAACTTATATGCCCCTCCTTACTTATTACATACGTCTAGAAACAAGTCCCCAGGCACAGTTCTAACAACACAAACTGATTCCAGGAAGAAGTAAATTGAACACATGGCCTGAATTTTTTTTAAAAAAAAAATCGCTATTCTTTCTCCTCATCACGACCATGTTTGATGGCACATAGGTGCCAATTTCATGCAAATCAATTGTCATTCAAATGGCATTAGTAGAAGGGACATCATAATAGCGATGATTCGATTGATGATAGTGGAAAAATTGGAGATGAAAATGAAAATGCAAGGGAGGATGGTGGTCAAGGTGCATGTTATGCTTTTTTCATCAGGACCAAGTGTATGATTAAACATTTTGCAACATGTAATGGATTCAGGCTTCCAGATGTACAAAAGGTAGTTTGCAAGTTGATCTTGGGCACCTCAGAACTATTCCTTTTTTTCCCCTGGCGAATCAGTTCATTGAATTTTAAATTGTCAAAGTTCATATAGGTTACCCTCAAAGAGTATTAAAAGTCCAATTCCAGATATCAGGATAAAATTATATCGAGTTTCAATTGCCCTCGTGAAAAGTTTGAGGATCTTCAAAAGATTTTTTTTTTTTTGGTTTGCCTCTTGTTACCATGCATTTGATAATAACAGATGATTTCACTGATTGAAAGGGGGGAAAAATAAGTGGGTGCTTTATTTATTTAAGCAATATCTGCATCCAGTCCACTCGCTAATTACTGTGATCCTTAGTCTCTTGCAAGAGTAAAAATCTTGATACCAGGTCCTGTCTCGTTTGCTTTTGGGACAATACAGTACCGGGATGAGATGATATGGTTGGGACAGACCGAAACAGCCAGTCACAACAATCATTAAAAGGAAAAACTAAAAAATTACATCCCAGTTGTCTCAATGCATCCGAAGTGTCAGGATGAAATGGGAATGGTCGGGATGGATCGGTTCAAGAAAGACCAGTGTCCCAAGTACGAGATCCCAGTTTCCTATAGGAACAATATGGTACTGTCTTGTTCCAGCAGGACCTAAATCCTTGGTCTCCTGAGACCAGAATTGCAACAAAATCAAATTAATAAAGTGCAAAGACAACTCTACCCATGTACAAAGCAATCAGATGCAAACACATATAGCCAACTTGGAATGCATATGAAACCTGCAAGTTAAGGCAGTTTGAATGTATTCGTACAGAGACTCTAAAACATGGTTCTGAAAGTAAGACAATTATCTTTCAATCAGTATGTTAGCTAGGTAGCTCTTCTAAAATTTCGCAGAAATGATCTTCTGTCCTTTATTCCCTTTCTACTTCATCATTACTGAGTTCACAATGGAATATAATGGAACAGAATCATTGCATCTGTTTTTTTTTGTTCAATCATTAGAAAGCAAGAGCTATTTCTCTACACAGTTGAGAAATAACCTCAAGGAAAAGAAAGAAGCTTGGGCAGCATTAGCTGCAGCTTTAGCGAGGGTAGTCTTTGAGCACCCTGGTGGCCCATGTAAAAGAACACCTCGTACTGGTGATATTCCTAGTCTTGCAAATGCATCAGCATGCTTAATTGGCCACTCAACAGCCTGCTGGAGCTTTTTCTGTTAGAGATGTTACAAGTGAGTTAGAGAAGAAGGGCTAGAGAGAATGTGTGAATATTCAAAACAAAAGCGCAATCTGACCTTTAAATCTTTTAATCCTCCAATATCATCCCATGATACCTTTGAAATTTCTTTAGTGACACCTCTCGTCATACTTGGACCAACCTCAGCTCTTGCACATTCCCAATCTTCCATCCTTAAAACAAGTGAATCACCATCTCCAGCACAACTTAACATCCTACGGTGTGCAAACCTAGCAGCCTCCCGACATAGAGCTTCTAAATCAGCACCTACATATCCATTGCAGGATGCAGCAATAGATTGTAGATCAACATTTCCATCCAAATGAAGGTTCTTCGTGTGGAGCTAAACCAAAGTAAGGAGGACATAATTTCATTAAAATGGATGTGGAGATAGCCATTAAAATGGACGTCATTTTACTGTTGAATAGGAAACAAAATAACGTCCTCTTTTATATGTGTACAATTCAATTACAGAGCTTTCTATTTATTAATTAAATTAAAGCAATATTGACATCTATCATGATATTAATCACAGAATAAAGTATGCATAAAAGAAGAGAAGTTGATAATCATTAAAACCTCAAGAATTTGCAAGCGTTCATCCACAGTAGGAACTGTGACTTCAATTTCAGAATCAAAACGCCCTGGCCTTCGTAACGCTGGATCAACCCCTTCCACCCTAATATGACACATACAAGCAACAACTCTCTCTTAACAGAGAACTTCAGGATATGAATACAAATAATTGGTATGCAAAAAATGCTAGAAGGGTGCAGATTGTAGAAAGCTGAACCTAATTATGAAAACTAATACTGTAATAAATGGTTTCATCATATACTTCATGATGTCTAACCTGTTAGTCGATGCCACCACAACAATGCGTGGAAGCTTCCTTGCTGAAGTATTGATTCCATCCATCAAGGTTAGAAGCTGACCAACTATGCGGGATTCCTGTTCTCTCCTGGGCAATAGATAATTCTTAGAATCCATGGCAAAATATCAAATCTACAAAGTTATCACAAATTCCAAATTTTACCTGGTGTCACGGCGGGGGCAAATGGCATCAATTTCATCAATAAAAATAACAGAAGGCTTCCCTGATGATGCATGGGAATATGCTTGAGCAAATGCTTCCCTTAGATATTTCTCACTTTCTCCAGCATGTGCTCTATGAACAGAATATGGACTGAAGATGCATACACAAACATATATCAAAATAAATCACATTGATAAGTATAAGAAAAAACGTATAACAAAATTATAACAAGAAATAAAAGGTTCATAGAATCATCATTAGCATAATAATTAGGCAACATAAGTGGCATCTCTCAATAGTCCAGATTGAGTACTTGATCATAGTTAGATGTGCATCACTCTCTCGAACAACAGCTTGAACCAGGCTAGTCTGACACACAACGAACAAAGAAATATTGGCAAAACATATTTCAGTAAGACTACATCATTTCTAACTAATAAGAATGAAAGAATTTCTTAAAAAAAAAAAAAAGATTTTTGTGCATCCATATGCGACATATATAAATGGTGCGGCATTCTCGAGCCACGTCATTCAGGCTCTCAGTCTGAAAATAAACATGCTAGAATTAACAGCCAGACGGAATTTTTTTCCTCTTCAATGTTTCACTTACATACTCATTTTTAACTTCCTCCACAAAATTGCATAACTATTAAACATCATATATACAACTCAGGTAGTATAGCTCAAAATGACGTTTATAATCTAACTCAGGAATCAATGGTGTTCATAAAAATGATACCTTTCCGGTGCCTGGAGGCCCGAAAAGAAGCAATCCTTTGGGCCACTGTTGAAGAAGACCACCAAACAAAGGGGAAACCATCCAATAAATTAGAATCGGGGTTATCTTCCGTAAATTAGCAGCAAAGAAAAAAATATTGTTACATTAAAATAATAAATCTTTACCTTGAGGCCGAGCTTCCGAGATTCATTGGAGTAGAGGAAAGGGTAGATGATGAGCTCCCTCAGGACTTCCAGAGCTCTGCTATTGCCTGCCATGGCCTCCTCGGCTCTCCATTTTCCATCCCTCCCGCTGTCGCTTCCCATCTTGATTGAACTCCTCCCGAATTGGATTTAGGTTTTTGATCGACCGGGAAGTGCAAAAGGCGCGAAAGGAAAGGAGCAGAGAAGGGGACGATGCGAAAACCCTAAACCCCCTGCGACGGGTGTAGCTGGGCGGCGCAAATGAAGCGGTTCGGGAAGGCGAACTTCGAGCCAAACCGGACCCGAGCTAGTCCAACGACTCCCGGTCCGTTAATGAACCCTAGCCGAACCACTCCAAGCCGAGTCCTTGACAAATAAATAAAATTCTAAAAAGAAACTCTGACATCGGCACTGATGTCGGCAAGGAAATAACTTTTCGTTCCGAAGTTAAAAGTACTTCAAAAAAAAAAAAAAAAAAAAAAAAAAGCCTAACCCTAACCCTAACCAAGGAGAAATTATATCCTACACCACCAATGGCCCTCTCTCATTCTAAGGTGCCCTATTCATCAAGCCCCAGAAAAAAATCATGAGTTAATTGGCATAACGTATGGTCATAATGGTGCATGCGGTGTAAGATATAATTTGTCCTAACCAAAAGATTGGATCGGCATAATCTAAGAACCGATGTTATATGAAAATAGCAATAAATTAGAGTGTACACAAGATCGAAAGTAGAGTATTTGAGATATGGCGACAGAGGCGTGACATGGCAGGGCGTTGGAGGAGACTAGAGAGACAAGAATCAAGGCACTTTTCTTTTCTTTTTTCTTTTCTTTCTCTTAGCTGTAAAGTGCGAGGTGGAGGATATGTTGACTGGTTTCTTTGTTTCATATTATCGGACGAAGATGATTTTCAAGTTTAATTATTTCTTGTAAGAACTTTGATGCATCCGAGCCTACTAAACTGATACCAACACATGGACAACGACCCTTCTAGGTCCTTTTACTGTGTTAACAAGGAGAAGAAAAAAATCGTGATGATTGAATTAAACCGTTCCAAAATTATTAGAAGGGCATGGTCTCTTTCCAATCATTATAACAATATATTATATTATAATAAATAAAAAATTTAATAGCTAAATTTTAATAATATATTATTGATGAATTTTTTTCATCATCAGTGCTGGCATATACATGGTAAATGGAGGAGAATTCCATATAAATTGAATTAGCCTCGTTCCCACTTTTTTCCCTAATTATTTTTAAATATAATATGATAATTTCGTAAATTATAATAAATAGAAGATCTTGATAGTCATTTTTTATATTAAATAATAAATTTTAATGATGACCAAAATCGAGGCTACTGATATCTTTTGTCGATATCATTAATATTAAAATTCCTAAAGTATCATTAATTTCAACATCATTGATCTTTCTTATATTAATTGTTCTTTATATTTTTTCAGCCTTGTGGAACAAACAATGCAACCATGGGATTATGAAAACCAGGTAATCCGATTTTTTTATGAGAGGGAAGAGCTGTCACTGGGCTCGTCGTTCCCTACCTCATCTCATACTCTTACATGTCCCTCGCATGCTCCGACATCCATGACCAGGAGCGGCCCAATGTATTTAGGGGCCCAAGGCCGTTTTGTCTTTGAGGTCTTCCCTACAGTGGGCCGGCCTAAGGTGAATTCACAGGGGGCCTTTTTTTTCCATTTTGTCTTTGAGGCATTTCCTGCGGTGGGCCTTCTTTGGGCCGGGGCCTTAGGCAACCGCCTCAGTGGCCTAAGGGTTGGACCGGCTCTGTCCATGACACACATGTGCGCTGCGTGGTTCTATTTCTCAGACAAGAGTCATTTAGCACTTCCAACTGTGAGCTGACGGCCAAACGTGTTACTTGCATCTCACCCTGCGTCCATGACAGAGCTGCACACGACGGACACTAGGTGTAGGCCGGACCATCTTCAAGAATGATTCAACCATAGTGATTGATTGGATCAAAAGTCGGAGATGTACAGGCAAGGGCAGGCTGCTGCTATTTGACATTCGCGGACTACTACAGGAGTGTAGTGCCCATCAGACTGCACACGTCTAAAGGAAAGCAAATTGTGCAGCTAACTGGGTTGCCGGATCACCATTCTGGAGGTTTTATTTGAAGGGAGCATGACATAGCGCTAGATTCTTTTTCTACTTTATTATTTTTGGATTTTATTGGCCGCATCCATATTTGTAGCTGCCGTTGTACCTAAAAAAATAATAAAAGGAAGAAAGAAGAAGAAGAAGAGCGGCAGCTAGGGGTGCAAATAGGTTGGGTCGGATTGGGTCCTGGGTGACCCCGATCCGATCCGGTTTTTTGTTCGGGTCCTAATTTTGGACCCAGATTCGACTCGGTTGAAGAACGGGTCGGATCGGGTCGGGTTCGGGTTCGAGTTGGATCGGGTTCGGATCCGAACAGGGTCCAATTTTTTTATGCTTTTGGGAAAGAACTGGGGCAAATCTAATTTGGCCATATCATAATTATAAGGTGCTGGGTGACCCATGACTTGAAAGACTTGCAATTGACCTCCAGTCAGAACAGATGACCCCTGACTTACTAAGTAAGTCGGTCTACAAGCCAAATTTCATATCACACTATTTTTTGTCCGTATGACTGATTGGACGGAACTTGGTGTCCCCCACCTCCCCTCTCACGAGGACAAAAAAAATCCCAGACCTTCCAAAATCCAATTCCATTGCAGAAAACTGGCACATGACCCATATTCAGTTCAGCGTTCCCTCACTTTAAAAAAAACAGAAACCAAAAAATAGAAAAAAAAAAAAAAGCCAGCTACCGAGACACCAGAGGTATCAACAGTGTAATAGATCGAGAGGGGATCTTGACGGACCAATAGTGCCACGACCCATACAAAGAAAAAAAAACTCTCTTTTGCTTCTTTTTTTTTTCCTCTCTTTTTCACTCTTCGGGTCCATTTGGATCGGACCGGATCCGTTCGGTAAATCCAGACCCGACCCAAAAAATGATTTGGGTCCAATTTTAGGACCCGACTCGGACCCATGGTCCTAAAATTCGGATCGGGTCGGGTCTACGCGGGTCCGGTCTCGGGTCGACCCGACCCATTTGCAGCCTTAGCAGTAGCTGCACACGTGCTGACGTATGGGATCAAATGTGCTTTCGTGTGAAAATGCCACGTCCGTGCGATACCAGCCGTCCGCTGAATAGGACAATTCCATCAATCTTGTTCCTCCACATGACGACTCTGTATATGTATGTCTGTTGTTGTCTTCTATCAGGTATACTTTGGTACCGCACCACCTGTCAACTCTGAAAAATTAGATAAAAAATATCAAATCTTAAATAGATTCGGCTCGACTAAAAATGAATATTATTCAAATCTAGGGTCCGGCTAATGATCATCTTAAGAGAATTCTAACAATTCTAAAAAAATCTAACATGGAAGCAAAGACGAATTACTAATCGTATTCATACTGAGATTAATTTTGTTATCTTGCTGGTCCTCGATGTAACAAATGTGAAAATCTTCTACAAAAAGAGAGGGATGCCATATTTGGACCAATATTTTACTTGCATGATTCTATTAATGGGTCGGATCTAGTTTCTATTGGATAAGCTCTTTATTGAATGGATTATGGGAGAATTCATGTAACTAGAAACAGTATAATTCCTGCGAGTGACATGGAAAAAATCCATAAATCTTGAAAGTATCCTAAATTCATTGCTTGAGACACTGACAAATAAAGTGTATTAGTAGGTAGTAAAGAACCCAATAATATACCGCTGCAGTTCTATTGGAAGGATGCTAACATCTTTGAGAGACCGTTTTACTCCTAATCTTATTTCGCCAAGTTCAACACAATGACATGCACAAACATCTGTGAATTAAAGTTATACACAATAGGTTAGATCTTTCCCCTCTCAAAGATAGTTTAGACCTTTGAGAATTTTCAGTAAATATCAGGGAAAAAACACAAGAGGGTCATTGAAGATGTAAGGATATTTTGAAGGTTTATATGCGAGAAGCTTTCTTTCTTGCTTTCTTTTTCCCTTTGAGCCAAAGTAGTTTTCAATCTCAAGAACTCCTCCAAGAGTCATTCAAAGAACAAGATGATACAGCCTCTTTTATTTTACACCTCCAAGATGTATTATATAATGCACTTGCTGAACGTAAAGCCTTTTTTCCAAATAAAAGCAAGGAAAAAGGAACAAAAAATACATGATATTATGGTTAGGGCTTCTCCATTATGATTATATAAGGTTGTCTACGCTGCGGCTGAGATCCGCCGGCGGCGATTAGAGCTGGCACGATGATAACGAGGCACCCCAACCTGCTCTTTTGTAGATGTTTCAAACTCTCTTTTTTCATCTATCAAAATTTGCTGGCCACGACATTCCACGCTACAAAATCCTTGGTCACCCCTGCATTAACATCACAAATTGTAACAATCCAAAGCCTCATCCAAAAAAAAACTAGTCGGAAAGTATTACTTGAGTTTTTTGATTATAAATAAGTATCCAAGATCTACCCAGCAAATAACTGATGCGGGACTAAAGACACACCCACACATGTCCTCGCATAAATACAACAAGCAAATTGCACCACCAGCAAGATATGAATATTCTTGCCATATCCTACGAGATCTTAAACTTATGGAATAATGAACATTAGATTTTCTGAAAAAGTTTACTTACTAATATAATTTTGGCATGATGGAAAACATGTAAATTCAAAAACAAAATAATAGCTGATGCGGGATTTGCACCCCGTCACCAGCACAGCCCGCACACCAGCCGAGCAGGGAAAGCGACTGCGTCCTCACCGAGGTATTGTCCGCTTTGGGGATCGGGGATCGTGACCGCTCCCGGGGGTCCGCGCTCTGACGGCGCCCCGGGTGGAACCACCCATTCCACCCCTCACGAGTTTGCCCTTCAAAAGGCGCCTCAGTGAGAAGAGGTTATTGAGCCCCCCATTTAAGGCACAGACCTTTCCGCTGATTAGCCGATGTGGGACTAAATTCGGGGAACCCCCCGTAACAATAGCAATTCTGAAAAAGAAAAATATTTGATAGTTTTAAAATTAAAAAAAAATAAAATGAAAAATGAATACATAAAGAAATCCTGGGAGAGATCAAGCAAGAAATTAACATCAGCCATCATGTTTTTGAAAACTTAATGAACATCATGAAAAAATTTTAAAGTTTTTTCAATATTGAGAATACTAACAAATCAGTCGATCTAACCTTCGACCCTTTTCCCCACTTTTGAGGAAACTAGTTCTAGGTAACTAAAACACGTATCTCATACATTTATACCAGATTTTAATCTATTACAACCTAAAACGGAGGAAACTATGTTAATCTATGAGGAAGCTACTTCTTTCCTTCAATCATGTAGAGATAGAGGAGATTGGAACTGGCGAGATACCTATACATGTAAACATCCTTCTCAGGGCTTAGTTCCCTCTTGCACAGGAAGCATGCCTTAAGGAAGCCTAACTGCTGAAAATTCATGGGACTTTGGGGAGCCCTAGCAGTTGGCCTGCATGACTTCAACGTAGACTTGATAACAATGTTCTCTCCTTGCCCGGTTTGCTGTATCAGAATCCGGAGACCTACGAGGCCTTCGGGTGCTTGTGCCAAGTTCTTGAGCCCTCCATTAATGCCTACTCCAGTATTGGCAGCCTCACCACCTTCCTCCAATGGATGGAAGATGCTCTTTGTTCTTGGGAGCATCTTGAGGAGAAGAAGAGAAGGTAAGGGAGGAGGGTGGAAGGAAAGAAGAGAAAGGAGTTGGGGGGGCCTCTTTAGCAATGGGATGAGGGTTGTGGGGTGGAATTAGGAAGCCATGGATATGTAGAGCCCCTTGATGTCCACAGGGATCCATCACTTCTTTCACATGGCATAATGCTCGATCTTTGAACGGGGCTAAAACTAGTTAAGTTAATGGTGTTATAATTAACATGTGGGTTTAAGTTAGGCCAAACCATGTGGAGAGTACGGCTTATGTAGATTAATTTAATGTTAGGCGTGCATTTTAATGCGATTCTAGTGCTGTTAATGAGTGGTTTTCACTGTGTCCTTTTGACTGCAGACCAGTATTCTATGACTAAAGAAATTGCCACCGGTGAAACAAAGACTCATAATATAATATTTGCTAAACTACGAGAACAAGAGAAATGGGCACGAAAATCATTGCACCAGTGGCCATAATAAAATCATATCACAACAGTAATTTCTTTTTCAAAGCAAAAGTCAGACCATATTATGATACAGCCGTTCGTATGACTTCGTTGATATACTTGTTAATTTTAATATTTATTTTGTTGGAGAAATATTAAAAATTTTAAAAAAATGAAAAATGTGATTTTTTTATTAAATAAATATTTTGATCGATGTATTGACATCATATTAATTGATATTGTAGGACATGCATGTTTCCTTATAAATTCGAGGAAGGGCTAAGTTTTTTAGACAGCCAAACTTATCCCTCGGAAATATTTCTCCTGCATGTATACAAAGAGGTTTGGGACAAGAGATATTTTAGACAGCCACATATAAAAGATCTACTAAAACTATGTTTAGAAGCAGAATAAGAGGAGGTGCAAATCTTCAGCTACATATTCAATGAAGTACTTGGATTAAGCCACTTCTTAGGAAGAGCAAATAGGTATTTGGTATATAATTTTTTGTGTTTTAAACGTACTTATTTCACTTAATTCAGGAATAAATTATACCATGATGTAGAATAAAGTAATTTATGTCGCAAAAAAAAGGAGTTGGAGTAAATTAAACTTATTTAGTCTGGATTAACTTATCCTATAATTTTTAGATGTAACTTAAGATGAAAGAGTCGTAGCCGAGTGAAGCCTAGCACTTTGCCAACTCGACCATGTGGTTTGAGTCCTTTCTTGTGCTTTGGCCCTTTTCCTCTACACATCTTTTAAGGAAGCCTTATACCACTTTTGAGTTCAGAAGGGAACAAATGAAGAGACCAATGTCCACTTGCTGCTAATTTTCTTACACCATTCTTAAGGCATGGAACACGTTCTGTGTGGGACGACGAGAAGGGCAACTCCACTTTACTTACAGGAAAATTAATATGGACCATTCCTCGATCGATTCGTTACTCACTTTTGGAACGTTTAATTACCGCTGTAAAAAAAAATTAATTTTCCCCTCTACAGTTGCATATGAAAGTACCATAGGCCTGGGGCGGAGCTGAGGGCAGCCTGGGCAGGTTTGAGATATGTGCGTCATGCATTACAGGCTAGAGATATTCTTCTGAAGGGCGACTCCACGACGATCATTGGATGGCTATCATTGGCTTCAGGCGGGATAGGCGATTACCACCCATTGGTGAGAGATATTCGAGCCATGGGGTGTGATGGGATGGTTGTTCAGGTGAGGCATGTGTTTAGGGAGGCGAATGAGGCGGCGGACTAGGTCGCCTCCTTTGTTGCCAACCACTCAGGAAACCATCTATGGGTGGGAGAGGCGAAGTTGCCCAGGGTCTTCCGTGATGTTTTGCTTTTTGATTTTCTTGACTATATCCGTACACGTTATGTATGATACTTCCGTTTTTAGCCAAAAAAAAAAAAAAAAGTACCATGGTCGACCTGCCTTCATCATGTTTTTTTTTTGTGCGGTAAAAATAGATGTTAGCATCTCATCTGCAAGCTTCTTGCTGTCTTGTTACATTTCTTGTGAATAATGAAAAGTTTTTCCTTTTTCCTACTTGCCAGAGTGTTTTCAAGAAATTAACCATAAGTTGTGTTTGGACTCCATAAACGTCAAGGTGAATCTGCATCATCCCAATATTTTAGGGAAATCGCCCCGACAGAAAGGTAGTTATCTTTGGCAAAAAAAATAAATAAGGAGAGGACCAACAAGTAGCTCTTGTAGGCTTTTCTTTTTGACTTAGATGAAAGTAAGGATTCAGATAATATTATAATGTTTGTTATAATGTAAATAATATTTTAGTTTGAATTACAAAGTTTCAAACTAATTTGTGCTGGTCCTCGAGACAACCCGATGAAAATAATATTTTTGTTAAATGAACAATAATTTTAAAAATAATGCCATGAGTTTAATGTCTTTCGAAGAATGTTTGTTATTCGTTCATTCCACTACCTGTCACTAAGGATGGACCAAAAAAAAAAACTTTAAATACTCGAGCCTAATTGCAAAAGACAATTATTGTTTTGTCAAAACATCATTATAATAACTGTTATAATAATTATTATTCAAGTGCTAAAAATTTTTATTTTATATATTGTCGGCAAATAAGACCATTATCACAGGTTCAAATATTGCTGGCAACACATTGTGACAAATAATAGGTATCGGTTTTGAAAATAACATTGTTATTAAAACCGAAATCTTATGGGCGGATGAAGCTATCTTTTAAAATCAGGTTACAATATTCTTACAGTGTGACCTCCAAATATATTTAAAAATTAACCATTAATTTTTTTGAGGTACATGCTCTTCCAAAGTCCATGATCATTCAAAAATTCTAACATAAGTATACTTTCATGCCAAGGTGTAGTAAGTGGGTCCATATTGCCACGTGGCGCAACTTGAGGAGCGTCGACCATGAAGAATGAGATCAGATCCATGCATGGATGCAGGGGTGCGGCCTTGATTGCGATATTTGATGCTCTTTTGGGACCCTACCATTTGGCTTCCTCGCGCCGGCAAGCTTGGTAGGGTCCTGCGCTGAAAGCGCCGGCTAACCAAATGGTGAGGCCTCTTGAATTCAGATCTTTGCAATCTTGCGTTGATGAGATTTGGATGGAATATTAGAGATACTTTGGAGAAAACACCTCTCTTGTTGTTGACTATTTTCTATGAAGTTCTTTAGAAAATAAAAGAAAAATTAAATTAAATTAAAAGAAGGAGGAGGAGGAGAAAAGTAAATTGAGTAAGGTTACAAATGGGTCGGGTTGGCCCATGACCCGATCTGACCCGACTCGTTTTGGAGGACTCGTGGAGCTAGGTCAGGTCCTAAAATTGGACCCGTTCTATTTTTCAGATCAGGTCTAGGTTTACTGAATTCAGAACTGACCTAACCCATTTGAAATTTGGGTAATTTTGGATTTTCAATCCTACGCCTTGACTCCGAATCTGTAAAATTATTTGAGCTCACGAGCTGCAGCCCACGAGGGTGCAAACACAAGTTCTGAAGTCATGGATAGATTGACCTGAACCAGACCTGACCTAAATCCGGACCCAGACCTGGATCCGAACTGGATCCGACCCGAACCTGAATCAGATCGAATTTTTTTGGTTGGGTCCAGGTTATACATGGACCCGACCCGAATGACCCGTTGGGTCAAAAATTGTTGCAGCGAACCCAACCTGATCCTATTCGATAAAATTATGAGCCGCACTAACCTAGGCTTGGCTGACTCTAATTCTGTTCATTTACACCCTTAAACCATGTTCGGGTTGTTGTTTGCCATCTAAGATTTACGCAAACATGTTTGACGTGGAAACTAATTAAAGGATATCTCATTCATGCCTAGAGGTGCAAATGGGTCGATCGGGCCAACCTAGTTTCTTGTTTGGATTCTAATTTTGGACCAGACCCGACCTTGGATAACATTTTAGCTCTAGACTCTATTTTGTTATTCCACTATTTTTAACAAACTATCAATTTGCAAATTTAGGCCCGTTCTGCTTCAACTTGAGAATACTACACGATCTATAATTTGGACATATGATTGGACTAGTGCTTGTGTGAGATGGATCAGCCACAATTTCCCATGGACCAGGGCTTATTCTGGTGCAAGCTTAATGAATGACAAGAGAGCCAATCCATGAAGGACATAATGAACCCTGACCCATCTGCAAAGAGTGCTGGGTGACGAATTTATCCAACGAACGGAACTTTCGATAGAAATCTCGTTTGAAATCTGTTATTTAGAATCTGTTGAATTTTGCAATTAAAATGAACAGAACTCTCAATAGAGATCTCGTTTGAAATCCAACGATAACGAATTAATCGACATAATATGATACAAACTATAATGGTTTTCCATTAAAGGCATCAATCCTCAAGGTTAAAAGAGCACTTAGTCAAGATCCAATAATTCATTCATCATACCAGAGAATTATGGGGTGACGATCTTGGATCTTGAACTACCTGTAGCCACTTCCAGAAAATTATATTCCAGAAGTAATGGATTATTCCACTTGTCAAGCGTTGTCATGGATGCGATTGGATTAAATGGATGATACGTGCAAGCAACATAAGAGGAGATACCGCACAAGATATAAGATATTCGAAGAAAGGCAGAAAACGACCTAAACTTTGGCAAAGAGTGCTGGGTGACGCAGATTCCTTTTAAACCCATATTTTAGGTAAACAACCTAACTCTTAGGTAATATAAATATATTTTTAGCCCTCTCAACCTCGAAACTTTTGCCTCTAAAGGGGTTGGATGAACTAACTACATGTCCCTCCACCTCTACATGCAGCTGAAAATATTTTAGATATCCTACCAGAGTTCGTTAGGTCTAATATTAATGTCGATCAACTTAGCAAAATAATACTTATCTGCCTAGGAAAATTACTTTCTATACTATTTGCATCATGCGACCCTACACGCCATCAATCACAGTCTCTCAGTTTTATAAGCTTCATTCATCAAGTGCATATTCTGATGTACTACTACAAAAATGAGCAGTTGTAATTGACAGCATGCACGACTACTGCAGTACTGTGGTTTGGCAGCAACTCCCCCAACTCAAAGCAAGGCTTACTGTTGTGAAAATAAGTATGGAAATTTGAATTAGGTCAGGCGACCCCCACTACGTATTTTCCATCCTCACCATCTTAACCTCACGACCTGATGACATGGAATGCAACAAAATCTATCTCTACTACGCTATAAAGCCACCACCCATCCTCCTCCTTAAATCTAACCTAAACCCTCACCATCCCACCTCTCTCTCTCTCTCTCTCTCTTTCTCTATCTCAATGTTTCGGTTTCGAGTTCTTACTATCACCATCCTCCGTCCATGGTTAGCTCTTATTTCCACGTCCCGGTGACCACACACCAACCGTTCGACTCCGAGTCTTTGCATGCTCTCCTCGTCTCTAACTTGTTCGTCTTTCTTGCCTTGGCAGCCGGCGGTGTTATGCTGTGGCTTCGGCGGCGGCTGAGACCCCACGAGTCCTGCCGGCGGCAGCGGGGACGGAGAAGTCAGGCGCCTGCAGAGCTGTGAAGGAGAAGGAGGCCTTTTGGATGAGGGATCCCAAGACGGGGAACTGGATCCCTGAGAATCGGTTCGCCGACATCGACGCGGCCGAGCTCCGGGCCCGGCTCCTTCCCAAGAAATAATGTAAACCAATTATTGAGCAACAAAAACCCGGTCCGAGCCAATCCGACCGGGTCCCATTTCCTGAACTCGTTGTCCGGTCCGGCTTGTGCAGGCTCTCATAATCTTATTTTTAAGAATTTCTTATTATTGTTGCACATTTGTTCCCAAAAAAGATCAAGATAAAATAGAGTGATCTCGATCGTGATGAAAACCTTATATATCTAGTGGTTTGTTCTTCTCTTCTAACTATAAAGTCTTTGTCTTAGCTCCCATCGACTGCCATAGTGTCACCTTTTTGAGGTTATAGGCCTGAAGTTATGAGAACACTTCGACGCCAAATCCTAGTACCAATAAAGAGCAACGTTATGCTTACGTACGTGGAGTCACTTGGACGAATGGCCTTGCATGATGACAATGGCCGTGCAATAGTTGCCGGTGGGAAAAAAAGCTACTAAGGGCGTGACAAGGTTAAACAAGTGTTTTGCTATCCTCCTTGGCCCTTCTCTACTCTGAAAAGAGATGTTATGTCCATACAATCTAAATGAAAAATTTGGTCTTCCTCTTATTTCAGCAACGCCATGTGCCTCAGCACTTGACCAACAAAAGCATTCAGAAGATATATACATTCTATTACAAACTGAAGTAGAATTTTTATTGGCAAAAATATTAAATGAAGACAAACCAAGACACTCATCAATTTTGAAATCATATTGTTCCATTATTGGATACAAGCAATATTGGGATATGCATTCATAAGCTAATTAGAAGGAGCAATGTCTTCGCCTTTCTCGGAAGGCAACCGACGCTGCTGAAGCAGCTAACATAGCTCCTGATGTATCCTATGCACAGCGCCTTCTCGGTGCAACTGGAATTCTTGTCGTTCTGGATCGAGCTTTCTACAGACTACAGGTTAGCAGGCTAAAAACTTTAAGTCAGGACTGCTTTATGACATTGGATGTGATTACTAGGGAAATGAGACGTATATTTGTAGCATGGCAGTACATGATATTTGTAGTTGTTCTTAGTTGGATGGTGATTTACACTGCTGTGTGGAAGTTCCCTGGGACATGGCATATATTGGATGCTGGATCCTCATTCAGGAAGGTAATTAGATCCCATCCATCATTTCCCGGCTGAAGAATTTCCATGAAGCTGTTCATGGACACGTACTCTAGTCTTCTAAGTTAAAACTTTGGGATGGAAAACTAGAGAGCCATGCCCCAGAGTTCCCATGCTAGTTTTCCATGCCTTGGACGGACGGGTTACTGCCAGCTTGTAATCATGGTTGCAAGGCAGAACCATCTCCATGGTTTGTCGTATTAAAGAAAAGATTAATGCTTTAGAATCGCTTAGCTAGAGTGATCTTTTTTGAGCGAGATTCTTGAGTCACCGTAGCATTGCTCCAAGGAAAAATTAAGGGGAACTTGCTCAGCGGTCCATTTATTGACCGAACTTTAACATTAAATCCCTGTTGACCGGTTGTTTAACAACCGGTCCATATATATTTCAACATTGCTTTATGGGACCAAAATGCCCCCGCCTCTCCCATTCCCACCGAAGAAGGAGAAGAAAAAGGCAGCCGCCGGCCACGGCCCACCCCCTCCCGCGCCTGCCGCCGGCCACAGCCCGCCCCCTCCCGCACCCGCTGCCCCCTTTCGCGCCGCCGGAAATACCTCCGCCCCCACGGTGGGGAGGTGCCAAAGAAGAGGAGTCGCTGCCCCCCCGGTGGCCCCATCCTGTGGCCGCCACCGTCCGACCCCCTTCCGTAGCTGCCGGCCTCGCGAGAGGAGAAGGAAGAAGAAAGAAGGAGAAGGGAAGAAGAGAAGAAAAGAAAAAGAAAAAGAAAAGAAAAGAAAAGAAAATGAAAGAAAAAGAAGAAAAGAAAATAAAATAAAAATAAAAATAAAGTTAACTGTGTTCCTAGACAAGTTAATTGTGTTCACAGACAACTTAACTGTGTACACAGACCTGGAGTCGACCTCTGCTCATCTGGAGTCGACCCCTTAACAGCACGAGTCGACCCCTGCTCACCTGGAGTCGACTCTCAGGCTTTCCTAGACAAGTTAACTGTGTTCACAAACAAGTTAACTGTGTTCCTAGATAACTTAACTATGTACCTAGACAACTGTGTTCCTAGACAAGTTAACTGTGTTCCCAAACAACTGAACTGTGTTCCTAGACAAATTAACTATGTTCACAGACAACTTAACTGTGTTCCTAGACAACTGTGTTCCTAGACAAATTAACTGTGTTCCTAGACAAGTTAACTGTGTTCACAAACAAGTTAACTGTGTTCCTAGATAACTTAACTATGTACCTAGACAACTGTGTTCCTAGACAAGTTAACTGTGTTCCCAAACAACTGAACTGTGTTCCTAGACAACTGTGTTCCTAGACAAGTTAACTGTGTTCACAGACAACTTAACTGTGTTCCTAGACAACTGTGTTCCTAGACAAATTAACTGTGTTCCTAGACAAGTTAACTGTGTTCCTAGACAAGTTAACTGTGTTCCTAGACAAATTAACTGTGTTCCCAAACAACTTAACTGTGTTCCAAGACAACTATGTTCCTAGACAAGTTAACTGTGTTCACAGACAACTTAACTGTGTTCCTAGACAAATTAACTGTGTTCCTAGACAAGTTAACTGTGTTCACAAACAAGTTAACTGTGTTCCTAGATAACTTAACTATGTACCTAGACAACTGTATTCCTAGACAAGTTAACTGTGTTCCCAAACAACTGAACTGTGTTCCTAGACAACTGTGTTCCTAGACAAGTTAACTGTGTTCACAGACAACTTAACTGTGTTCCTAGACAACTATGTTCCTAGACAAGTTAACTGTGTTCCTAGACAAGTTAACTGTGTTCCTAGACAAGTTAACTGTGTTCCCAAACAACTTAACTGTGTTCCAAGACAACTGTGTTCCTAGACAAGTTAACTGTATTCCTAGACAAATTAACTGTGTTCCTAGACAAGTTAACTGTGTTCCTAGACAAGTTAACTGTGTTCCCAAACAACTTAACTGTGTTCCAAGACAACTGTGTTCCTAGACAAGTTAACTGTGTTCACAGACAACTTAACTGTGTTCCTAGACAACTGTGTTCCTAGACAAGTTAACTGTGTTCCTAGACAAGTTAACTGTGTTCCCAAACAACTTAACTGTGTTCCTAGACAACTGTGTTCCTAGACAAGTTAACTGTGTTTACAGACAACTTAACTGTGTTCCTAGACAACTGTGTTCCTAGACAAGTTAACTGTGTTCCCAAACAACTTAACTGTATTCTTAGATAACTGTGTTCCTAAACAACTTAACTGTGTTCACAGACAACTTAACTGTGTTCCTAGACAACTGTGTTCCTAGACAAGTTAACTGTGTTCCTAGACAAGTTAACTGTGTTCCCAAACAATTTAACTGTGTTCCTAGATAAGTTAACTGTGTTCCTAGACAAATTAACTGTGTTCCTAGACAACTTAACTGTGTTCCCAGACAAGTTAACTGTGTTCCCAAACAACTTAACTGTGTTCCTAAACAACTGTGTTCCTAGACAAGTTAACTGTGTTCACAGACAACTTAACTGTGTTCCTAGACAAGTTAACTGTATTCTTAGATAACTGTGTTCCTAAACAACTTAACTGTGTTCACAGACAACTTAACTGTGTTCCTAGACAACTGTGTTCCTAGACAAGTTAACTGTGTTCCTAGACAAGTTAACTGTGTTCCCAAACAATTTAACTATGTTCCTAAACAACTGTGTTCCTAGACAAGTTAATTGTATTCCTAGACAAATTAACTGTGTTCCTAGACAACTTAACTGTGTTCCCAGACAAGTTAACTGTGTTCCCAAACAACTTAACTGTGTTCCTAAATAACTGTATTCCTAGACAAGTTAACTGTGTTCACAGACAACTTAACTGTGTTCCTAGACAAGTTAACTGTATTCTTAGATAACTGTGTTCCTAAACAACTTAACTGTGTTCACAGACAACTTAACTGTGTTCCTAGACAACTGTGTTCCTAGACAAGTTAACTGTATTCCTAGACAAGTTAACTGTGTTCCCGAACAATTTAACTGTTTTCCTTAAACAACTGTGTTCCTAGACAAGTTAACTGTGTTCCTAGACAAATTAACTGTGTTCCTAGACAACTTAACTGTGTTCCCAGACAAGTTAACTGTGTTCCCAAACAACTTAACTGTGTTCCTAAACAACTGTGTTCCTAGACAAGTTAACTGTGTTCACAGACAACTTAACTGTGTTCCTAGACAAGTTAACTGTATTCTTAGATAACTGTGTTCCCAAACAACTTAACTGTGTTCACAGACAACTTAACTGTGTTCCTAGACAACTGTGTTCCTAGACAAGTTAACTGTGTTCCCAAATAATTTAACTGTGTTCCTAAACAACTGTGTTCCTAGACAAGTTAACTGTGTTCCTAGACAAATTAACTGTGTTCCTAGACAACTTAACTGTGTTCCTAGACAAGTTAACTGTGTTCCCAAACAACTTAACTGTGTTCCTAAACAACTGTGTTCCTAGACAAGTTAACTGTGTTCACAGACAACTTAACTGTGTTCCTAGACAACTGTGTTCCTAGACAAGTTAACTGTATTCCCAAACAACTTAACTGTGTTCCTAGACAACTGTGTTCCTAGACAAGTTAACTATGTTTACAGACAACTTAACTGTGTTTCTAGACAACTGTGTTCCTAGACAAATTAATTGTGTTCCTAGACAAATTAACTGTGTTCCCAAACAACTTAACTGTATTCTTAGATAACTGTGTTCCTAAACAACTTAACTGTGTTCACAGACAACTTAACTGTGTTCCTAGACAACTGTGTTCCTAGACAAGTTAACTGTGTTCCTAGACAAGTTAACTGTGTTCCCAAATAATTTAGCTGTGTTCCTAAACAACTGTGTTCCTAGATAAGTTAACTGTGTTCCTAGACAAATTAACTGTGTTCCTAGACAACTTAACTGTGTTCCCAGACAAGTTAACTGTGTTCCCAAACAACTTAACTGTGTTCCTAAACAACTGTATTCCTAGACAAGTTAACTGTGTTCACAGACAACTTAACTGTGTTCCTAGACAAGTTAATTGTATTCTTAGATAACTGTGTTCCTAAACAACTTAACTTTGTTCACAGACAACTTAACTGTGTTCCTAGACAACTTTGTTCCTAGACAAGTTAACTGTGTTCCTAGACAAGTTAACTGTATTCCCAAACAACTTAATTGTGTTCCTAGACAACTGTGTTCCTAGACAAGTTAACTGTGTTTATAGACAACTTAACTGTGTTCCTAGACAACTGTGTTCCTAGACAAATTAATTGTGTTCCTAGATAAGTTAACTGTGTTCCCAAACAACTTAACTGTTTTCTTAGATAACTGTGCTCCTAAACAACTTAACTGTGTTCACAGACAACTTAACTGTGTTCCTAGACAACTGTGTTCCTAGACAAGTTAACTGTGTTCTTAGACAAGTTAACTGTGTTCCCAAACAATTTAACTGTGTTCCTAAACAACTGTGTTCCTAGATAAGTTAACTGTATTCCTAGACAAATTAACTGTGTTCCTAGACAAATTAACTGTGTTCCCAGACAAGTTAACTGTGTTCCCAAACAACTTAACTGTGTTCCTAAACAACTGTGTTCCTAGACAAGTTAACTGTATTCACAGACAACTTAACTGTGTTCCTAGACAAATTAACTGTATTCTTAGATAACTGTGTTCCTAAACAACTTAACTGTGTTCACAGACAACTTAACTGTGTTCCTAGACAACTGTGTTCCTAGACAAGTTAACTGTGTTCCTAGACAAGTTAACTGTGTTCCCAAACAATTTAACTGTGTTCCTAAACAACTGTGTTCCTAGACAAGTTAACTGTGTTCCTAGACAAATTAACTGTATTCCTAGACAACTTAACTGTGTTCCCAGACAAGTTAACTGTGTTCCCAAACAACTTAACTGTGTTCCTAAACAACTGTGTTCCTAGACAAGTTAACTGTGTTCACAGACAACTTAACTGTGTTCCTAGACAAGTTAACTGTATTCTTAGATAACTGTGTTCCTAAACAACTTAACTGTGTTCACAGACAACTTAACTGTATTCCTAGACAACTGTGTTCCTAGACAAGTTAACTGTGTTCCCAAACAATTTAACTGTGTTCCTAAACAACTGTGTTCCTAGACAAGTTAACTGTGTTCCTAGACAAATTAACTGTGTTCTTAACTGTGTTCCCAGACAAGTTAACTGTGTTCCCAAACAACTTAACTGTGTTCCTAAACAACTGTGTTCCTAGACAAGTTAACTGTGTTCACAGACAACTTAACTGTGTTCCTAGACAAGTTAACTGTGTTCACATACAACTTAACTGTGTTCACAGACCTGGGGTCGACCCCTGCTCACGTGGAGTCGACCCCTTAATAGCACGAGTCGACCCCTGCTCACCTGGAGTCGACTCTCTCAGGCTTTCCAGAGAGCTGTTTTTTCTGCCTGATTTCAGGGGTCGACTCCATATCTTTAGGGGTCGACCCCAGCTTGACCCCAGCTCAGCATAAGTCTACAATAATTTTCTAATAACACTTAACTGTGTGCACAGTCGAAATAACTGTGTTCTGGGGTAGAATAAGTGTGTTCCGGGATGATTTAAATATGTTCCAAGCTTATTTAACTGTGTGTCATGTTAGATTAAGTGTATTCCAAACTTATTTAATTGTTCCAAGCTTATTTAACTTTATTTTTATTTTTTTCCTTTTTTTTCTTCTTTTTTTTTCTTTTTTTTTCTTCTCTTCTTCCCTTCTTCTTCTTTCTTCTTTTTTCTCCTTCCGCGAGCTGGCGGCACACAGTTAAGTTGTCTGCGAACACAGTTAACAGGACTGTGTACACAGTTAAGTGTTCTTAGAAAATTGTTGTAGAAGTGAGCGAGTCGACCCAAGATTCTCACGAGTCGACCCCAGCAGAGCAGGAGTCGACCCCAGTTCAAACTTTTTCTTTTCTTTTTCTTTTTTTTCTTCTCTTCTTCCCTTCTTCTTCTTTCTTCTCTTTCTGCGAGGCCGGCGGCGCCGGAAAGGGGCTGGGCCACGGCGGACGCTGGAGGAGGGCGGGCCGTGGCCGGCGACAGCCGCAGGATGCGGGACGGCGCCCTTCTTCCTCTTCTTCGGCACCTTCCCACCATGGGGGCGGGGGCGGAGGCATTCCCGGCGGCGGGGCCGCGGGAGGGGCTCGGGAGGAGGCGAGCCGGGCCGGCGGCGGCCGCGGGAGGGGGCAGGCCGCGGTCGGCAGCAGCCGCGGCTCGGAGATTACAGTTTGGAAAGTCTCTGAAATTTTTCTTCTTCGGAAGGATGGGAGATCATGAGGGAAGGGGCATTTTCGGTATCTTATTTCAAAATAAAAGGGGCTCAGGGACCGGGAATTACAGTTTGGAAAGTTTCTGGACCAGTTGTTTTAGATTTAATTAACAAGGACTTTTTGTTACAGTGGAGTCTTTAGAGGGATGGGAAAATAAATTCTCCAAAAATTAAATGCTCTGTTCAATACCATGCAAATTCAGCTGCAGGCCGCAGGAAAGAGGAGAAAAAAAAAAAGCTTAAGATGACATGGGTTTGCATGATACGGTTATTTTTTTTTTGTTTAGCTAAAATCGGAAGTATCATACCAAACGTGTACGGATATAGTCAAAAAAATTAAAATGCAAAACATCGTGCAGAGCACTAGGCAACTCCGCGTCACCCACCCATAGGTGTCCCTCCGAGTGGTCTGCAACAAAAGAAGCCACCTAATCGACCGGCCCATTGGCCTTCCAGTAGACATACTTCATCTGAATGGCCAGCCCATCCTTAACCATGATCCGGATATCTCTCAATAACGGATGGTAATCACCGATATCTTCGAATTATATGCGCTAGTCCCAAGTTATACGTGCAGCATGAGTTAAACGTATATATTTAAATAAGTTAGTGTTAAGTCATAAAACCAATACGGATCCGTGGCGCAATGGTAGCGCGTCTGACTCCAGATCAGAAGGTTGCGTGTTCGATTCACGTCGGGTTCAAAACCCCGATCCCATCAACGGATCTTTCTTTTTTCTTTTTTATTGTTTTTTGGTTTTTTTTCCTCGAGTGCTGAGTTTTTTTATTCTTTTCTTTTTTTTTTTTTTTTTTTTGCTGTTTGTTCACCAAAACATCAGAAAAATTAAAAATTTTAAACCATCGTAAAGCTGTCAACTTTCTGTGCCTTGCTCTTGGTTAGCCATCCCATCCAATCCTGCATGCCGCAACCTCAAGAAAAAGATACCACCTTACACGAGTGAATGCAATGAGTTTGATGGACAACACGATAGCAATCCATAGGAAATGATGTGCATGTAGTGCTTTCACAATACAGCCAACCACCAAAACTCCTTAGTTGCCATATGTTTTCAGACTTCAAATCCTGAAAAAAAATAAATCTCATAAGCCAGTGGAGACAAACTGTTTCCACTGAATAGGATGGACAAAAAAAAACAGTTTGTGATGGCCTGGTGGGTCACTTATAGTAATTAGGCAGCACACATCACCTCAGAGTGAATGCAATGAGTTTGATGGACAACACGATAGCAATCCATAGGAAATGATGTGCATGTGTTGCTTTTCACAATACAGCCAACCACCAATACTCCTTAGTTGCCATATGTTTTCAGAGTTCAGAGTCCTGAAAAAAAAAAAATTCATAAGCCAGTGTAGCCAAAGTGTTTCCACTGAACAGGATGGGAAAAAAAAAGTTTTTGATGGGCTGGTGGGTCACTTATAGTAATTAGGCAGCACACATCACCTCAGATTTAATACCATGCCCAACACTTTCAGGTATCAAATAAATTATTCACTTAAGGAAGCCATCAGATCCCACATAAAGTGGCTTAGAATTCATAGAGTTCTGATCAACACAATGTTTGCTGGATTGGCTCATACTAGAGGCAAGAACTACTTTAGGGAAAATTCATTTGAAGAGGAAGCATATTTTAATTTGGCACTGGCGTACTTGAACCAATTTGAGGATTTCATAAGCTTTAGAAGAGAGGCTTGATAAGTGTTCCTAGATTTCAAGTCTAATAAAGCCAATTAAATCAGGTTCAGAATGGGTCATGTCATCAACAATAATGCTCTTGTTTCCAACGACCTTTCCTAAATATAATCGTGAGGACAGAGAAGCTAGTGATGGTGGTTGTAGCATGATGCCAATTAGAAAAAGCAGCCAACAAGAAGAAAAGCTCATTTTATCAATACAGGGCCGACCATGGAGCTCCAAAAAAAAAAGCCACACCAAGACATTAACTTAAAGTAAAATCTTAGATTAAAGTATAATGTTCTTGGCAACCAAACATTAGCTTAGAGTATAATATTCTTGGCAACTAAAAAGATCAAAAAATGATGGAGAATTAAAATCATGTGTAGTTTGTCGAACCAAAAATTCTGATTTCTTTCCTTTTCTCTCTCTCTTTTGAAAACCAACAACTCTCATTTCTTAATTTAAAGAAAACGAAAGGTTCTGAAAGCTAAACGCATGTATAATGGTGATGTCAAATTATAATTATCAGCAAGAGCAGATAAGGATAAAGACAAGTAGAAATTTTATAGTACACAAAGATAATGTTATCCATGAGATTAGTTTTTTCAACTAAAAAGCTGAGGTGAGCAAATGGACCTCCTCACCAATCAGGCCTTGACATATTAAACAATGACAAAAACAACTAAATAACAACTGCAATATTGTATTATCTTTGTTGGGGCCAACGTCACTTCTATGATGAGGCTACTCATTAATTCAAGCAATGCATCACTTGCTGTAATGGCTGAAAACCAAGTACCAAATACAACCTCCTCCTCCTCCATCTCTCCTCACACACACATAGAGACACAATAGCTGGGACAATCGATGGCAATAAGATGTTCTTACCCTGGTGTCATCCTTCCAAGAGGCCAGACCAAGAAGGCCATGCCAAGAGCTTCCATGCTGCACAACAGCCACATACAACACAGCAGAGCAGCAGCAACTTCTTCATGCAAACCTTTCGCAGCCAACAAGGTCTGATTCCTGACCGCAACCCAAATCCAGAGATGATGATGTTTCTTTAGAATCAGTAGATGACTTCCATGACTTGTTCTGAGTTCCATCTATCAGGTTGTTTTTGAAGACCAAGCAATGGGAATAGTCTGTTACATAGATGGACAGGGAGAAGTAATATGCGAGGGGTATGATGAAGGCCCGCGATTTAGTCGATGGTCATCGAATGGCGCAGATCACCAAAGGTATATGCCAAACAAGACAGAACTTAATCAGTTTCAGACAAATAGTTTTCCACTCACTTTTTCTTTGCACTTGCGCAGGCGCAGAGACCATCAGATTCCTGATTTCCAACAAAGAATGAAGCTTCAAATTGCCAAGGATGATGACTTTTACCGAATCATTCGCAAACAAAACTAACATTTGGATATGAAGACAGATTCGGGTATCATACGAGCATGGACAATAAGTAGATGGGTATGCTAGCATGGATCTTCATATTGTAAAGATGGATGATTTGCTAATGAAAAGCTGGTTTTTGATTACAAAGTTTATGTATGTTTCTGTCACAATATCAACATAATGGAAGCCTAATTAGTAAATTTGAATCCTATATGTTTACATTCATTTAATTCCTTCATTTACACTCACAAATTTTATACCTACTCTTGGTAATAGTGTGGAAAACCATTGATAAAGAAAGATGAATCTCTGCGTGAGAGATGGGAGGTTCTGTTGATGCAAGCTATACATACTGTTGCTGGTGGTCCAAACCGAGAACGATTGGCACAGCGGTGTGAACGGGGTTCCGTTTGAGTTGCCTTGGTTGGTGTTGATCGCGCTCCACCTTCCACCGGGAAACCTGCAAGCAAGCCTCGCACCACCACTGGGGTAGTGGGGGCCCTCCGACGATCAAGTCAGAGGAGATTGGGGAGAAGGAGAGATAATAGTAGCAAGTAAGAGAATGCTCTGGAAGTTCTTGCTTACCCCCCCTCCTCCTCCCAGCCGCATATATACCAGGCTGGGGAGTCTTTCAGGGGGGTTCGTCATCGTGGGGCACGATGGAGCTGCCACTGACACGGCCGTTACAGGGCGTCGTGGGGCAGCGCTGGGTACGGCCATGACAGGGCGTAGTGGAGCTCCGCCTTGTACGGCTGTTACAGGGGATCGTGGAGCAGCGCCAGATACAACCGTTGCAGGGAGTAGTGGAGCAGGAGGCTGCGGCGTGCCTCTGGGGAATAGCCTGTCGTTGTCGAGAGATGTTCGACTCGGGGTCGGGCTGCGGAGACGAAGATGTCCGACTCGGGGTCGGATTGCTGGATCAAGGGGCAGCCGACTCGGGGTCAGGCTGCGGAGCCGAAGATGTCCGACTCGGGGTCGGATTGCTGGATCAAGGGGCAGCCGACTCGGGGTCAGGCTGCGGAGCCGAAGATGTCCGACTCGGGGTCGGATTGCTGGATCAAGGGGCTGCCGACTCGGGGTCGGGCTGCGGAGCCGAAGATGTCCGACTCGGGGTCGGATTGCTGGATCAAGGGGCTGCCGACTCGGGGTCGGGCTGCGGAGCCGAAGATGTCCGACTCGGGGTCGGATTGCTGGATCAAGGGGCTGCCGTAGTCTTCCTGGGCGCGCGTGCCGGTCACGTGGGGCATGGTGGCTAAGTTCCCCCATAACAGTAGCCCCCCACTTCCGAGCCTGGAACCAGAAGGGGAACGGGTGAAGGGAGTGATGCTTCGAGATTGCCGCCATCCCTCGGAGAGGCGCGCGCGCTTCGAGCTCCCCGCCTTCTTTATGGCGTATGGCGGTTGTTGCTGACCTGGCAGTCTGAGGATTTCGGCGGACATCCTTCCTTAATGGCGTCGATTCGCCTTTGGGGCGCGAGCGACCCTTCGGCAGCCAGGCGTCCTCTGGCGTCACCGAGGCGTCACCCACCTTTCCGCCTATTTAACCGGGGGCCCTCCTCCGTCCGCCTTTCTCTTTACAGACATCTTCGAGTTTCTCCTTTGCGCTGCCGTCATTGCCGTCGGACTGTTCGCTTGCTCCTCCTCTGACGCTCTCGGAGCCGTTCTTCCTTCTCTTCCGGTGAGTTGCCCCATTCTTCAATTTAAGGCTCTCCATACTTTCTCCTTTTGTATTAGTGTACTCCAGTCGTTCCGGTCCTTTCCCCCTTCTTGACCCCGTCCTGACCGTAGATTCACTGGCCATTAGGGATGGGCGAAGTGAGAGCAGACCGCATTAAGTCGGAGCTGGTCGCCGAAGACCTAGATAGGTTCGTGGCTCGATACCACCTTCCCGAGGCCTGCAATGTTACGCTCCCGGGGCCTGAGGAGAGGATGTCCCATCCTCCTCCAGGGAAGGTTGCCATCAATGAGGGCATTCTTCAGGCCGGGTTCCGCTTTTCCCCCTCGGACTTAGTCGTTCAGGTGCTTCGGGGTTTAAGAGTGGCGCCGACGCAACTGGTGCCGAACTCATGGCGCGCCCTGACGGCCTTTCAGGTTCTCTGCCGCATGCACGAAGTTCCCGCCACCCTGAATGTCTTTTGGGAATGCTACGGCCTGAGCGGCCACCCCCAGGACAAAGGGTGGTGGTGTTTTGCGGCGCGGCGAGGGTGCGGCCTCGTCAAGGAGGCTCCTACCTCCATTCACGGCTGGAAGGGGCGCTTCTTTTTCGTTGACGCAGATCCCTCTTGGGGAATCAGGGCAACCTGGGAGACGCCGATGAAGTCCCCGATTGGCCTATCGAGGTTGTCGAGGGAGGAATCCGATGGCGTCGCCGTCTTGAAGGGGTTGGTTGCCGAGGACCGGCTCCCCCCGGTGGCTCGCCTTATTTCCGAGGATACTTTGGTGAACGTCGGTCTGAGCTCGGTCCCCGCTGACCGTGAGCCCGCCACCGTTTCTTTTTTAGCTCTTTTCTCCTCTTTCGTCTTGTTCTTTCCTTCAGTTTCTCAACCTTCGACCACCTCGTCCTTTTTGCAGAGATCGACGACGTCATGCGGTCGGACAAGGCAACGGCTGTTGGTAGGACGTCCCTACTGGAAGCAGTCCGGAGGAAGAAACGAGCTCCTCCGAGCGGGGCCCTACCGGCGAAGAAGTCCCGCCGGCAGGCGACTCCGACGCCGACAGACGGGTCCGGACCCACCGATCAGGGGGACGCCGCGGGCGCGGACCGGCAGTTGACGCTGTATCAGCCCTCCGATGCCGAGATTACCGTTTTTCCGGAGGCATCACCCGGGCGCGCCCGAGATGGACGGGTCGGACGTGATCGGTCCCCATCCTAGCCTTCGACTCGGTCGGCTCCGGATGATACGAGGAGGGACGCGCCGAGGCCCCGGCCGAGCGGGACCCTGTCAATTCCAGGGGCGGTCCCCGCCCCGAGCATGGTCAGCATGACTCTTCCCCAAGCGATGGGTAAGGGTAAGGCTGCAGAACCACCGTCCGACTCCGGAGAGAAGTCGGGGTCGGCCTTCACTTTCGCCGGCGCCCGAAACCTCATCGAGACGGTGCTGCTGGAGAAGGACCGCAGGCTGGTCCGAGAGATGAGGGTTCCTAACGTTGGGGCTGCCAGCTGTGTCTGTCTCATGTCGGTGAGTGTTCTTTTGGTCGCTTTCATCATTTATAGGCTCTGTTGATCCCCGCCTGACGCCCTCGTTTTTCCTATCTCTTAGCTCGCCCAGTACATGATCCGCCTGGAGGAGTGCTACGAGGAACAGGCGAGGCTTCTGGCGAGGGCCGAGAGCCAACTGAAGGCAGTAGAGGAGGGAGGTCAGGCTGCGGCGGGGAGGACGACCAGGGACCTCGAGATGAGGCTCCAGGTGGCCGAAGAGCGGGCACTCGGCTTCGTCACCCTCGAGAAGCAACTGTTGGAGGCTCAGGAGCAACTCAAGGTTGCCTCGGGTCTCGAGGGCGAGATCAAGAAGGCGGAGGAGCGGGCCGAGAAGCAGTCCCGAAAGGCTGCCGACTACCGGGAGAGGTGGGAGAAGGCCCAGCGGTCAGCCGACAACGCCCGCAACCGAACCCGGTCTCTTGAAGCCAAGCTGGGCGAATTGGAGTCGGCCTTGGAGAAGTCCCGCGCGAGCGACCAGGAGCTTCATTCGCGCCTGGAGGAGGCTGAGGCTGCTCGCATTGCTGCCGAGGCGAAGCACAAGGAGGCTCAGGCTGATCTGCTGAGGGTCTCCTCCGAGGCGGACGACCGGATTGTGGCGAAGGTCTTGGAGGCGAAAGCTCAGATTATGGAGCGGGCAGAGGCGGCGCTGGCCGAGAAGAGTGCGGAAATCGGGCGTCAGGCGGTACAGGCTTATCGTCAGTCCGCCGAGTTCACCCGTGATATGTCGGAGGCGGTACAGGCCTATCGTCAGTCTGACGAGTTCGTCCGTGACATGTCGGACGCGGGGTCCGACTCCTTTATCTTAGGCTTCGAGGAAGGCCTGACAAGGGTGTCGGCTAAGTACCCCGAAATTGACCTTGAGTGGGATCTCTCTTCTAGACTCCTCTCCGGCGCCATTGCCTGCTGATTCTCCAACCGCCTCCCTACCCCCTGCGGACGTGCCCGGCGTTCCCGACCCGGGGGTTCCTCCAAGCTGACCTTCTGTATTTTTGTTCTTTTCTTTGTGTGTTGGCGTTTTGCCAAGTTGTATGGGTCTCGGCCCTGAAACAATGAAAGTTAATGCAAATAGAGTTTCTTCATTTCACTTTCGTCCTTCTTCTTTTTAACTCTTGGTAGCGTCTCGCTGACTCCCGACTCTTGAAATTCTTCTGGCGCTAGGCCAGGTATCTGAGGGTTAGGCCTCAGGGAATTCTTCCGGCGCTAAGCCAGGCATCCGAGGGTTAGGCCTCAGGAACTTCTTCCGGCGCTAAGCCGGGCATCCGAGGGTTAGGCCTCAGGAAATTCTTCCGGCACTAAGCCAGGCATCCGAGGGTTGGGCCTCGGAAAATTCTTCCGGCGCTAAGCCAGGCATCCGAGGGTTAGGCCTCAGGAAATTCCGCTCGTTGGTCGGCCAAGGCTGGCGCAAGCCGAGGCGACCGGTCGGGGCTTCAGGCTAGTTTGCTCCCGGGATGATCATCGGGTTGGCCTGGCATCCGAGGGCCAAGCCTCGGGAGATTCCGCTCGTTGGTCGGCCAAGGCTGGCGCAAGCCGAGGCGACCGGTCGGGGCTTCAGGCTAGTCTGCTCCCGGGATGATCATCGGGTTAGCCTGGCATCCGAGGGCCGAGCCTCGAGAGATTCCGCTCGTTGGTCGGCCAAGGCTGGCGCAAGCCGAGGCGACCGGTCGGGGCTTCAGGCTAGTCTGCTCCCGGGATGATCATCGGGTTAGCCTGGCATCTGAGGGTTGTCAGGCCTCAGGAAATTCCGCTCGTTGGTCGGCCAAGGCTGGCGCAAGCCGAGGCGACCGGTCGGGGCTTCAGGCTAGTTTGCTCCCGGGATGATCATCGGGTTAGCCTGGCATCCGAGGGCCGAGCCTCGGAAAATTCCGCTCGTTGGTCGGCCAAGGCTGGCGCAAGCCGAGGCGACCGGTCGGGGCTTCAGGCTAGTCTGCTCCCGGGATGATCATCGGGTTAGCCTGGCATCCGAGGGCCGAGCCTCGGGAAATTCCGCTCGTTGGTCGGCCAAGGCTGGCGCAAGCCGAGGCGACCGGTCGGGGCTTCAGGCTAGTCTGCTCCCGGGATGATCATCGGGTTAGCCTGGCATCCGAGGGCCGTGCCTCGGGAAATTCCGCTCGTTGGTCGGCCAAGGCTGGCGCAAGCCGAGGCGACCGGTCGGGGCTTCAGGCTAGTCTGCTCCCGGGATGATCATCGGGTTAGCCTGGCATCCGAGGGCCGAGCCTCGGGAAATTCCGCTCGTTGGTCGGCCAAGGCTGGCGCAAGCCGAGGCGACCGGTCGGGGCTTCAGGCTAGTCTGCTCCCGGGATGATCATCGGGTTAGCCTGGCATCTGAGGGTTGTCAGGCCTCAGGAAATTCCGCTCGTTGGTCGGCCAAGGCTGGCGCAAGCCGAGGCGACCGGTCGGGGCTTCAGGCTAGTCTGCTCCCGGGATGATCATCGGGTTAGCTTGGCATCCGAGGGCCGAGCCTCGGAAAATTCCGCTCGTTGGTCGGCCAAGGCTGACGCAAGCCAAGGCGACCGGTCGGGGCTTCAGGCTAGTCTGCTCCCGGGATGATCATCGGGTTAGCCTGGCATCCGAGGGCCGAGCCTCGGGAAATTCCGCTCGTTGGTCGGCCAAGGCTGGCGCAAGCCGAGGCGACCGGTCGGGGCTTCAGGCTAGTCTGCTCCCGGGATGATCATCGGGTTAGCCTGGCATCCGAGGGCCGAGCCTCGGAAAATTCCGCTCGTTGGTCGGCCAAGGCTGGCGCAAGCCGAGGCGACCGGTCGGGGCTTCAGGCTAGTCTGCTCCCGGGATGATCATCGGGTTAGCCTGGCATCCGAGGGCCGAGCCTCGGAAAATTCCGCTCGTTGGTCGGCCAAGGCTGGCGCAAGCCGAGGCGACCGGTCGGGGCTTCAGGCTAGTCTGCTCCCGGGATGATCATCGGGTTAGCCTGGCATCCGAGGGCCGAGCCTCGGGAAATTCCCGTTCGCTGGTCGTGCGCCTGTCGCTTGCCGCCCGACGGGATTTCTCCGTGGCCAGCTGCGATCGTGTTTCTCCTCCTCTCCAAGCGTCACCTGGGGAACACCAGATGGGCATTAAATGCTAATTGAGGGATTACCTGGGAAATCGGATCGCCAGTTGCTGCTTGCGAGGAGTGTCAGTTAAGCGGCCGCGATACGCGTGTTCTTCGAGGCGGATGCGGCCTGGGCGCGAGCGGAGATATGTGGACCTAGGGGTACAGGCCACCCGGAGTGTCCTGCACAAAGAATGCGATTAAGGAGAATAACGCTTAGGAAATCGCGGGAAGATACGCCTCGAGAGCCGGATCGGCTCCGGATTCAATGCGCCCGCATTTATTGGAGCCACCCGCATCGGAACGACCGGGGGGCCGCAGTTTGGCTATAAATATAGGTGCAGGTGCGATGGAGCCTGCCAAGCCGGAGCTGTTCAGGTTGCCATTGGATCGTGGGCCTCCTCTCCGGCGCATGGTTGAGAGACCCCTACCGAAGGAACGGGAGGCGCGCCCTTCGCGACTTCCGCCAACTAGCCGTTTCATCTGGGATCAACAAGGAGGTTCTCCCCGGCGGAACTCCGCTCTAGGCGTTTCATCCGGGATCACGTCTCCCCTCCTTGAAGTTCAGGCCTCCCGATTGAGCTCCGCACCAGGCGCTTGATCCGGGACCGCGCCTCCATATGCTCTTCTCCCTTGTATCCCTTCTCTCTCCTAACACTGGGGAGGACCGGAATATCCCTTGGAGGTGGCGTTCCCCTGGAGGCAGCGGGAGCTTCGTCTGCGGCGGCTCCTCGTCTTTTTCGTGAGGCGTGGATGGCGCCTCTGGGTAGGAGCAGTGTGGACTTCTCCTTCGTCCACTTCTTCTTCATCCGCGCCGGCTCTTCGTCTTCTTCGTGAGACGTCGATGGCGCCTCCGGTTGGAAGCACCCACTTCCGGTGGGATTGCAGCCGCTTCGGATGGAGGTTTCGGGATCCCAGATCTTCAGCTCCTCGGAGTCTCCACCTCTTCTTTACTTTCTTTACACCCTAATTCCCCTCTGGGAATTCCTTGTAATCACACGAGCACGCCATTGTAACCAGAAATTATTGAAATGAAAAGTGTTATACATTTTTGAACTGTCTTTCTGGCATTGTCGTTCTACTGGTAATACATCCGCAGGTTAGCGGAATTCCAGCTCCTTGGAATTTCTCGACCATCTAGGGCCTCCAACTGGTAGGAGCCAGGTCGGTTTACCCAGCGAACCCTATACGGGCCTTCCCAATTTGGCGCTAGCTTCCCACCTTCCGCAGGTTGAGATGCTTTAGCTCGCCTTAGCACCAGATCTCCGATTCTGAAAAGCTTCGGTCGGACCTTGGAGTTGTAATATCGGGCCACCCTCCGCTGATACATCGCCATCCGAACCTGCGCCATTTCCCTCGCTTCTTCCAAGAGATCCAGGTTCCCTCGGAGTTGCTCCGAATTGGCCTCGGGTCGGTGCGCGGCCACCCGAGGTGAGGGGAGTCCGAGCTCCACGGGGACAACGGCTTCCGTGCCATAGGTTAGGCTGAAAGGCGTCTCCCCGGTAGGGGTCCGATGCGTGGTCCGATACGCCCAAAGGACATTCTCGAGTTCTTCGACCCAAGCTTGCCCCGTCCGACCGATTCGCGCTTTGATTCCTTGGAGGATTGTCCGATTTGTGACCTCGGCCTCGCCGTTGGTTTGGGGATGCGACACAGATGTGAACCGATGCTCGATCCCGAACTCCTCGCAGAAGTCACGGAAATGCTTGTTGTCGAACTGTCGGCCATTATCCGAGATGAGGACCCGAGGTACCCCAAATCGGACAATGATGTTCTTCTTCACGAACTTCCGGACTTGCGCCTCCGTGATAGTGGCCAGCGGCTCTGCCTCCACCCGCTTGGTGAAGTAGTCGATTGCAACAATCAAAAATTTCCGCTGAGCTGAAGCGACGGGGAATGGTCCGAGGATATCCATTCCCCACTGGGCAAAGGGCCAGGGTGCAGTGATTGGTGCCAAGGGGACAGAAGGGACTCTCTGGACGTTGGCGTGGCGCTGGCAGGCGTCGCATTTCCGTACATGATCCTTTGAGTCCTCCAACAAGGTAGGCCAATAATAGCCTTGCCTCATGATCTTGTGCGCCAAGGACCTAGCCCCCAAGTGTGATCTGCAAACGCCTTCGTGGACTTCGCCGAGGACGTAGGCCGCTTCCGAGGGGCGGAGGCACTTTAAGAGGGGGGCGGTGAACGAGGTCCGATACAGCCTCCCTTCATAGAGTTCGTAGTGGGCGGACTTCATAACAAGTCGCCGAGCTTGATCTTCGTCTTCAGGAAGGATCCCTTCGGCGAGGTAGGCGACAAGCGGGTCCATCCAAGACGGCTCCGGATCAATCGCCATCACCGCTCCAGCCTCGCCGATGCTCGGGGCATCCAGGGTCTCCAGGTAGATCGCCCTCGACAAGTTGTGCGCGTCTGCGCTCACTAAGCGGGACAACCTGTCGGCCCTGACATTTTCACTTCTTGGGACCTGCTGGATGTCGACACTGCCGAGGTCGGGAATGAGTGCTTGCACCTTCCGGACGTAATTCTGCATGGTCGGGTTCCGGGCTTCGAACTCCCCACGGACCTGCCCGACCACCAGCTGGGAGTCGGTGAAGACCTTCAGGCGCCGGATGCCGAGCTCCTTGGTGAGTTTGAGTCCCGTGACTAGGGCCTCGTACTCCGCCTCGTTGTTGGTCACTGGAAATCCGAACCTCAAGGCATACTCGGCTATCACTCCATCTGGACTGGTAAGGACCAGCCCGGCCCCTCCACCTTCGGGGTTCGACGACCCATCGATGTGAAGCGTCCAAATCGGGAGGTCGAGGCTGGGTGTTTCCGGCGACCTAGGTTCCACCTCCTGCACCGTGCACTCAGCGAGGAAATCCGCGAGCGCCTGGGCCTTGATGGCGGATCGGGGCTGGTAGCGGATGTCGAACTCACCAAGTTCTACTGCCCACTTCACCAGCCGTCCCGCAATCTCAGGATTGCTGAGGATCTGCCGCAGCGGTTGATCGGTCAAGAGGGTGACAGAATGGGCCTGGAAATAGGGGCGAAGCCTCCTGGTCGCGGTCAGCAGCGCGAAGGCGATCTTTTCAGCCTTCGTATACCGCGTCTCGGCATCCCGTAGGACCCGGCTGATGTAGTACACAGGCTTCTGGAGCTTTGCCTCTTCCCGAACCAGTACCGCACTGACTGCGGTTGGGGAGACCGCCAGATAGAGGTAGAGCATCTCCCCTTCTTGCGGCTTGGACAGCAGGGGAGGAGACGCCAAGTATTCCTTGAGCTGGTCGAATGCTGCTTGACATTCGGCCGTCCAGAGGAAGTCTTTCGGGCATTTCAACACCTTGAAGAAAGGTTGGCAGCGTTCGGCCGATTTTGCCACAAATCGTCCGAGCGCGGCGACCCTCCCAGCGAGCTCCTGAACCTCCTTCACTTTGGTCGGAGGGGACATATCTTGGATGGCCTTGATTTTGTCCGGGTTGGCTTCGATCCCCCGCTGGTTGACAATGAAACCGAGGAACCTCCCGGCCGAAGCGCCAAAGGCGCACTTCGCTGGGTTCAGCTTCATGTGAAACTTCCGCAAGGTGGCGAAAGTCTCCTCCAGATCCGCGATGTGCTGGTCTGCATGGCGGCTCTTCACCAGCATATCGTCCACGTACACCTCCATGTTCCGGCCGATTTGCTCTTTGAAGATTTTGTTGACGAGGCGCTGGTAAGTGGCGCCAGCATTCTTCAGACCGAAGGGCATTACCTTGTAACAGTACAGCCCCCGGTCTGTTATAAAGGCAGTTTTCTCCTCATCCTGTGGAGCCATCATTATCTGGTTGTAGCCGGAGAAGGCGTCCATGAAAGACAGCAGCTGATATCCGGAAGTCGCGTCGACCAGTTGGTCTATCCGCGGAAGCAGAAAGCTATCCTTGGGGCATGCCTTGTTCAGGTCGGTGTAGTCGACGCACATCCTCCACTTTCCGCTCGCCTTCCGGACAAGTACGACATTTGCCAGCCATTCGGGGTAGTTGACCTCCCTTATGAATCCTGCCTCCAAGAGTTTGTCTACCTCCTGGTCGACCACTCGGATCCGATCCGGGGCACAGTGTCTCTTCTTCTGTTTTACCGGTCGGTGGGTCGGGTCGACGTTGAGGGCGTGAGAAATGACCTCCGGGTCGATCCCAGGTACATCGGCCGCCGACCAGGCAAACACATCGACATTGGCTCGGAGGAATTCCACCAACCGGGCCCGAGCTCCCAGGTCGAGATTGGCGCCGACCCGGATCGTCCTGTCCGGGCGACCTTCCTCGAGGGGAACTTCGATCACACCCTCGGCCGGCTCCCCGTGCCGCAAGGCCACCTCGTCTCTGGCGTCGAGGGACTCGACGCTTAAGGCTTCTACGGGCTTCTTCCCTTTGAGAGTTGCTAGGAAACATTGCCTTGCGGTCGGTTGGTCACCTCGGACCTCTCCAATCCCGGCCGCCGTGGGGAACCGCATGAGCAAGTGGTACGTAGAGACCACCGCGCGAAGGGCGTTCAGTCCGGGTCGTTCGAGGATGGCGTTGTAGGCCGAGGGAACACGGACGACCAAGAACCCGAGCCGCACCGTGGCTTCTGCGGGTGCAACGCCCGCAGTCACAGGCAGCTCAACGACACCTTCGGCCGAGATAGCGTCACCAGTGAATCCTATGAGGGGGGTGGATGTTTTGTGCAACAATTATCTGGACAAGCTCATCTTTTGGAAGGCCTCGTAAAACAAAATATCAGCTGAGCTTCCACTATCCACAAGAACACGCCTTACATCATAGTTTGCCATAGTGAGGGAGATCACCATGGCGTCATCGTGGGGGGTCTGAACCCCCTTTACATCTTCATCACAAAAAGTGATTACATTACCGATCCTCTGCCTCTTTGCGACGGCTGCCCCTGACGCTTCAGTCGAGCCCCCTGCGTTCCTCTCGGGCCGGGGGCAGCCCCCAGTGATAGTGTGGATCACGCCCGCGACGGGTCGATTCTGCTCCCGAGGCTCCTGAGGGGCCGAATCGGCCGGACGCGGGTCTGCGGGGGGACGTCGGTCGTTCACATATCGACCGAGACGCCCTCGGCGGATGAGAGCCTCGATCTCGTCCCGAAGCTGCAAGCAGTCTTCGGTGTCGTGGCCGTGGTCCCGGTGGTACTCACAGTACGCCCGAGAGGGCCTCCTCCCAGGAATCTTCTTCATCTGTCTCGGGACCGGGAGGTCCTCCCGCCCCTTGATTTCCATGAGGATCTGGGCCCGGGGAGTCAGGAGAGGAGTGTACCGGTTGAAACGTCGGGGCGGAGAACGAGGGCGTAGGGCGCCGTGGTTCCTCGCCGGCGACAGGCTTCTGCGCCGACGTTGAGGCGTCGGGCTCCTCCTCTGGCGTGCCTCTTTTCGCCTTTTCTTCCCGAGCTTTGGAGGGATCTCGGCGGCCTCCTTGCTCCGGTGGGCGGCCGCCTCCTCGGCGTCCGCATACTGGTTCGCCCGGGACAACAGCTCCGGGAAGCTCCGCGGCAGGCGTTTGTCCAGGGAGAAGGTGAGTCTGCCCTTTCGGAAGCCACGCTTCAGGGCTGAAAGAGCCACTTCCTGGCTCAGGTTCCGGACTTCCAGCGTAGCCTTGTTGAAGCGGGTAAGATAATCCCGCAAGATTTCTCCCTCGTTTTGCCGGACATCAAAGAGGGAGTCGGAGACCAGTCGCCGCCGGCTACTGACGGCGAAATGGGTGATGAAGAGGCGAGTAAACTGGTCGAAGGACTGGATTGAGTTAGCCTCCAAGCCGGCGAACCACGCCCTTGCCGGGCCACGGAGGGTCGCCGGGAAGGCCTTGCAGAGGAGAGGATCTGATGCTCCGTGGAGGAGCATAAGGGTCTTGAAACTCTCGACGTGATCCCGCGGGTCCGCCGCCCCGTCATAGGGCTCGATCGCCGGCATTTTAAACCCCGGCGGATTCGGGGTCCGCAGGATCCTCGAGGCAAGCGCCGGCTGGGAGGAGATCTCCAAGTCGGCGAAGGGATCTTTGGAGTGGCCCTTCAGGACCTGGAGTTGTCGGTGGAGATCGTCCACCCGCCGGTCCAGGGAGCGCGACCGATGGGTGGGAGACAAGGTGCACCGAGAGGGGGACCGACTGGAGCGCGGGTTCCTTGAGGACTGGGGGGTCTGGGAACGCGCCCGAGCCCGCCTCTCGTACCCCGCGCAGCTCCGATGGGAAGGTCCCGACAGAATGGACCGTGCTCGAGAATCTTCCTCGCGCCGGCGCTCCTCCCCATGGGAGAGGAAGGAGCGCGGGTTGAGGAGGACAGGTGAGCGCTCAGGGAGTAGCAGCTCCTGGGCCCGCTGCGGCGCCCGAGACATCACACCCTGCAGGTTCTGCACTGCCTCCGCGAGGGTGCGAACCTGCTGGGCTAACTGGTCGAACTGAGCGGCTTCGACCATCTGAATGGGGGTGGAACGGTGGAGTGTTGCTGAGAATGTGTTGGAGACGCAGCGGCCTCCCGGCCGGAGGCGCGAGAGGCCCCGCGACCGGAGGCATTGGAAGCTCCACGACCACCTCGCCGTGCCATTACGATCGCTCTGAGATTCGGTCCCTTCCTCTAGCGCCAACTGTTGCTGGTGGTCCAAACCGAGAACGATTGGCACAGCGGTGTGAACGGGGTTCCGTTTGGGTTGCCTTGGTTGGTGTTGATTGCGCTCCACTTTCCACCGGAAAACCTGCAAGCAAGCCTCGCACCACCACTGGGGTAGTGGGGGCCCTCCGACGATCAAGTCAGAGGAGATTGGAGGAGAAGGAAAGATAATAGTAGCAAGTAGGAGAATGCTCTGGAAGTTCTTGCTTACCCCCCCCCCTTCTCCCCCCAGCCGCATATATACCAGGCTGGGGGGTCTTTCAGGGGGGTTCGTCATCGTGGGGCACGATGGAGCTGCCACTGACACGACCGTTACAGGGCGTCGTGGGGCAGCGCTGGGTACGGCCGTGACAGGGCGTAGTGGAGCTCCGCCTTGTACGGCTGTTACAGGGGATCGTGGAGCAGCGCCAGATACAACTGTTGCAGGGAGTAGTGGAGCAGGAGGCTGCGGCGTGCCTCTGGGGAATAGCCTGTCGTTGTCGAGAGATGTCCAACTCGGGGTCGGGCTGCGGAGACGAAGATGTCCGACTCGGGGTCGGATTGCTGGATCAAGGGGCTGCCGACTCGGGGTCGGGCTGCGGAGGCGAAGATGTCCGACTCGGGGTCGGATTGCTGGATTAAGGGGCAGCCGACTCGGGGTCGGGCTGCGGAGCCGAAGATGTCCGACTCGGGGTCGGATTGCTGGATCAAGGGGCAGCCGACTCGGGGTCGGGCTGCGGAGCCGAAGATGTCCGACTCGGGGTCGGATTGCTGGATCAAGGGGCTGCCGTAGTCTTCCTGGGCGCGCGTGCCGGTCACGTGGGACATGGTGGCTAAGTTTCCCCGTAACAGGATGCATCCCTCCATCTCTTATAAATAAGGAGGTGCCTTGGGGTTCTAAAGATCATCAAAGAAAAAGTCTCTCCCTCTCTCTCCCTTATCCCTTTTTTCTTACAAGCCTCTCTCTTTTGTCCTAACCCAAGACAAGAGGGTCTTCTTTAGGACAAAAAGGCTAGTGAATGTTTTAGAGGTAGAAAGGAAGAAGGAAGTGAAGGAAAATCAGCCAATTAAATTCTTTGGAAGGATTGAACAATTAGAATCAAGTTTTGGTGGAGCTAGAGTCTTGAACCCATTCCTGTGTGGATCAACATCGGAGGGTGAACATTTGGGCACCTTAGGACGTCTTCAGACATATTGGATATAGCGTGATAGGTATTCTTCTATACCAAGATTATATTTTCTACATTATTTGGTTATACTATTAAGGTGATCTTGGCTTATTAGGATTTCATATAATGAGTTTTATAAGAAAATTTTTATAATTCCGTATCTTCCACTGTGCCCTAGGGCACTGGGAAACCCAACAGCAGATGAGGTCATGGATGACATCAGGAGGAGTGTGAGGTGTCCAGGCCCGCCACATGTCACACATGCAAGCAAAAGAGGTGTCCTACTCCGTCACGTGTCACGTATGCAAGCGAAAGAGATGTCCTGCTCCGCCACATGTCACGCATGCAAGCAAAAGAGGTATCCTGCTCCGCCACGTGTCACGCATTCAAAGGGGTGAGGTGGCCTGGAGGGCGATCGGGATGCAGGTCCCACATACAGTATGTGGGTCCCACCTAAGCTGGACGTGGGTCCCACATACAGTATGTGGGTCCCACCTAGGCAGGACGTGGGTCTCACATATAGTATGTGGGTCCCACATAGGGAAGGAAGTCCTAGTCATACTAGGATCATAATTGATTTTAATCCAATTTGACTCAAGCCAAATCTGATTTTGTTGGGGGCAAATTAGATATTTTCACCAAACCAATTTCGGTGTCAATTATGGTTTTACCAATTTCAAATCATATTTGAATTTGGTCAAGCCCAATCTATATTACTCAATCAAATTGAGTCTAATCAATGATCCAATCACCAATTAACTTCTCCAAGCAACAATTGCTTAGGGCAATCAGTCAATCACATTGACTATTTTATCCCTAGATGATTCTCAATCGTCAGTCAGCCATTTGATCAATCGAGAAACTTCTAAGCATGTGACCTCATAGGTTCGAACCTAAGCCGGTAGTACAAGAACACTTCCTGCACTAATCGAAAGTAACCATCTAGCAATGGGACCCGACGACCCGAATAGGCCGAATAGATGCAAAGCAACATTCTAGAACCTATGGACTATGGTTACCGCATAATTCATCCTCTTGACCAGAAAATGCCCAGGGTGGGTTCAGAGTCTGTCTACCCTGAAACGATCCATCCGGAAATATGTTTCAATTCAATAAGTCAAGTGATAGAGATTTTGACTTTTCTTGGCCAGGGTACTACTTAATTGAAAACACAAGGCATTCACCCTTATTCCTAAGGAAGGTCAATCCTATCTTGATCTGCAACTGGCTACCACAAGTACTTGACTGGATTTAGAAACCTTTCGTCACTGGATTAGAAATTCAGGTAGTCCGGCACCAAAGTACAGTGAGTTGCTTGCAAGTCACCGGTTGCAATCTCAGGTCTAAAGGATGTTGGATTTCCAGTGCCCTAGGGCGCAGCGGAAGATACAGGATTATAAAATTTTCTTATAAAACCCATTATATGAAACCCTAATAAGCCAAGATCACCTTAATAGTATAACCAAATAATGTAGAAAATATAATCTTGGTATAGAAAGAATATCTATCACGCTATATCCAATATGTCTGAAGAAGTCCTAAGGTGCCCAAATGTTCACCCTCCGATGTTGATCCACACAGAAATGGGTTCAAGACTCTAGCTTCACCAAAACTTGATTCTAGTTGTTCAAGCCTTCCAAAGGATTTAATTGGCTGATTTTCCTTCACTTCCTTCTTCCTTTCTACCTCTAAAAACATTCACTAGCCTTTTTGTCCTAAAGAAGACCCTCTTGTCTTGGGTTAGGACAAAAGAGAGAGGCTTGTAAGAAAGAAGGGATAAGGGAGAGAGAAGGAGAGACTTTTTCTTTGATGATCTTTAGAACCCCAAGGCACCTCCTTATTTATAAGAGATGGAGGGATGCATCATAAAGGGATGCATCCCATCCACACACCTCATCATGATGAGGCATGTGCCAAGAGAGGCATCCCATCATGATGGGGTGCTAAGGAGAAGGGTGTATCAACTTCTTGCTCATGTCTCTCTCTTAAATCCTGATGATCCAAGGGCCCAAATGCAGTGAACCAAAGCCAATGGTCCAGATCTAGGCGCCATCTAATGGTCCAGATCAAGGCATCATCATCGAGGGTGCCATCCAATGGTCCAGAAGCAAGATGCCATCACCGATGGTCCAGATTCAGGCGCTGAGCAACGGTCCAGATCTTTCATCCAGAGAGCCATCCAGTGGTCCAGATTCAGGCGCCGACTGTTAGATGTATGCCCTAGAAGCCAATCTGGCTGACACATTGTTAATTCTAGGGACATAATTTTGTACTTGACTATTATTATTAAATAATAAAAGGCATCGTTTCATTCATATTATTTATGTGTCTATGAATCGTCCAAGAAATTAATAAGATGATGATGCATATTCTCAAGAGTTGAGAATTTGAGCCATGTATCATTGGTGATTAATTTCTAAATGCTCCTGATCAATGGATCATCACGAGGACGGTGATCGATCCGATCAGTGCACAGATCACTTTCCTTCTGGATGGACGAGACTTGAGTCCACAGTGTAGGGACACTGAAGTAATAGTGCAGGTGCTTGTTACAGAACAAGGTACTGAGCGTGACCAAGACAAGAAGTCACTTGGATGTCTATCCACTCGTCAGTGACTTGCTTGATGTTGCAGTAGTATGACTGGTCCTTTGACCTGCGGTGCTTCAGCTACTCACAGTGAGGTTATCGTAATTTGACTACACGTATACATGGTCTCTAGTCATATGGGTCCTTGTAGTGTAGATTGGCTGCATTAAGTTCAATGTAGGAGTAGGGTATGCACTTACATGGAATCTATCGACCTTGATAGAAGAGGAGTGATCCTATGTGATTTGTTAGACTGAGTTCTAAGACCTTGGCCAGGGCAGTAATAGAAAGTGGAGAAAGAGTTTTCCACTATCGAACTCGAGTCAAATAAATTTTGACATATGACAAACGAAGGGGTTTGACGAGTTATCCATGACCTCCGTCCTGTAGGGATCCACGATAGTAGGACTGTATCACACGATAACTGCACCTAGAGGTTCATCATTCTATTCTACTGGGTAGCCACTACATGCTGCTAGGTGTCACTGGTGGATGGTGGGACTCACAGGGATTATCTCGATGATCGATAAACCCTAATGAGTAGAGTTGGAATCGTTCCAATCCACTGAAAGGAGTTTTCAATGATATTGTGATAGAGATCATAATATATCTCACTACCAGTCAGAGTAAAACCTATGGGGTCACACACACTAGAGGCATTGACCGATCCGATGGTTGAATCGTGATTAGGAATCACAAGTAATCAATTCGATTGATAATAAGCTGAAGAAGGAACAAAGAGAATTAATTAATTGGACTTAAAACAAGAGTCCTACTTGGAGTAGGATTCCTAGAGTCCTAATTGGATTAGGACTAGAAATCCTTCTTGGACTGAGATTCCTACTTGGACTGGGATTCCTACTTGGACTGGGAATCCTATTTGGAGTAGGACTAGGATTCCTACTTGGAGTAGGATTCCTACAATCCTAATTAGATTAGGAGTTTTGAATTAAATTTGGATTCCTACTTGGAGTAGGATTCCTAGAGTCCTAATCGGATTAGGACTTCAAATTCAAATTAGAGTCCTAATTGGATTAGGACTAGAATTAAACAAGTCCTAATTAGATTAGGATTTCTTAAGTCCTAATTAATTATTAATCTAATGAATCAACATGACTCCTAATTTGGATTAGGATTGAAGAGTTCAATTGAGTCATGGTTCATTAAAGTTCTAATTGGATTAGGACTAGCATAGATTGAACCCAATTGATTCATGATTTGGACTAAACCAAATAGGAGCCCTAGATGCCTTTATAAGGCTTTGAAAGGAGGTGCCCTAATGATAAGTGAAGCCCTCCTCCTCTCCATCACGTGGCCACCCTCCTCTCCTCTCTTTTCAGCCGCCAACAACAAAGGGAAGAAAAGGATCTTGGTGGCCTCCTTCTTCCTCCACCGTTTGGTTCCAACGCAAGGAAGAAAAAGAAGGCTGCAGGGCTTCGTTCCTCTTCCTCTCTTCATCCTTCTTCTTCCTCCTCCCAAGCACAATCAAGGATTGATTGAAAGGGAGGATATCAGCCATCAAAGTTATCTCTGCAAGGGAGCTAGCAACCCCGGGGAGATAGAAAGCTTGGATCGGTTTTCTGCTTCATGTGGATACCCGTAGAGGCCGGGCACTTGAACGGCTTCAAGCGAACCTTCATCCTAAACCACGAACTTCAGTTTGCGGTGATCATCTACCCGCACAAGGTGAAGATCTGATCTTCTAATGTTTTAAAAAGTTTTTTAATCCTTATCTATCTACGAACGGTTTTTGAACAACGTTCATGCGATGAACGGTTTGATCCCGCGCATGCCTCTTCCGCTGCATCTGAATTTTAATTAAATATCAGCGGCATGATCGGGGTTTTCTAACAGTGGTATCAGAGCCTAGGCTTCGTAGATTAAGGTAAGGATTAATTATTAATAGGCTTATTAGAACTGGAAAATTGAAAGATTATGCATGCTGAAAATTTTCTGCATGCAGATTTTTTCTAGGATGCTGATTTTTGCATGCTGATTTTTATATGATAAGATGATGATTCTAATTGCATTGTTAATGAGATTACAAAGTTTAGAATTATGATTAGCATGATCAGCAACCTATGTCATGAGATAATCAGTTAGTTTTCAGATCTGAAAATTATAATTGCTGCATGTGGTGATGATCATAGGATTCAAACCCTTTTGGTATTAAATGTAAAGACCTGCGATGTGATCTGCAATATCATGTAATTTTTCAGATGCTTGCATGCATCTTATTTGATGTTTTGAGAGGCCTGCATGCCTCCTAAAAGAAGATGTAATTTATTATTATTTTTATTTTACATCTGGTTGTATTTCTGTGATGTGATGTACGTCAACGGTCAAGTTGAAGACAAGGCATGAGATGAACAGGGGTCTAAGCGGTTGATGGCGATTGAATCAAGAGTTGGTCAAGAATCGAATCAAGGAGGCTTGGAACCAATTCAAGAGTTGAAGACCAGTTGATCGATTGACGTGCATGTGCTTGTAATACGACCTAACTAGAATCCATGATCATCACCTATTTAAAGTTTAGCTTTAATTATTGCTGCGATTATAACTGCCTGCAATGTGCCGTTTGCATGTGATATGAATGGGAGTCGGGTAGATAGGTTTACATGTGATGTAGCAAACCCAATTGAGACCTAAATTAAAACCTCCTCAATCAAGTCAAGAGTGAACCAACATGAGCGAGTCATATTAGATTAATTGATCTAATTGGTGTCTAGGAAAGCATGAAAGGTGGTTACTTAATTAGGACCTTACTCTCTGAGTAAGGAGAGCCTCCCACCTGCTTACCTGGCCAATTGTTCGATTACCTCTTATGAAGAGCTCAAGTTGCAAACACTAAGACCTGATTAACCAATATTAAGTCAATAGGTCTTCCACTGTAGTATAGCTGCTAAGGCCTTTCTGATGTTGATTTGTCTCGGCTGGATACAGTGGTCAAGTTGCATCGGGGGGCTGGACCTCTCTATAGACATGAGATGTTGTAGGGTAAAGATGGGGTTGGGCACCAATAACTGTTAGGTGAGGACCCAATGACGACTTTATTCCTACGGTTATACGGTGGGTCTGACTTAACTAAGAAATGAGACCAATAACTGTTAGGTGAGGTTTTCATGGCTTAGAGACCAAGTTACACTGCAACATGCTTGAGAAGCATTGTACAAGAGTTGTACATTCATCAATCTATGTGTCACCAATAACTGTTAGGTGAGGTGGCATGTAAATCGGTGGGACCGCAAGTACCCACTAGAAATCCTAGTCGTGTGGGATTTCCGTTTTCCTACCAGGGGAGTGTGAGGAATTCGAGAAAATAGTGGGAGTTACATTTGTTCTAAAAGACCTTAGAACAGATTAGGATCAAGTACAAAATTCTAACTAGAATCTTTACTCTCTGAGGATTATAAAGTCAGCTTCTAGACTCTTAACTCATATCCTATAGAACAACCGTTTGACAAACCCAATTATAAAGACTGGCTCCGCAAATTTCAAAATAGTTTTGAATTATGAGAAATTCGGGTATATGCTAGACCATGGGAATCCCCGTGTTACCAATCCGTCTGATCACTGATCAGCGTAAGATGCTTGTTAAAGTGGACGAACAATGACAATAAAGTTAGGTGCTGCACAATGGCATCCATGTCCAATGCATTACAATGCCAGCATGAGAACATGAAGACTGCCAGGGACATTAAATCACCTGCAAGAGTTGTATGGTGATCAGAGTTACGCAGCTCGGTTTGAAGTGTCCAAGAGGCTCTTCAAAGCCAAGATGCATGATGGGCAGTATGTCCATGATCATGGTTTGACCATGATAAAGGACTTAAAGAAGCTGAGAAGCTCGGCATGACCATGCACAAGGAACTGCAAATGGATTTGATCCCGTAATCCCTTCTAGCTTCATATGAACAATTTATAGTAAATTACCATATGAACAAGATTATATGCACCAAAACAGAATTGTTTAAAAAAATTGGTAACTACCTTAGGGACGCTGAAGAGTTCAAGGGGCATCGTTCTCACTGTTGAGTTGATTTCTACTTCCAAGAGAGAGTCTATTTGGAAGAAGAAAAAGCCTGCGAAGAAACAGAAGACCGAGAAAATGCCAAATGAGGAAGTTCCAAGAAAAAGGCCAATTGCAAGGAAAAATGTTTCCATTGCATCATGGACGGCCATTGGAAGAGGAAACTGTCCTACATATATGGAAAAGCATAAAGAACATAAAGGGTGACAGACCTTCAGAAGGTTTGTCAGATATGCTCAGGATACTTAGGGACTGTTACCTAGTGCTAGCAGAAATTTGATTTCTGTATTTTATTTAGCACAGAAAGATTTTTATTTATTTGAAAATTAAATTGATTCAAAATGGTTTTATGATTGACAGTCTCTATCACATACATATGGATATATCTGTGAACATATCTGAGCAAACAGTGAATACCATAGGATCTAATAGATCCAAAAATGAGATAAATCTAAAGTATTTATGGCACCCTCAGGCTTGGCCATATAGAAGAAGACAGAATAAACAAATTGGAGAAACATGAGCTTTTGGGCTCATTGACTTTCGAGTCATATTTGATTTGTGAATTCTGCCTTCAAGGAAAGATGGCCAAATTATCCTTTATAGGACACAGGGAGGTCCACTGAAATACTTACCCTAGTACACCACTAATGTGTGTGGCCCATTCGATGTGCAAGCTAGGGGTTGTAATTTTTTACTTCATTTTACCGATGATTACTCACGGTATGAATATGTGTATGAGACACAAATATGAAACTTTTGAAAGGTTCAAAAAGCTTAGATATGAAGTAGAAAAATAAGCACAAAAACTCATTAAGGTTCTTCGATCAGATCGAGAAAGTGAATACCTTAATGGAGAGTTCTGTGATTATCTCAAGGAGAATGGTATAGTTTCATAATGGACTCCTCCTGGTACACCTCAGCTCAATGGAGTGTCAGAGAGGAGGAATCGGACTCTATTGATATGGTCCGGTCCATGATGAGCTTCACTAATTTACCCTTGTTTCTTTTAGATAGATGCCCTATTTTCAGCTATTTACTTGTTGAATAGAGTTTCCTCTAAAGTCCATTCCTACCGCACCATATGAGATATGACATGGTAAGAAACCAAGATTTGGGGATGTCCGGCCTACGTCAAGAGACTACAGGCAGACAAGTTAGAGGCTAGGACCATAAGTGCTCGTTTTATAGGATATCCTAAAGAGTCATTAGGATACAATTTTTACGTCTCAGAGGATCACAATGTGTTTGTGAGCCGTCACGCCATCTTCTTGGAAAAACCAGTTTATCCTTGATAGAGGCAGTGGGAGAAAATTGAGCTTGAAGAGAAAGTCTCTGAAAAGCAACGAGTCATGGATCCTATCGAACCCATTAATACAGAGCCAGTACACGATGTCCCTCAACCACCTCGCAGATCAAGTAGGGTCTCCCATCCTCCCGATAGATACTTAGGTATACTAGAAGAGGATACCGAGAAAATGTTCCTAGTGGGAGATAGGGATCACACGCAGGATCCCAAAATCTATGACGAGGCGATATCTGATATCAATTCGAGAAATGGTTGGAAGCTATGAAGTCAGAGTTAGACTCCATGCATTCCAACCAAGTCTGGACCTTAGTAGATCCACCAGAAGGTATTGTACCTATTGGATGCAAATGGATCTACAAAAGGAAGATAGGTTCGGATGGAGAGGTAGAGACCTATAAGGCAAAGCTTGTGGCGAAAGGTATAGTCAGCGCGAGGGCATTGACTATCAGGAGACCTTTTCACCTGTAGCCATGCTGAAATCCATCCGAATATTGCTTGCCATTGCAGCATTTCAGAAATTAATAAGATGAGGCAGATGGATGTGAAAACAGCTTTCCTGAATGGATATCTTGATGAAGACATCTATATGGAACAGCTTTTGGGTTTCACTTCCAGTCATGGAGATCACAAGGTCTGCAAGCTGCAAAAGTCCATCTATGGACTAAAGCAAGCATCTCGAAGTTGGCACACTCGTTTCGATGACGCAATCAAAACGTTTGATTTCATCAAAAACGAAGAGGAACCATGTGTTTACAAAAGGGTTAGTGGGAGCGCTGTCGTATTTCTCGTACTGTATGTGGACGACATCCTCGCTGATAGGGAATGATATTCCCATGCTAACCTCGGTCAAGGTCAGGTTGTCAAAAAGGTTCTCCATGAAAGACCTTGGGGAAGCATCCTATATTTTGGAAATAAAGGTCTATAGAGTTAGATCTAAAAGGATGCTTGGCCTATCACAAAGATGTACATAGAGGAAGTGCTGAAAAGGTTCAGCATGGAAACTCTAAAAGGGGTCTCTTACCCCTGAGGCAATGGAATAAATCTCTCCAAGAAGATGTGCCCCAACACATCTGAAGAGATTCAACGTATGAGCAAGATCCCCTATGCATCAGCAATAGGGAGCCTCATGTATGCCATGCTGTGTACATGACTTGATATAGTACATGCTGTGAATGTCACGAGCATATGTCAATCAAATCCAGGCAAAAAGCACTGGGATAGCTGTGAAGAACAGTCTTAAGTACTTGAGAAGAACTAAGGACATGTTCTTGGTCCTTAGGAGAAGATCAGAGTTGAAGGTAAGAAGGATGCACACATATTGATGATAGAAAGTCTACATCAGAATATGTGCAATGGTGGTTCAGTAAATTGGAAGAGTTCCAAACAACCGATCATTATAGATTCTACCTTAGAAGATGAATGTTAAGCCGTATCCAAGGGTGCAGTAAAAACCTTTCTGGTTAAAAGTTCATTGCCAGAGTTAGGTGTAATGTCATTAGATGCCATAACACTTTACTGCGATAACATTGGCACCATAGCACTAGCTATGGAGCTAAGGTCTCATCAGAAGTCCAAGCACATAGAGCGGCGCTTCCACCTCATACGCGACTATGTTGAGAAGAAATATGTAGAGGTGCAGAGAGTAGGACTCCGTGGATAACGTGGCAGACCCGTTCACTAAGCAGCTAAGTCAGCAAAAGACTGAAGCCCACCTTAAGAAGATGGGGCTTAGATATATGACTGATTGGCTTTAGTGCAAGTGGGAGATTGTTAGATGTATACCCTAGAAGCCAATCTGGCTGACACATTGTTAATTCTAGGGACATAATTTTGTACTGACTATTTATTATTAAATAATAAAAGGCATCGTTTCATTCATATTATTTATGTGTCTATGAATCGTCCAAGAAATTAATAAGATGATGATGCATATTCTCAAGAGTTGAGAATTTGAGCCATGTATCATTGGTGATTAATTTCTAAATGCTTCTGATCAATGGATCATCACGAGGACGGTGATCGATCCGATCAGTGCACAGATCACTTTCCTTCTGGATGGACGAAGACTTGAGTCCACAGTGTAGAGACACTGAAGTGATAGTGCAGGTGCTTGTTACAGAACAAGGGTACTGAGCGTGACCAAGACAAGAAGTCACTTGGATGTCTATCCACTCGTCAGTGACTTGCTTGATGTTGCAGTAGTATGACTGGTCCTTTGACCTGCGGTGCTTCAGCTACTCACAGTGAGGTTATTGTAGTTTGACTACACGTATACATGGTCTCTAGTCATATGGGTCCTTGTAGTGTAGATTGGCTGCATTAAGTTCACTGTAGGAGTAGGGTATGCACTTACATGGAATCTATCGACCTTGATAGAAGAGGAGTGATCCTATGTGATTTGTTAGACTGAGTTCTAAGACCTTGGCCAGGGCAGTAATAGAAAGTGGAGAAAGAGTTTTCCACTATCGAACTCGAGTCAAATAAATCTTGACATATGACAGACGAAGGGGTTTGACGAGTTATCCCATGACCTCCGTCCTGTAGGGATCCACGATAGTAGGACTGTATCACACGATAACTGCACCTAGAGGTTCATCATTCTATTCTACTGGGTAGCTACTACATGCTGCTAGGTGTCACTGGTGGATGGTGGGACTCACAGGGATTATCTCGATGATCGATAAACCCTAATGAGTAGAGTTGGAATCGTTCCAATCCACTGAAAGGAGTTTTCAATGATATTGTGATAGAGATCATAATATATCTCACTACCAGTCAGAGTAGAACCTATGGGGTCACACACACTAGAGGCATTGACCGATCCGATGGTTGAATCGTGATTAGGAATCACAAGTAATCAATTTCGATTGATAATAAGCTGAAGAAGGAACAAAGAGAATTAATTAATTGGACTTAAAACAAGAGTCCCTACTTGGAGTAGGATTCCTAGAGTCCTAATTGGATTAGGACTAGAATCCCTACTTGGACTGAAGATTCCTACTTGGACTGGGATTCCTACTTGGACTGGGAATCCTATTTGGAGTAGGACTAGGATTCCTACTTGGAGTAGGATTCCTACAATCCTAATTAGATTAGGAGTTTTGAATTAAATTTGGATTCCTACTTGGAGTAGGATTCCTAGAGTCCTAATCGGATTAGGACTTCAAATTCAAATTAGAGTCCTAATTGGATTAGGACTAGAATTAAACAAGTCCTAATTGGATTAGGATTTCTTAAGTCCTAATTAATTATTAATCTAATGAATCAACATGACTCCTAATTGGATTAGGATTGAAGAGTTCAATTGAGTCATGGTTCATTCAAGTTCTAATTGGATTAGGACTAGCATAGATTGAACCCAATTGATTCATGATTTGGACTAAACTAAATAGGAGCCCTAGATGCCTTTATAAGGCTTTGAAAGGAGGTGCCCTAATGATAAGTGAAGCCCTCCTCCTCTCCATCACGTGGCCACCCTCCTCTCCTCTCTTTTCAGCCGCCAATAACAAAGGGAAGAAAAGGATCTTGGTGGCCTCTTCTTCCTCCACCGTTTGGTTCCAACGCAAGGAAGAAAAAGAAGGCTGCAGGGCTTCGTTCCTCTTCCTCTCTTCATCCTTCTTCTTCCTCCTCCCAAGCACATCAAGGATTGATTGAAAGGGAGGATATCAGCCATCCAAAGTTATCTCTGCAAGGGAGCTAGCACCCGGGGAGATAGAAAGCTGGATCGGTTTTCTGCTTCGTGTGGATACCCGTAGAGGCCGGGCACTTGAATGGCTTCAAGCGAACCTTCATCCTAAACCGCAAACTTCAGTTTGCGGTGATCATCTACCCGCACAAGGTGAAGATCTGATCTTCTAATGTTTTAAAAAAGTTTTTAATCCTTATCTATCTATGAACGGTTTTTGAACAACGTTCATGCGATGAACGGTTGATCCCGCGCATGCCTCTTCCGCTGCATCTGAATTTTAATTAATATCAGCGGCATGATCGGGGTTTTCTAACACCGACCAATGGACCAGATCCTTCATCCAAGAATCCATCCAATGGTCCAGATGAAGCGCCAACCAGTGGACCAGATCCTTCATCTAGGAAGCGATCCAATGGTCCAGAAGTGAAGGCCCTATCAAACCTAATCTAATTGGGTTTAACCAACTTAAAGAAAATATTAAACCTAATCAAATCAGGTCTAATTAAAGCCAAATGGGTTCCAACTCTTGGCTAACCCATATTAGGTCATGATCTAATCATATTAGATCAACCTAACCTAAGAATCAGATTCGAATTTAATTTGAATCAGGAGCTAGGGTTTGCAACATGTGCTAGCATGTTCATCTTGCAACATGATCTAATCCAATTAGATCCTTGATCAATTTTCTTTGTGTGTGACCCATTGGGTTCCTTATCTTAGCCAGCAGTAGGTGCAGGTGCAAGTTGACCTAACCTGATTAGAATACCTCTAATCCAATTTAGGTTCAATTTAGTGCTAAACCTGACTTAGCAATCAGAACCTTTCTGATGCTTTGATCTAATCAAACTCTTTGATCCGATCAACCCACAAGACATGATTGACGTCTAGCAACGTATCATGTCTACCCGGAAGATGAGAAATGTATTGGACAAATCCAAACATACCCTTCAGTGGCAAGTTACCGGTGCAATTCAATCCCTCAGTCATACTACATCCTGAATAAGTGCATAAGTATGGATCAATATCAAACTCAATCACTTATTCATGTCTCTCTCAATCTTTTATATGATAATTCAAACAATGAAACATTAGAAACTCTTTCTAATATTCATTTTGCTTTGATCAAAGGCTTCTTGAATCATCATAAGATTAGAGTAAGTAGGATGTTACCTTCTCTTACTAAAAGTGACTGATTCCTTTTTGACCTACTCACAAACTTCGTACAAAATCCACCATATCTAGAATTCCCCGTAACAACGCAATGTCGGTGAATGAGGGTAAACCAAAATATAGCTTCAAGTGCACAAGGTACCATGGTGATCTCAGGTCTAAGGATCACTTGCACAACTCCCACTATGAGAACCATCTTTTGATAATTAAGTAAGAATCCATAAGATGTTCTCCATGGTTGGTCATTGTCAGTGAACTCATTCCTTTAATGAGCACCCACATCTTTGTATTAGTGTCTCACACAAGTGATTGTGAAGATCAATCACCCTCTACATCGAGCATACTAAGATGTGCCAGTCTTTCCGGTAATATTGATCCCGACCCAATATACCAATTTGACTGGGAATATTCTAAATTAGGATTTTAGGATTTAGGTCTCACAGGTATGATCTCATCATAACCCTAAAACCAATGTCCTAAATTTATGGGGTCGTCATCCAATAATAAAACAGATAAGCAGCAAATGATGAAACACAATGCCTTTATTGATATATATCGAGTGTCAAAGTACATGATTTGGAGGATTAAGAAAGAGAAACCCATCAAATGATTGGCTTATAGGCATCTACTCTTTCAAAAGATAGATATATCCCATATCCACTCGGAACAACTCTTGACAAGAGAGAGTCCGTCAATTGGTCACGCTCAGTAACATATACTACCATTCACCTGTATACCATACCAGTATCTCTATACTCTTTGGTTTGGAAGACAACCAACAAATATGATACACAATGACCTACGCCCGATAATACTATCGTCCTATTAATAGTATATCTACGGTCTGACATTTAAGGACCTGTGTGACATCATATTTCATTACACAAGTAGTCTAAGGACTTCATCACATCGGAGTTTGGTGAAGATGTTCTGGTATGATAAATACCATGTTATTTATACTGTTCAAATACTTTACAATCAGCAATTGATTGGATTTAGGATCCAATTCCCACAACTTCCACTTGCTAAAGCCATAGTACAGTATCGTATACCCATCTTCAGTAATGATGGTCAAACTCCTTTACACTGAGGGCCTTAGTGAAGGGTGTTGGGTTTCCCAGTGCCTAGGGCGCAGGGAAAGATACGGAATTATAAATTTTCTTATAAAACCATTATATGAACTCTAATAAGCCAAGATCGCCTTAATAGTATAACCAAATAATGTAGAAAATATAATCTTGGTATAGAAGAATACCTATCACGCTATATCCAATATGTCTAAAGATGTCCTAAGGTGCCCAAATGTTCACCCTCCGATGTTGATCCACACAGGAATGGTTCAAGACTCTAGCTCCACCAAAACTTGATTCTAATTGTTCAATCCTTCCAAAGGATTTAATTGGCTGATTTTCCTTCACTTCCTTCTTCCTTTCTACCTCTAAAACATTCATTAGCCTTTTTGTCCCTAAAGAAGACCCTCTTGTCTTGGGTTAGGACAAAAGAGAGGCTTGTAAGAAAGAAGGGATAAGAGAGAGTGAAGGAGAGACTTTTTCTTTGATGATCTTTAGAACCCCAAGCACCTCCTTATTTATAAGAGATGGAGGGATGCATCATAAAGAGATGCATCCCATCCACACACCTCATCATGATGAGGCATGTGCCAAGAGAGGCATCCTATCATGGATGGGGTGCTAAGGAGAAGGGTGTATTAACTTCTTTCTCATGTCTTCCTCTTAAATCCCTGATGATCCAAGGGCCCAAATGCAGTGAACCAAAGCCAATGGTCGAGATCTAGGCACCATCTAATGGTCCAGATCAAGGCATCATCATCCAGGGTGCCATCCAATGGTCCAGAAGCAAGATGCCATCACCGATGGTCCAGATCAGGCGCTGAGCAACGGTCCAGATCTTTCATCCAGAGAGACATCCAGTGGTCCAGATTCAGGCGCTGACCAATGCGTCGAGATCCTTCCTCCAAGAAATCCACTCCAATGGTCCAGATGAATGCGCCAACCAGTGGACCAGATCCTTCATCCAGAAAACCATCCAATGGTCCAGATGAAGGCGCCAACCAGTGGACCAGATCCTTCATCCAGGGAGTGATCCAATGGTCTAGAAGTGAAGGCCCTATCAAACCCAATCCAATTGGGTTTAACCAACTTAAAGAAAATATTAAACCTAAATCAAATCAGGTCTAATTAAAGCCAAATGGGTTCCAACTTCTTGGCTAACCCATATTAGGTCATGATCTAATCATATTAGATCAACCTAACCTAAGAATCAGATTCGAATTTAATTTGAATCAGGAGCTAGGATTTGCAACACGTGCTAGCATGTTCATCTTGCAAAACATGATCTAATCCAATTAGACCCTTGATCAATTTTCTTGTGTGTGACCCATTGGGTTCCTTATCTTAACCAGCAGTAGGTGCAGGTGCAAGTTGACCTAACCTGATTAGAATACCTCTAATCCAATTTAGGTTCAATTTAGTGCTAAACCTGACTTAGCAATCAGAACCTTTCTGATGCTTTGATCTAATCAAACTCTTTGATCCGATCAACCCACAAGACATGATTGACGTCTAGCAACGTATCATGTCTACCCGGAAGATGAGGAATGTATTGGACAAATCCAAACATACCCTTCAGTGGCAAGTTACTGTGCAATTCAATCTCTCAGTCATACTACATCCTGAATAAGTGCATGAGTATGGATCATATCCAAACTCAATCACTTATTCATGTCTCTCTCAATCTTTTATATGATAATTCAAACAATGAAACATTAGAAACTCTTTCTAATATTCCTTTTGCTTTGATCAAAGGCTTCTTGAATCATCATAAGATTAGAGTAAGTAGGATGTTACCTTCTCTTACTAGAAGTGACTGATTCCTTATTGACCTACTCACAACCTTCATACAAAATCCACCATATCCAGAATACCCCGTACACAACGCAATGTCGTGAATGAGGGTAAACCAAAACATAGCTTCAAGTGCACAAGGTACCATAGTGATCTCAGGTCTAAGGATCATTTGCACAACTTCCACTATGAGAACCATCTTTTTGATAATTAAGTAAGAATCCATAAGATGTTCTCATGGCGGGTCATTTCAGTGAACTCATTCCTCTAATGAGCACCCACATCTTTGTATTAGTGTCTCACACAAGTGATTGTGAGATCAATCACCCTCTACATTGAGCATACATAAGATGTGCCAGTCTTTCCGGTAATATTAATCCCCGACTCAATATACCAATTTGACTGGGAATATTCTAAATTAGGATTTTAGGATTTTAGATCTCACTGATATGATCTCATCATAACCCTAAAACCAATGTCCTAATTTATGGGGTTCATCATCTAATAATAAAATAGATAAGCAGCAAATGATGAAACACAATGCCTTTATTGATATATATCGAGTGTGAAAGTACATGATTTGGAGGATTACAAAGACAAACCCATCAAATGATTGGCTTATAGGGCATCTACTCTTTCAATCTCCCACTTGCACTAAAGCCAATCGCCCTTATATTTTAACCCCATACAATCGAGGTAACGATTGAATTGCTGCTGTGGCAGAGCTTTAGTAAATGGGTCTGCTATATTGTTCTTTGTGTCTACTCGTTCAATCTTGACGTCTTGTCTTTCGATTATCTCTCGAACAAGGTGGAAGCGTCTCAAAATGTGCTTGGATCTATGATGAGACCTTGGTTCCTTAGCCTGTGCAACAGCTCCAGTGTTATCGCAATAAACTGGGACTGGTCCGGCAATCTCAGGAACTACACCCAGCTCTGTGATGAACTTCTTCATCCAGACTGTTTCCTTAGCAGCTTCACTAACAGCTATGTATTCTGCCTCAGTAGTTGAGTCAGCTATAGTTTGCTGTTTTGAAACTTTTCCAACTCACAGCTCCACCATTCAAAGTGAAGATATATCCAGAGATTGATTTGCTATCATCTGGATCAGATTGAAAGCTAGAATCTGAATAGCCTTCTAGTTTCAATTCTGATCCTCCATAAATTAGAAAAACATCTCTAGTCCTTCTCAAGTATTTGAGAATGTTTTTCACAATTTTCCAATGATCCTCCCCGGGATCTGCCTGAAATCTACTTACCATACCCAAGGCATAAGCTACATCAGGCCTGGTACATAACATAGCATACATGATCGACCCTACTGCCGAAGCATAGGGAATAGAACTAATTCTATTCCTCTCTTCAGATATCTTAGGAGACATCTTCCTAGAGAGTTGTATGCCATGTCCTATGGTAAGAAACCTTTCTTACTTCCATCCATGCTGAACCTTTTCAGCACATTATCAATGTACCTAGACTGGGACAAACCTAGCATCCTTTTAGATCTATCTCTATAGATCCTTACCAAGTATATAGGATGCTTCACCCAAGTCTTTCATAGAAAATTTCTTTGATAACCAAGTCTTGACCGATTGCATCATTGGAACATCATTTTCAATGACCAATATATCGTCCGCATATAATATCAAGAAGACAATAGCACTCCACCAGTCTTCTTGTACACACAAGGTTCATCTATATTTTTAATGAACCCAAACTCTTTGACTATCATGTCAAAATGGATGTTCCCAACTCCTAGATGCCTGCTTTTAATCCATAAATGGATTTCTTAGCCTACATACTTGATTTGCTCTCCCTCTTGAGACAAATCCCTCTAGCTGTGTCATATAAACCTCTTCCTCAAGGTGACCATTAAGAAAGGCGGTTTTGACATCTATCTGCCAGATCTCATAATCATAGGTATACAGCTATAGCAAGCATAATCCGAATAGATTTGAGCATAGCTACTGGCGAAAAAGTTTCATCATAATCAATACCTGGTTTTTGCCTGAAACCTTTTGCCACTAGCCTGGCCTTGTAGGTTTCTACTTGGCCGTCAGCTCCTATCTTCTTCTTGTATACCCATTTGCACCCTATTGGAATCACTCCCTCAGGTGCATCAACCAAAGTCCATACTTGGTTTGTATACATAGAATCTATCTCAGATTTCATGGCGTCCAGCCATCTGTCAGAGTCCCTACTCTTGACAGCTTCCGAATAGGTCAGAGGGTCATTATTATCAATGATGTGGGCTTCATCATTCTCAATGATAAATCCATACCTCTCAGGTGCATTTCGCACTCTTTTTGACCTTCGGAGAGGAGTAGTGTATAGTGGCTGTACCTCTTCCATGGGTACATCTGGTTGAGGATTATTATGTGTCTCACCTTGTAGGTCTTGAACTTCATCAAGTTCAATTCCTCTATCCTTGCCCTTTTCTAAGAAAAACTCTTTTTCCAAGAAAGTGGCATGCCTAGCAACAAATACCTTTTGTTCGGTAGGATCATAGAAGATATATCCTAAACTGTCTTTAGGATAACCTACAAATGTACACTTGTCCGATCTAGCACTTAGCTTATGTCCAAAATTTCTTTTGACATAAACATGACGACCCCATATCTTAAGATACTTAAGATTAGGTTTCTTTCCTTTCCATATCTCATATGGAGTGCTAGATACAGACTTAGATGGTACCCTATTTAATACTAATGCAGCAGTTTCTAGGGCATGTCCCCAGAAGGAAATTGGAAGATTTGTGAAGCACATCATGGACCGTACCATATCTAATAAGGTACGATTCCTCCTTTCAGCTACACCATTTAATTGTAGCGTATATGGAGGTCTCCATTCAGAGAGTATGCCCTTTAATTTAAGATAGTCTAAAAATTCACTAGAAAGGTATTCTCCTCCTCGATCAGATCGAAAGATTTTAATACACTTCCCAGTTTGTTTTTCGACCATACTTTGATACTCTTTAAATTTATCAAAGGCTTCGGATTATGTTTCATTAGATACACAAAACCGAACCTTGATAAGTCATCAGTAAATGTGATGAAGTAAGAGTATCCACCTCTAGCTGGAGTTGATATAGGACCACACACATCAGTATGTACGAGTTCTAACAACTCACTTGCCCTTTCTCCATGTCCCGAGAATGGAGACTTGGTCATTTTACCCATAAGACAAGATTCACAAGTTCCTAATGATTCAAAATCATAAAGGTCAAAGAATTTATCTTTATACAACTTGTGTAACCTTGTCTCACTAATATGACCTAATCGATAATGCCAGAGGAGGGTATTATTAATATTCTCTCTTTTTCTTTTATTATCTTTGCCAATATGAAACATAACATTATTAAGACATAATACTAAAAGACCATTTTTCATAGTGCCATGACAATAATACTCATTAGATAAAGAAATAGAGCAACCATTGCTCTTTCCATTTATTTTGAATCCTTTCTTAAGTAACAAAGGAATTGAAATTATATTTCTAATGATTTTTGGCATAAAATAACAGTCTTCTAGCTTCAAGAACTTTCCGGAGGGTAGCTCTAGTATGTAGGTGCCAACAGCTTCAGCCTGGATGGATTCTCTTCCAGCGCCATATAGCTCGAAGTCACATTTCTTCAGACTTCTAATTTTCTGCAGTCCATGCAAAGATTTGCATATGTGAGAACCACAACCGGTATCCAATATCCATGAATTAGAATCAGAAGAACTAAATGTCATATTGGCATGTAATAAAAACATACCTTTTGATGCAACACTTGCATCAGGCTTCACACTTGCAAGAAAGCTCTTGCAGTTCCTTTCCAATGCCCCGTCTTACCGCAGTGGAAACAGGTACCGGGTCCAGAGATTTTCTTTTCCTTCTTTTTGATGCGACTCTTAGGGTTTAATTTTTTCTTTGAACCCTTGTTGCCCGTTTTCTTCTTTGAGCTCTCACCAACAAGAAGGATCGGACCCTTGTCCTTCTTGATGTGAGACTCTGCTGTTTTCAGCATATTTAGAAGCTCAGGTAGGGAGGAATTCAGTTTGTTCATGTGATAATTCACAACAAACTGCGAGAATGAGTCGGGTAGTGATTGCAGGATCAAATCCTGACTGAGCTCACTGTCCATAGCAAAGCCAAGTTGACTCAATCGAGTGATCAAGTCTATAACCTTTAAACAGTGGTCTTGCACAGAGGATCCCTCGATCATTCTTGCACGGAACAACTGCTTAGATATCTCATATCTAGCAGTTCTGTTCTGCTCACCATATAACTCCTTCAAGTTAAGGAGTATGGAGTGAGTATCCATGCTATCATGCTGCCTCTGCAATTCATTATTCATAGAAGCAAGCATGATACATTTGACAGTCAAACTGTCATTTTTCCACATACAATATGTGGCCAATTCCTCCTCAGTTGCATCTTCCCCTGCTGACCCTAGGTCAGGGGTTTCAAGAATGTAGGAAAGTTTTTCTTGTGTGAGAACAATCTTTAAATTCCTCAACCAGTCCACATAGGTGGGACCAGTCAATTTGTTTGTATCTAAGATACCTCTAAGTGAGAGCGAAGATGCCATTTTTACAGAATTAAACTATAATTACAAAGAACACTAATATAAGCAGACCAATCATGATGACATGTATTCAATCAGACAAGGATTTTTATCTAATTGTTACTCCCACTATTTTTATCGAATATCATAACCCTCAAGTATGATGAACGAGAAAATACTAATTTTCTTAGTGGGGTTGAGATCCAAATTCTTTATAAAAGACCTTGTGGGAATCACAACAAGCTCTTATAAGTTCAAAGGTAGGAAACTCTTTCCAATTGCATCCCATGCAATTTCCAACTTTATTCTGTCCTCTAGCACACATATAGTTTTGTGGGAATCACAACAAACTATTGTGTCTAGTTAAGTCAAACCCTTCATTTTTATACAGTCATATTTGAATAATGCTGCCCTTGTGGGAATCACAACAAGGCAACATATTAAAATATGCCATATGCATCATATGCACCAAGATATTACAATATCAATCCTTAATACTAGCCTTGTGGGAATCACAACAAGCTAGCGTAGATATTGACATAATAATATCTAAGCATGAAGGAAGGACCTTTATAGTGTTATATCAGCAATTAGTTTTTCCATGGAGGTCAATCAAATAGTTGGCCAGGTAAGCAGATGGGAGGCTCTCCTTACTTAGTAAGGTCCTAATTAAATAACCACCTGTAGCCTCTTTCCTAGACACCAACTTAGTCAATTGATTCAGAATGGCTCAGCTTAAAGCAATTAACACTACGACTTAATTATGAATTTAGTGAGGGCTTTCAAATAGTAGTATCTTACTAACATTAAGCTCAACCATAAAGGACAATCAAATAATTGGCCAGGAAAGCAGGTGGGAGGCACCCCTCACTCAGAGAGTGAGGTCCTAATTAAGTAACCACCTGTGGCTTCCTTCCTAGACACCAACTGAGTCGATTGTTCCAGAATGGGTCATCCCAAAGTTTTCATACTACTATATTGGTCTCATTGCACATTCTATAATTTAGCACTAGCAATTATACTATGCTACAACATGAATATAACACTATCTCATGGCATAAACTAATCATGCGTACAAACAACCTAGCTATCTCATAGCATCAAGATAATAGCATGTATTATCATTTGGTTAAACTGATTAAGGGTGGCTCTGATACCACTGTTGGGTTTCCCAGTGCCCTAGGGCGCAGCGGAAGATATGGAATTATAAAATTTTCTTATAAAACCCATTATATGAAACCCTAATAAGCCAAGATCGCCTTAATAGTATAACCAAATAATGTAGAAAATATAATCTTGGTATAGAAGAATACCTATCACGCTATATCCAATATGTCTGAAGATGTCCTAAGGTGCCCAAATGTTCACCCTCCGATGTTGATCCACACAGGAATAGGTTCAAGACTCTAGCTCCACCAAAACTTGATTCTAATTGTTCAATCCTTCCAAAGGATTTAATTGGCTGATTTTCCTTCACTTCCTTCTTCCTTCTTCCTTCTTCCTTTCTACCTCTAAAACATTCATTAGCCTTTTTGTCCTAAAGAAGACCCTCTTGTCTTGGGTTAGGACAAAAGAGAGAGGCTTGTAAGAAAGAAGGGATAAGGGAGAGAGAAGGAGAGACTTTTTCTTTGATGATCTTTAGAACCCCAAGGCACCTCCTTATTTATAAGAGATGGAGGGATGCATCATAAAGGGATGCATCCCATCCACACACCTCATCATGATGAGGCATGTGCCAAGAGAGGCATCCTATCATGATGGGGTGCTAAGGAGAAGGGTGTATCAACTTCTTTCTCATGTCTCCCTCTTAAATCTTGATGATCCAAGGGCCCAAATGCAGTGAACCAAAGCCAATGGTCCAGATCTAGGCACCATCTAATGGTCCAGATCAAGGCATCATCATCCAGGGTGCCATCCAATGGTCCAGAAGCAAGATGCCATCACCGATGGTCCAGATTCAGGCGCTGAGCAACGGTCCAGATCTTTCATCCAGAGAGACATCCAGTGGTCCAGATTCAGGCGCTGACCAATGGTCGAGATCCTTCCTCCAGAAATCCATCCAATGGTCCAGATGAATGCGCCAACCAGTGGACCAGATCCTTCATCCAGAAAACCATCCAATGGTCCAGATGAAGGCGCCAACCAGTGGACCAGATCCTTCATCCAGGGAGTGATCCAATGGTCTAGAAGTGAAGGCCCTATCAAACCCAATCCAATTGGGTTTAACCAACTTAAAGAAAATATTAAACCTAATCAAATCAGGTCTAATTAAAGCCAAATGGGTTCCAACTCTTGGCTAACCCATATTAGGTCATGATCTAATCATATTAGATCAACCTAACCTAAAAATCAAATTCGAATTTAATTTGAATCAGGAGCTAGGATTTGCAACACGTGCTAGCATGTTCATCTTGCAAACATGATCTAATCCAATTAGACCCTTGATCAATTTTCTTGTGTGTGACCCATTGGGTTCTTTATCTTAACCAGCAGTAGGTGCAGGTGCAAGTTGACCTAACCTGATTAGAATACCTCTAATCCAATTTAGGTTCAATTTAGTGCTAAACCTGACTTAGCAATCAGAACCTTTCTGATGCTTTGATCTAATCAAACTCTTTGATCCGATCAACCCACAAGACATGATTGACGTCTAGCAACGTATCATGTCTATCCGAAAGATGAGGAATGTATTGGACAAATCCAAACATACTCTTCAGTGGCAAGTTACTGTGCAATTCAAGCCCTCAGTCATACTACATCCTGAATAAGTGCATGAGTATGGATCAATATCAAACTCAATCACTTATTCATGTCTCTCTCAATCTTTTATATGATAATTCAAACAATGAAACATTAAACTCTTTCTAATATTCATTTTGCTTTGATCAAAGGCTTCTTGAATCATCATAAGATTAGAGTAAGTAGGATGTTACCTTCTCTTACTAGAAGTGACTGATTCCTTGTTGACCTACTCACAACCTTCGTACAAAATCCACCATATCCAGAATACCCCGTACACAACGCAATGTCGTGAATGAGGGTAAAACAAAACATAGCTTCAAGTGCACAAGGTACCATGGTGATCTCAGGTCTAAGGATCATTTGCACAACTCCCACTATGAGAACCATCTTTTGATAATTAAGTAAGAATCCATAAGATGTTCTCATGGCTGGTCATTTCAGTGAACTCATTTCTCTAATAAGCACCCATATCTTTGTATTAGTATCTCACACAAGTGATTGTGAGATCAATCACCCTCTACATTGAGCATACATAAGATGTGCCAGTCTTTCCGGTAATATTGATCCCCGACTCAATATACCAATTTGACTGGGAATATTCTAAATTAGGATTTTAGGATTTTAGATCTCACTGGTATGATCTCATCATAACCCTAAAACCAATGTCCTAATTTATGGGGTTCATCATCCAATAATAAAATAGATAAGCAGCAAATGATGAAACACAATGCCTTTATTGATATATATCGAGTGTCAAAGTACATGATTTGGAGGATTACAAAGAGAAACCCATCAAATGATTGGCTTATAGGGCATCTACTCTTTCAAAGGGGTCGGCTAAGTTATCCTTTCTGTCAATCTTTTGAAGATCAACGTCACCTCGTTCTACTATCTCACGAACAAGGTGATACCGGCGCAGAATGTGCTTGGTGCGCTGGTGTGCCTTTGGTTCCTTAGCTTGAGCGATGGCCCAAGTGCTATCACAATATAGTGGGACTGGTCCATCAGCAGAGGGTGCAACTCCTAGCTTAGCAATGAACTTCCGCAGCCACACAGCTTCCTTCGCCGCATCCGATGCTGCAATGTACTCCGCCTCGCACACAGAGTCCGCTATAGTAGTCTGCTTGGAACTCTTCCAACAGACAGCCCCACCATACAGGGTAAAAACAAATTGATACACTCTTGCTATCATCATGATCTGACTAAAAACTGGAATCAGTATATTCCACAAGTTTCAAGTCAGAATCTCCATAGACCAGCCACTTATCTTTAGTATTTCTCAAATACTTGAGGATAGATTTTACAACGGTCCAGTGGCTCTCTCCTGGGTCAGACTGGTACCTACTCACTACTCCTAGCGATGCATACAGTCTCTCTCTAGTGGAGTTTGTCGGACAATCTCTTTTAGAGAGGAAAATTCCAGAAGCTATCGGAAGATAACCCTTCTTGGAATTCATCATGCTAAACCTTTTCAGCACGGTTTCAATGTACATGGATTGGGACAGACTGAGCAACCTCCTAGATCTATCCCTATAGATCTTCATCCCAAGGATGTAGGATGCTTCTCCCAAATCCTTCATGGAGAATTGTGATGAAAGCCATATTTTTACTCCCTGTAGTGCAGCGATGTCATTCCCTATTAGGAGAATATCATTCACATATAGTACAAGAAATAAAACTACCATACCATTAGCCCAATTGTATATGCAAGGTTTCTCTTCGTTCTTAACGAAGCCATAAGTTTTGATAACTCTGTCAAAACGAATTTTCCAACTCCGAGATGCCTGCTTTAGTCCATATATGGACTTTTGCAGCCTACACACCTTAGACTCATCTGCAGAAATAAAACCTTCAGGCTGTATCATATACACCTGTTCCTCTAAATCTCCATCTAGAAAAGTGCTACGTCTTTAATCTTGCTCTTTGAAAAAGGAAAATTAAACATAGGATACCCCAAGTATAGGGTGTAGCAAAGTAATATTCTCGGTGAGTCCGAGATCGAATCCACAGGGATTTGACAGTGAACAAAAACTAAAGGCTAAATAATATTCAGATTGACAAAAATATAACTAAGGCATTAGGATTCAGCCTAGCACTTAATCATGCTTTTCTTAAAATCATCTATTAATCATAATAAAATAGATTTAGTTTTATGGGCAGGATTACAGTAATTCTATTTTAAACTACAGGGATTTCTAAGTATCTGTTATACCCGGAGGAAATAACAAATCAAAAAAATATATAAGTTTGAAATAATTCTTATAAATCTACTGCACCATAAATCAAATCAAAAACATTAAAATTCCATTGATGATTAAAGAAAATACATGAAGAAAATGCTAAGCTTTTCTCTAGCCTTAGCTAAAGGAGATTTAGCTATCCATATGAGATGCAAGCATTTTTATAAAAGGGATTAGCATAAAATAAATAAAATAAGCATAAATCCCTTTTTCTTTCCTTTTTTTTTTTGGTTTCCTTTGGTTGAGAAAACAGAGTACTCTGTTTTCTCTTCTCTCTCGCGTGGGCTCTCCTCTTCCTCTCGCCCGGCTGGCTCCCTTCCTCTTCCGTCACGGCTGCTGGCCTCCTCCTCCTTCGCACGCTCGGCTGAGTAGATGGATCGGAAGAGGAGGTGCAGATGGCTGGCTTCCTGGTCGCCTCTCCCTCTTGTTCCGTGTCCTTCTCTCCTCCGTGGCCTCTTGTCCTCTCTCGCTCGGCTGAGAAAGATGTGGATGTTGGCTTCGTAGCCTCTCCTCCTTCTTTCCTCCTCTTCCGTCGGCTGTGTAGGAATGAATCCCCTCCTTCCTCCCCCGGATCGCTCAGACTTGGATGGATCCGGCCGGCTAGTAAGATCCTCTCTTTTCTTCCCCCCTCCCGTCGGCTGGTTCTACCTCCACCCGATGGCCTTTGCTCCTCTCTCTTGAGTTCCTTTTATAGACACCTTCAGCAGTGTGGCTGGGAAGACCGAAGGATGCGTTGTGGACGCTTAGGAACTGGGAGCGGAAGAGACATGGCTTGGGACTCCTCGGCTGGGAACGTTGCAGAATTTGAGCAACTGTAGACATTGATGTTAGATTTGAATGCAAGACTTTGTGGCTTGGAAATGATCCGTGGTTGCTTGAGATACAGGATGAAGGAAGTCGAATCGCTAAGGATTTGTCTGCTGGAACGTGTGGATGAGCTGGGAGGAAACAGGGGAAACGTCTTGGTTTCATGCTGCCATGGACGTTCACGGATGCGTGCTCGAGCGGATGGGGGATTGCTGAAGTGGAATGCAAACGGTTTGGCTTCTTTCCTTTGCTGCCGTTGATGTTTTGAGTATAGATGAATGATGGGAAGAAAGGAATGCAGCTGAATATTCTTGAAACAGGGGAATCCGAAACCATGAATGAGATGTGGCTTGAATTGAAGAGCCGGTTTGGCTTAGGTCCCTTGGGTTTGATTTAGGTTCCATGGGTTTGATTTAGGTTCCATGGAGGAGATGCCATGATGCTTGGAAAGCCACATGGATGGTTTTGATGATGCTAGGAAGCTCCACGATGCGGGCATTTGTGCTGGCTGAAACATGTGGTTACAGTGATATGGATTGCATGCGGATGACTGGCGACGTGAGGCTCAGATGAGACGCTAAGGATTTGTTGAGCTCGAACTATCGGGCATTGGGCTAAAATCCAGCATTATAGGGTTTTTTTGAATTATATGCACTCAGACACAGATAAAGCATTAATTAATTAATTTTATTAATAAAGATTAGCTATAATACTAATTAAGATAATATGAAAATTTTACTTTTGTACTCTCATCACACCCCCCAACTAGCTTATTGCTAGTCTCTAGCAATTTAGTGTGAAAATAATAAAATGAGGGTGCAAAAGTATTATTTATTTTATTAATATATATATATATCAATATGCATGAATTAAAATAAAGACTCACTTTCGTAGAGCATTACGATTGCACTTAGCACGTGCAACAAGCCGTTAAACCCCTAGGTTACCCTAGTGGACGAGTGTTGTCTCGTGAGGGTTTGCAGTGATGTTACCCACAAACATCGTTTTTAAGTTAGAAGATACTTTAAAACATAGCAACTCTTAAGGCAAATGTAAACAGTTTGGATTCTCTATCTCAACGGTTCCATACGGATAAACAGTTTTAACTATAAATGGGCCAGTCCACCTAGATCTCAATTTTTCTGGAAATAAATGAAGTCTTGAATTATACAATAGAACTTTCTGGGAAGGCTCAAATGTTTTTCTCATAATATTTCTATCATGAAAGACTTTCATTTTATTCTTATAAATTCGAGCATTCTCATATGCTTCATTCCTGATTTCGTCTAGTTCATTAAGTTGAAGTTTGCGTAGTGAACTAGCCTTATCCAAATCAAAATTAAATCTCTTAATAGCCCAGTATGCCCTATGCTCCAATTCCACAGGCAAGTGACACGGTTTACCAAAAATAAGACGGTACGGAGACATTCCAATTGGACTTTTAAAAGCAGTACGATATGCCCAAAGTGCATCAGTTAAACGCAAAGACCAGTCTTTGCGATTTGGGTTAACCGTTTTTTCCAGAATATTCTTAATTGATCGATTGGATACTTCAACTTGTCCACTTGTCTGTGGATGATAAGGGGTGGCGACTTTATGGGTGATCCCATATTTTCGCATTAAAGCCTCAAAAGGCTTATTACAGAAGTGTGAACCCCCATCACTGATGATGGCTCGAGGCGTTCCAAATCTGGAAAGAATGTTTTCTTTTAAAAATTTTAAAACAGTTTTATGGTCATTATGTTTGCAAGGAATTGCCTCAATCCATTTGGAGACATAATCTACAGCTACTAAGATGTACAAATTTCCGAATGAAGGAGGAAATGGACCCATAAAATCTATTCCCCAACAATCAAATATTTCGATAATTAAAATTGGGTTGAGGGGCATCATATTCCTACGAGTTATCCCACCTAACTTTTGACAACGCTCGCAAGCTTTGCAAAAGTTATGAGAATCTTTGAACAAGGTGGGCCAATAGAAACCGCACTGTAAAATTTTTGCAGCCGTTTTCTTACCAGAGAAATGACCACCGCAAGCTTCAGAATGACAAAAGGAAATGACACTAATAAATTCGTCATTAGGTACACATCTCCTAATAATTTGGTCTAGGCAGTATTTGAAAAGATAAGGATCATCCCAAAAAAAATTTTTTATTTCAGTCAAAAATTTTCTTGTGTCTTGTTTATTCCAATGACTTGGTAGTTCACCTGTGACTAAAAAATTTGCAATGTCTGCAAACCAGGGTGAAGATGTGATCTCAAATAGTTGCTCATCAGGGAAAGTGTCTTTTATGGGTGAATTGTCTAAGGAATCTGAAAGAGTCAGACGGGACAAGTGATCAGCTACTACATTTTCTACCCCCTTTTTATCTCTTATTTCTAGAAAAAATTCTTGGAGCAGAAGGATCCACCTAAGCAAACGCGCCTTAGCATCCTTTTTTGAAAGAAGGTACTTAAGGGCAGCGTGGTCAGTGTAGATAATGATTTTGGATCCAATCAAATAAGACCTAAATTTGTCTAGTGCAAATACTACGGCAAGTAGTTCCTTTTCCGTAGTGGTTTAATTCTTTTGTGCACTATTTAAAGTCTTACTTGCATAGTAGATAACATAAGGCTTTCTTTCTTTTCTTTGCCCTAGAACTACCCCAACTGCATATTCACTGGCATCACACATAATTTCAAAAGGAAGTGACCAGTCAGGTGGTTGCATGATGGGAGCAGAGGTCAGCAAGCTTTTGAGTTTATCAAAAGCTTTTTGACATTCTTCTGACCACACAAATTGGATTTCCTTTTGAAGGAGATTACATAAGGGTTTAGATATTGAGCTAAAATCTTTAATGAATCTCCTATAAAATCCTGCATGACCCAAAAATGAGCGTATATCTTTGATAGTTTTTGGGTTGGGTAAGTTAGCAATTAAGTCAATTTTAGCCTTGTCTACTTCAATTCCTTCAGATGAAATGACATGCCCGAGAACAATTCCCCTAGTTACCATGAAATGGCACTTTTTCCAGTTTAAGATTAGATTCTTCTCCTCACACCGAATTAAGACTAGTCTTAAATGGTCCACACAGTTTTCAAAAGAGGAGCCAAAAACTGAAAAATCATCCATGAAGATTTCCAAAAAGCGCTCAACCATGTCGGAGAAAATACTGAGCATGCATCTTTGGAAGGTTGCAGGAGCATTACATAATCCAAAAGGCATTCTCTTGTAAGCAAATGTGCCAAAAGGACATGTAAAAGTGGTCTTTTCCTGATCTTCAGGATCAATTGCAATTTGGTTGTAACCTGAATAGCCATCTAGAAAGCAATAATATTTATGACCTGCTAACCTTTCTAAAATTTGATCAATAAAAGGTAGAGGAAAATGATCCTTCCTAGTGACAGAATTAAGTTTCCTATAGTCAATGCATACACGCCAACTAGTGGGGACCCTAGTTGGAACTAATTCATTGTTAGCATTTTTGACTACAGTAACACCAGATTTTTTCGGGACCACTTGGGTTGGACTTACCCATTTACTATCTGAAATTGGGTAGATCATACCCGCATCCAGAAGTTTCAGAACTTCTGCTCTAACCACATCCTTCATGTTTGGGTTTAATCGACGTTGAGGTTGACGAGAAGGTTTGGCATCAGCTTCTAAGTGGATTCTATGAGTGCAAATTGAGAGACTAATTCCCTTGATATCAGCAATTGTCCACCCTATTGCTCCCTTATGCTCTTTGAGAATTTCCAATAATTTTAGTTCTTGACTTTGTTCGAGTTGGGATGATATGATCACAGGAAAAGTCTCTTCTTGACCAAGGTATGCGTACTTGAGCTCAGATGGCAAAGGTTTTAGCTCAAGTTTAGGTGCTTGAACACTAGATGGTAGAGGACTATTGTTGCGTGTGGGCAATTCTTCAAAACGAGATTTCCACCTATCTGTATCCAACAAAGGAGCTGAATCTAATATAGTACTGATTTCTCTAAAGTTTTGGTTGATATCTGTATTTCCGAAATGAGTTAGGCATGTTTCTAAAGGATCAGAAGAAAGAGATGGGACAAGAGCATCTTCTACAATGGAATCGATCAGATTAACTCCATGAATTTCATCATTTTCGTTATCATTATCGGGTTGTTTACAAATGTTAAATATATTAAAATCTATAGTCATATTCCCGAATGACATTTTCATTATTCCATTTCGACAGTTAATCAAAGCATTGGAAGTAGCTAGAAATGGGCGGCCTAGAATGACAGGTATTGGAGTGGTACAGTTCATGACAGGCTGGGTATCTAATACTATGAAGTCGACTGGAAAGTAGAATTTATCAATTTGGACAAGTACATCCTCGACTATTCCTCTTGGTATCTTTATAGATCGATCGGCAAGTTGGAGAGTAACCTTGGTGGGTTTTAGTTCACCAAGTCCTAACTGTTCATAAACTGAATAGGGCAGTAAGTTAACACTAGCACCTAAATCCAGAAGGGCTCGTTGTATCCTGAAGTTTTCTATGATGCAAGATATGGTAGGACAACCAGGATCTTTATATTTAGGTGGGGTATTGTGTTTGAGAATAGCACTCACCTGTTCAGTTAGAAAAGCTTTCTTTTGTACATAAAGCTTTCGCTTTATGGTACAAAGATCTTTTAAAAATTTGGCATAAGATGGGATCTGCTTAATGGCATCTAATAAAGGAATGTTAATCTTTACTTGTTTAAAAATTTTCAGAATTTCTTGGTCAGGTATTCCCTTTTTAGCTGCAAGCAAGCGCTGAGGAAATGGAGCAACTATCTTATGATGAGGTATTGGATCATCTTGTTCAGTATTATTTTCATCCCTTTTCTCAATGGATTTTTCAGGTTTGTCATCCTTCATTGGAATTTCTTTGTTAATTATTTTTCCGCTACGAAGGGTTGTGATAGACTTAGCTTGTTCAAATCTAGGTTGGGATGAACTTGCTTCATGGACCTCATGTTGACCCTTTGGGTTAGATTGAGGTTGGGCTGGAAATGTTCCTTTTTCCCTAACATTGAGTTGAGCCTCAATTCTACCTACAGAATTTTTAAGTTCTTGGAGTGATTGCATTGTATTCTGATTTATTTGAGTCTGCCCTTGCATGAAGGTTTGCAAAGTATCTTCAAGGGATCTCTTATGGGGTGGCACATAGGGTATGGAATTCTCTTGAGATTCATTGGCAGTGGGTCCATGTCTCCAACTAAAATTCGGATGGTTTCGCCAGTTAGGATTATATGTTTCAGGAAATGGTCTCTTATAAGCATTTGTGAAATTCACTTGATCATGCAACACTTCTTGGAAGGCGGGGATTGTAGGACAATCCTTGGTTAAGTGTGCATTACTCTCACAGATTTCACAAATACTTTCATCTATAGTAGGTGCCTTTCCTGTATTGGCTCTGCTTAATTCAATGGCTTCAACCTTCCTAGTTAGATTAGCAATCTTTAAATTTACATCATTTTCTTCTTTAACATGATACATTCCTCCTTTAGTATTAGTCGGTATTTTAGGTTTCTCGTTCTTATCTATTGTATCCCAAGCCTGTGCATTTTCTGCCAACAGATCAAAATAGTCCCAGGCTTCCTCTGGTTCCTTATTCATAAATTCACCATTACACATCATTTCTACAAATTGTCTCATATTGGAGGACAAACCATCATAAAAGAAACTAATGACCCTCCAAATTTCATATCCATGATGTGGGCAAGCAAGCAGAAGGTCCTTAAATCTTTTCCAACACTGAAAAAATGTTTCTCCATCTTTTTGTGCAAAGTTCATGATATTTCTTCTAAGTGTATTTGTTTTATGTGTTGGGAAGAATTTCTTTAAAAATTCTCTTGTCATTTCTTGCCAGGTAGCTATGGTCCTAGGTCTTAAAGAATGTAACCATGACTTAGCTTTTTCCTTTAAAGAAAAAGGAAATAACTTAAGCTTCACTACCTCTTCATTGATATTATTAAATTGAAGTGTTGAACACACTTCATCAAATTCTTTTAGGTGCAAGTAGGGACTTTCGGAGTCAAGTCCATGAAACTTTGGGAGTAATTGGATTATTCCTGGTTTCATGTCAAAGGCTCCCGCAGCAGTAGGAATAACCATACAGGATGGGGTACTGATCCTAGTGGGTTGTAGATAATCACGAAGCGTTCTAATAGGTAAGTCATCTTGAAATTCATTATCTTCCTGATTACTACCATTATCTTCCATTTGATTATTTGAACTTTTATCCCTTGATTCAACTCGGAATAATCTTTTCATTTTATCCCTTTGCCACAACCGCATATACTGACTAATTAACCAGTCGACTTTTTTTATAATTATTATTATTATTAATTATTTATTTATTTATTTTGTATATATATATATTTTTTTAGAGTTTTGGATGAGTATGAATATTACCTAAAGCTATGAATATTGACACCCTGCTACTAAAATTATTCACAATCAAACAATATCAAAGCATAGCACCCTTATTTCTAATGTTTTCCTAAAAATTTCTAGACAGCTCCTAACTGGTTTGAAGAGTACACTTAAGCCTCCAATCCGGTCTAATAACCTAGTCGACCAGGTAAGCTCTCAGGTAAGTGGAGGGGTCACGATGCGTGTAGCAAAGGTCCCACTTAAAACCCACTTTCCTCGAACAGAAACTGTCTCCCTTCAATCACTTAGAGGGACAAAGCTTGCCTAGACATCGACCGGGGTCATAGAGCGAAACTGGTGCAACTTTCAGTGGTCTTCGTCCTATTGAGCTCGAATATCCTTAGGGGCCAACGTCTAGTTGATTTTAATTAGGCTTAGGATATTTATGCACTGGGATGATTTTTGGGCTAAGGACGAGTGATGAAATCCCGATCTTATCTTTTTAATGGGTTCAGCCCTTAGATTATTTTATGCAAATGCTTAATACTATATGCAACAATCAAGAAGATTTTTAACATTTTATGTCATGACATTAAATTGCATTTGAATAGTTGATCAAGCAAACTAGCTAAAATTTTTTTCCTTTTTATTTATTTATTTTTTTATTTTTTTATTATTTTAATTAATAATTTTTTTAAATAATTTTTGTTTTAAACAAGAGTAAAATTCTAATCTAGGAAAAATAGAACTAGTATGAACAAAACAGGAAAATTAATTTAAATACTCACGGCCGGAGTTCGTTTACTCCGGGAATCCAAAAATGTGATCTTGATCTTCCTCGTTACTGGTCCTGCTTTGTATCGTCCTTGAATCTGAAAAGATTTGAAATTTCAGCTGTGTTAAAAATAAAGAAAAATTGAAGAACTAGAAATAAAGAGTTGAAATTTTCAGCCTTGTTCTCGTTCGCACGTTGCAAATCCCCGGCAACGGCGCCAAAAACTTGCTACGTCTTTAATCTTGCTCTTTGAAAAAGGAAAATTAAACGTAGGATACCCCAAGTATAGGGTGTAGCAAAGTAATATTCTCGGTGAGTCCGAGATCGAATCCACAGGGATTTGACAGTGAACAAAAACTAAAGGCTAAATAATATTCAGATTGACAAAAATATAACTAAGGTATTAGGATTCAGCCTAGCACTTAATCATGCTTTTCTTAAAATCATCTATTAATCATAATAAAATAGATTTAGTTTTATGGGCAGGATTACAGTAATTCTATTTTAAACTACAGGGATTTCTTAGTATCTGTTATACCCGGAGAAAATAACAAATCAAAAAAATATATAAGTTTGAAATAATTCTTATAAATCTACTGCACCATAAATCAAATCAAAAACATTAAAATCCCATTGATGATTAAAGAAAATACATGAAGAAAATGCTAGGCTTTTCCCTAGCCTTAGCTAAAGGAGATTTAGCTATCCATATGAGATGCAAGCATTTTTATAAAAGGGATTAGCATAAAATAAATAAAATAAGCATAAATCCCTTTTTCTTTCCTTTTTTTTTTGGTTTCCTTTGGTTGAGAAAACAGAGTACTCTGTTTTCTCTTCTCTCTCGCGTGGGCTCTCCTCTTCCTCTCGCCCGGCTGGCTCCCTTCCTCTTCCGTCACGGCTGCTGGCCTCCTCCTCCTTCGCACGCTCGGCTGAGTAGATGGATCGGAAGAGGAGGTGCAGATGGCTGGCTTCCTGGTCGCCTCTCCCTCTTGTTCCGTGTCCTTCTCTCCTCCGTGGCCTCTTGTCCTCTCTCGCTCGGCTGAGAAAGATGTGGATGTTGGCTTCGTAGCCTCTCCTCCTTCTTTCCTCCTCTTCCGTCGGCTGTGTAGGAATGAATCCCCTCCTTCCTCCCCCGGATCGCTCAGACTTGGATGGATCCGGCCAGCTGGTAAGATCCTCTCTTTTCTTCCCCCCTCCCGTCGGCTGGTTCTACCTCCACCCGATGGCCTTTGCTCCTCTCTCTTGAGTTCCTTTTATAGACACCTTCAGCAGTGTGGCTGGGAAGACCGAAGGATGCGTTGTGGACGCTTAGGAACTGGGAGCGGAAGAGACATGGCTTGGGACTCCTTGGCTGGGAACGTTGCAGAATTTGAGCAACTGTAGACATTGATGTTAGATTTGAATGCAAGACTTCGTGGCTTGGAAATGATCCGTGGTTGCTTGAGATACGGGATGAAGGAAGTCGAATCGCTAAGGATTTGTCTGCTGGAACGCGTGGATGAGCTGGGAGGAAACAGGGGAAACGTCTTGGTTTCATGCTGCCATGGATGTTCACGGATGCGTGCTCGAGCGGATGGGGGATTGCTGAAGTGGAATGCAAACGGTTTGGCTTCTTTTCTTTGCTGCCGTTGATGTTTTGAGTATAGATGAATGATGGGAAGAAAGGAATGCAGCTGAATATTCTTGAAACAGGGGAATCCGAAACCATGAATGAGATGTGGCTTGAATTGAAGAGCCGGTTTGGCTTAGGTCCCTTGGGTTTGATTTAGGTTCCATGGGTTTGATTTAGGTTCCATGGAGGAGATGCCATGATGCTTGGAAAGCCACATGGATGGTTTTGATGATGCTAGGAAGCCCCACGATGCGGGCATTTGTGCTGGCTGAAACATGTGGTTACAGTGATATGGATTGCATGCGGATGACTGGCGACGTGAGGCTCAGATGAGACGCTAAGGATTTGTTGAGCTCGAACTACCGGGCATTGGGCTAAAATCCAGCATTATAGGGTTTTTTTGAATTATATGCACTCAGACACAGATAAAGCATTAATTAATTAATTTTATTAATAAAGATTAGCTATAATACTAATTAAGATAATATGAAAATTTTACTTTTGTACTCTCATCAAAAAGCGATTTTAGCATCCATCTACCAAATCTCAAAGTCCAGATGGGCCGCAATCGCAAGCATGATCCGAATGGATTTCAACATTGCCACAGGCGAAAATGTTTCGTCATAGTCAATATTATAACGCTGACGAAATCCTTGGGCAATAAGACGGGCTTTATAGGTTTCCACCTTTCTGTTTGCGCCTCTTTTTCGTTTGAAAATCCATGATAAACGCTAAATAATGTACAAATTTATCTATTTTACATAGCACTTATTATTATTGTTATGCACATATTTTAAATATTAACAGAAGAAAATGTGTTTCCCCTCGTCATTGCATTTTAATAAATTATCAGAGGTAATTCAAGTTTGGTTTAATTTTCTATATTGATTTAGTCTAATGTGTGTGCAGGTCGAGTCACCCCATTCACGAATTAGTCCCAATTAGTTCCATGTGTGGATTGCTTTCTTCCCCATTTGCATGAAGTTACCCATCCCTTTGTCCACGTCATCTTTTCCGTGTGCACCAAGCTTCCCAACTTAACAAAACAGAGGCCTCTCCCATTTTCTCCACGTATCCATACTTTCTTTCAGAACAGAGCCCTCCCAACCTACACGAGTGGACCCCAACTACCTTTCTAAAAAAAGAGATAATATATATTTAATAATTCTCATATCACCCCTCACGCATTCATCTCCCAGATCATTATTTATTCTCTTCTCCTCCCCTGTTTCAGAACAAGCCGCATGATCACTCCCATTCCCATTCAACCCCGTCCTCCCAGATTCTTTGCTCCAAACGTGATCTCCTCCCGCAATGTAATCCTCCCAGCATCCGCAAGCCAAGCACCGTCTTCCCAAATATTTATTTCCATCCGATTTTAAATCTAAACATTTTCATCTCCCACGGATAAGAATCCCCTGTTCCACGTCCTCCCCTCCCCCGCTTCCGCGATTCAAATCGGCAGATCATCCCTTTCCTTCCCAGCAAACCGAAGCAAGCTTATCCTCTCAAATCTCCTTCCATGAATAACCCGCATCTCGATCGTATCCCAGCATCCCAGCTCACGGCTCAAATCCGCATGTTTTCCCCCTGTTTCAAAACAGAGCATACCTCCCAGCTCAGCCGTATCCAATTTTTGATCGCCTCCGGACCCCTCCCGTTTGCGTTCAATTGCGTCCGAGCATCCCGTGAGCACCATCACCCTCATTTCTTGTTCCAGATTTGATCTTCTCCCAGATTTTCTTCTGGATCCCTCCCGTTCGCACTCAAATCTTGCAAGCATCCGCAACCTTCCTCCCATTCGGATTAACTCCATCATCCACGGAATCTGCCCAGCATTTAACCATGCTCGTGATCTTTTCTTCCAGATTTCCTTGCTTCGGAACCAAATCCCAGCGGTCTTCCATGATCCATCCAAATCCCGAGCCAAATGGAAGCTCCCTTGCCTCGCGTGTCCAGATGAGAGCCAGCGTAGAATCCTCTCAACGCCCACGTCGTCCTTCACGTTGGAGCAGCATCGGCATCCTCCAATCCAGCTACTCATCCGCGGATCCATCGCCTGCATATCCTCCTTCAAGAATCCGATCCTCCACGGTCAGGAAGGATATAAAAAGGGAGAAGAGTTCTTCAGACGGGAGGGGGGGAGGAGGCCGAAGAAGAGAAAAAGAAATAAAAAAAAGAGAGAAAGGAGGGGGAAAGAGAATAGTTTTGGATATTTTGGGAATAATGGGAGGTGATCAATTTTATTTGAAGATGGGAGGTTATCCGGAAGCCATGCTCCGCTAAACATCTAGTCTAGGGCTGGATGAAGCCCTAGCAATGTATCAGGGCATTGTAGTTCTTATTTTCTTTATTATTTTGGAGCTTGTTTAAATTCTTATCATCAATGAAAATTTCTTTTATGATGTTTAAACTTTGAGCATGCTTTTTACGATTCATGTTTGCTAAAGTAGTCTAAGATGATCTATGCCTAGGAAGATGAGGTGTTCTGCACTCTAGGTTAGTGTAATTAGGTAGACACTTCATGCTATACCTAAGATGGATCTTCCTAAAACTCTTTATGCTTTCATTTTAAAAGGCTTGTAGCCAATTTGCATGCCTCTCCAAAAGATAAAAAAATTAAGAATACAGACCCTGATGCAATGCTATGCGGTGTGTTGCCCAGATGGTCACCCAAGAGGGGGGTGAATTGGGTGTTTTAAAACTTTTTGTCTAATTAAACAAAACACACAAGTGTATGTGCAAAAGTAAAATTAAAGTTGTAAGCACAGTCAATCGCAAACGCAAAGGTTTATAGTGGTTCTGAGCTTCCACTGCTCCTACATCCACTCCCCAAACACCTTTGGGAATTTTCCACTATAATCAGCGATTACAGTCCGGTAGTTTTTCGAGTGAACTACCCAACTCGTTGTTTTACCCCGGGCTAACAACGAACCCTACAATCCCCCAATTTAACCTAGGCTTGTGACGCCTATCCCTTGTTCCAAGTTCCTTGACTGGAACAAGCACAATATTTAAGTGTTTTACAAGGATTTAAAAGCTCTTATGAAAGCAAATAGAACAATGAAGAACAACAAAACCGGAAGAACCCTCTTTACCGTTAAAAGCGTGGGTGATGGTGGTTCTTCTGATGTGGATCACGTTGGCTTGAATGCGAGCTTTGACTGCCGAGTGGGAGTGAGTAGATGAGCACGAAATCAGATGAAGAAGACTTAAATGCACTTGATTTCTCCTCTTGAAATCACCAACTCCCTTGAACCTCTTTCTCTTTCTTCTCTCTTGAATGATCTTATGTTTGGTTGGTGAGAAGTTATTTTAAAGCCACTTAAAAGCTCCTTTTTATACTCCTACATGGCAATAGATCCGTTAGACACAAAAATATAGCCGTTTGAAATTCAAACAAACCTGCAAAAGTGTGTCAGTCGCGTCCCAGGCGTTCCGGAGACGTCTCCGCTTGAACGAGAGATGTCTCGGCTGTATAAAAAATCTTTTGACGATGTTGGAGTCGACTCGGCGCTTTCTGGGGACGACTCTGAAGAAGAACAGCTCGATTTCTTGTTTTTCTGTTTTTCTGAGAGAGTCGGCTCGGCGCTTTTTGGGGATGTCTCGGGATGTTTGTGCTTTATGTGTGGGGACGACTCCGCGATGTCGGGGACGACTCCGACGTTTTCTCAACGAAAAAACAAGTTCTCTGGAATCCCTAAGAGAGTCGACTCCGCGTCCTTCGGAGACGACTCGCGCGCATCCCCTGAAATCGGCCTTTCTGCCATCTTTGAGAGAGTCGACTCCGGAAAGCCGGGAGTCGACTCCGACCCTGCGAGATGCCTCGGCAGGTGCTGGGGACGTCTCCAGACGTGCCAGTTTCTCCTCTACGTGCCAGAGACGTCTCTGGAACAAACCGGAGACGTCTCGGCTGCCCCTGATCCGTTTTTTTTATCTCAAAAAAATCTTCAATAAATCCTCGAAAAATATGGGAACATGCCTTGACAATTCTTAACAATATTCTTAGTTAAACACCTGAAATACTCAAGTAAATTGTTAATATAAGGGGAATTATACTCTAGTGTTTTGTATTCATCAAAATCCATTAGGGGGTCAACAATCTCCCCCTTTTTGATGATGACAAAACACTGAGTATATGCAAAATTTAAAATTTAAACATATACACAGTATTTGATCAGATGTACAAGTATTGTGTTTTGGTTAGAGCTAGATACAGTATGCATAATTCAATATAGTCAACTGTCAGTTCTATCCTTATGCATAAGTATTGATCTTAGTAGCTCTTGGAGCAATTTTGGCATATCATCTATCACTTTTAGATTTGAATCAAGTTAAAGTGTAAATTAATGAAATATTGATGCTAACAACAATTAAAAACCAAATACTTTTGACTCCCCCTTTTTTTTCCAGAAGGACAATTGTCTTAAAGCCAATATTCTTCAATTTTATCTTTTCATTTTGTTGATTCTAATTAAACTTTCAAGTATGAGTTTAAATTTTGCATTTTGCATTCCATATTGGTTCTACTCCCCCTTTTTGTCATCAACAATGAAGGGGACAAATTTTTCTTAGGTGCCTAAAACACGATGCCTATTAGAATTCAGCATTCATATTACCATGCAATATCCAATGACTTGGGAAGGTGAAATCTACTCCCCTTTTGTTTTGGAATTCATTTCAGACCTTTTAAATGTAGTTATTACAAGTTGTGCTCCCCCTGTTTCATATGCATTGTCAAGTTGGGAAAATAGTGAAATGGTTGCACATTGTCAAGTTTGAACATTCAAGGTATGTTATGGCATTTCCATGGCACATCACAGAATTAGAAATATACTCCAAGATTCAAAAAGAAGGGTTATGACATTCATATAGCATTACAATCATTTGAAGCCATTACAAGGATAAAAATCCATTACAAGGATTGATTGCTAATACAAAAGAAAGAGTTTCATATAAGCCTAGGGTTTTACAAAAAGATGAACCCTAGATGTCCACAAAATGTGCCTCACCGGCGACCACGCTCAATAGCCCCAACAGCAGCCTCTACAAATCTATTTATTGCATCCATTAGACTTCTAAAGTTGTCTCCCTGAGATTGATTGAGTGCTGTCACTAATGCTTCAAACTCATGGGTTGCTCTGTCAATCCTTCCTCTAAGCTGGGCAGCCACACTGCCCACATTGCCTTCAGGGCTCGTCAACTCTTGAAGACCATCCGATATGATCTTCAATTCAGCCTGTATCTCACATGATCTTCTAGTTTGGTTTGTTGCCACACAAACCAATTCTGACCCTACAGCCTCCATTTGAATTTTGATTTCTTTCAACTCTTCCAAGAGTGCTTCATGTGAGGTGCGGATGGGAGCTAACTCAGCAGAAATCACTGATCTCATTTCTTCCCTCATCTGCTGGCACATCATAGATGCTAGGGTGTGCATCTGCTCATCTGATAAGAACATCGATCTGATGGTGTGCGTGCAGAGGGCTAAGCATGAATTTCAGAAAATTTTTATGCGGAAAGAACGGGTTAAACATTTTAACCAAAAACATGCTTGATATTTTAGATATTTTAACTCTGGTACCAGTCGAAGACAGTCTTCAACTGCACATCACATGTGGCGCAGGCTCAGTCCCAATACATAGGATGACACCCGCGCGTGCCTATCAAAGCACTCATCATATGAGCCCCCGGGTGGAGAGCCACGCTTCGTCACACGATCACGCGTGAGAGTTCCCGAGAATCGGATAGTCTCCACTAATCCTTTGCTTTGACACCATATATCATAAAGCCCTCAGATCCCGAGGATTGTGTAATTCAAATCAATATGCATAAATCACAATTTCTTGTGATTTGAAGATTGAGATCATATCTCAACCATAAAAGAGATCAGATCTCTTACCTTTAGAAGGAGGTTCCTTCAAGGATGCTTCGCAGCCGCACAAGCGTCCGGCCTCGATGACTCGTCCACGCGAAGCTCCGGAATGATCAGCTTCCCGGGGAGTGCTAGCTCGCAGGGAGGCAGAAGGTTGGCTGAAAGGGAGAAGGAAGAAGATGGACCTTCACAGCTCAAGAACTCATTCTTGGGCTTTCACCTTCAGAACTACTCTCTCCTCTCACTCTCTTTCTCTGGTGCTCTCCATGTGTTATGCATGCAAAGGGGTGAGGTGGCCGGGATGTGAGTCCCACATACAGTATGTGGGTCCCACCTAAGCAGGACATGGGTCCCACATACAGTATGTGGGTCCCACGTGGGTTCCACATACAGTATGTGGGTCCCACATAGGGAAGAAAGTCCTAGTCATACTAGGATCATAATTGATTTTAATCCAATTTGACTCAAGCCAAATCTGATTTGGTTGAGCAAATTAGACATTTTCACCAAACCAATTTTGGTGTCAATTACGGTTTTACCAATTTCAAATCATATTTGAATTTGGTCAAGCCCAATCTCTATTACTCAATCAAATTGAGTCTAATCAGTGATCTAATCACCAATTAACTTCTCCAAGCAACAATTGCTTAGGGCAATCAGTCAATCACATTGACTATTTTACCTCTAGACGATTCTCAATCGTCAATCAGCCATTTGATCAATCCTGAAACTTCTAAGCGTGTGACCTCACAGGTTCGAACCTAAGCCGGTAGTACAAGAACACTTCCTGCACTAATCGAAGTAACCATCTAGCAATGGGACCCGACGACCGGATAGGCCGAATAGATGCAAAGCAACATTCTAGAACCTATGGACTATGGTTACTGCATAATTCATCCTCTTGACCAGAAAATGCCCAGGGTGGGTTCAGAGTCTGTCTACCCTGAAACGATCCATCCGGAAATATGTTTCAATTCAATAAGTCAAGTGATAGTGATTTGACTTTCCCTGGCCAGGGTACTACTTAATTGAAAACACAAGGCATTCACCCTTATTTCTAAGGGAGGTCAATCCCATCTTGATCTGCAACTGACTACCACAAGTACTTGACTGGACCCAGAAACTTTTCGTCGTTGGATTAGAAATCCAGGTAGTCCGGCACCAAAGTACAGTGAGTTGCTTGCAAGCCACCGGTTGCAATCTCAGGTCTAAAGGATACATATACCCATATCCACTCGGAACAACTCTTGACAAGAGAGAGTCCGTCAATTGGTCACGTTCAGTGAACGTACACTACCATTCACCTGTATATCATACTAGTATCTCTATACTCTTTGGTTTTGGAAGACAACCAACAAATATGATACACAATGACCTACGCCCGATAATACTATCGTCCTATTAATAGTATATCATACGGTCATGAACATTTAAGGACCTGTGTGACAAAATCATATTTCGTTACACGAAGCAGTCCTAAGGACTTCATCACATCGGAGTTTGTGAAGATGTTCTGGTGATGAATAAATACCATGTTATTTATAATTGATTCAATTACATTTACAATCAACAATTGATTGGATTTAGGACATAATTCCCAACACGATCCACAAGCTGGAGGAGGAGGCATGGAAGTGGATGGTCCAGCCGAGCTGGAAGGTACATCAGGAAAGGGCATAGGGCTATGTGGAGGAGAGAGGTGGACAGGCTCCTGATGATGGATCTCAGGCTCTATAGTTTGGGATTTTCTTTTACAGACCTTAACCCAAGACCCGTCTTTCTTGTGAAACTCCATCCTATGTAGTGTGCTCTCATTATAGAAATCAGTGTTTCTCAAGGGTTTCTCTGGCTCATTTTTAGGGATAGGAACCTTAAAATGCTTGAAGAGTAAGGTGAAGACCATCCCATATGGTATGCTAAATCTGGAATACCTATGACATATTGAGATGTAGTTCAACATGAGCCTAGGGAGGTTTAGGGGAATCCCTAGCAAGATGTGGTGCATAATGGCTAAATCTCGCTCCGAAATGAAGTCGAAGCGACCGGTTTTTGGGAACAAGACCTTGTTAATTATGCTCAAGAGCAATCTCATTTCAGCATTGAGGTCTTGGGACTTAACTATGTCAAGAGGACCGCAGTCCTCTCTACCTAAAATTAGGTTTAAAGCAATCTCCCTTTGGGGATGTGAGGTCGGAGCCTCACCGTACTTGGGTATTTGTAACAAACTAGATAAAATGTCCTCATTGATTTCTACCAATGTGCCTCGGACATATCCAGTGTACCCCGAGCTCCCTAAGGCCAAATTACTAAAGATTTCTCTCATTAGGCCGGGATAGGTAGACATGTTTAGGGAACATAGGTGTTCCCAACCTTGGGCACGGAGTCTCTCTCCAATAGAGAACCCCTCACTCGCTAAAAAATGAAAGTCTATGTGCCTACCTGTTGTCACTGTGCGATTCGCACAGGAGGGAGTCACGGTTGGCGGAGCAACCGGAGGAGACGGCGTGGAGGACTCTTCCCTCCGTTTCTCGTCGTTTGCCACCCTAGGACGCCTCCCACCACTACGCCTAGCTTTCTTAGGTGCCATTGATCGGAAATCTAGGGAAATGGGGAGTGATTTTGGTTCGATTTGTGGTGGAGAGAAGATGGATGCTAGGGTTTAGGGTTTCGTTGGGGACGAAGGAAAGCAGCTCGGGACGGCTTGAGCTGTTTCGGCCTATTTAAAAAATACATTCATTCCTTCCCCGAGACGTCTCCGCGACTAATGCGAGACGTCTCACCGGGGGGACGTCTCTGTGATTTGCCAGAGACGTCTCCGGCACTGAAAAATTTCAGAATGATTCCTATCTTTTCCCAATTTATTTTATTCAACCTCAATGATCAGTTTAATTTCTTTTGGCGAATATAAAGTGAGCTTGCTTGTGATCCTTCCCTTTAATAATACATCCTATAAAAGCTTGACAATGATTTTTGAATTATCAATATTGAAATGAGGAATGTTTGACCAATTTCGAATGCCTATGGAATAGGCTCTGAAAATATCTCTATGAAGAGTCCAAGGGAGGGTAACCATCCTCCGAAAAGTCAAACAATTTGTCATCTAACTTTGATAGATTCTGTTAGATGTATGCCCTAGAAGCCAATCTGGCTGACATATTGTTAATTATAGGGACATAATTTTGTACTTGACTATTTATTATTGAATAAATAAAAAGCATCTTTTCATTCATATTATTTATGTGTCTATGAATCGTCCAAGAAATTAATAAGATGATGATGCATATTCTCAAGAGTTGAGAATTTGAGCCATGTATCATTAGTGATTAATTTCTAAACGCTCCTGATCGATGGATCATCACGAGGACGGTGATCGATCCGATGAGATCAGTGCACAGATTACTTTCCTTATGGATGGACGAGACTCGAGTCCACAGTGTAGCGACACTGAAGTAATAGTGCAGGTGCTTGTTAAGAACAAGGGTACTGAGCGTGACCAATACAAGAAGTCACTTGGATGTCTATCCACTCGTCAGTGACTTGCTTGATGTTGCAGTAGTATGACTGGTCCTTTGACCTGCGGTGCTTCAGCTACTCACAGTGAGGTTATTGTAGTTTGACTACACGTATACATGGTCTCTAGTCATATGGGTCCTTGTAGTGTAGATTGGCTGCATTAAGTTCACTGTAGGAGTAGGGTATGCACTTACATGGAATCTATCGACCTTGATAGAAGAGGAGTGATCCTATGTGATTTGTTAGACTGAGTTCTAAGACCTTGGCCAGGGCACTAATATAAAGTGGAGAAAGAGTTTTCCACTAACGAACTCGAGTCGAATAAATCTTGACATATGACAGACGAAGGAGTTTGACGAATTATCCATGACCTCTGGTCTGTAGGGATCCACGATAGTAGGACTGTATCACACGATAACTGCACCTAGAGGTTCATCATTCTATTCTACTGGGTAGCCACTACATGCTGCTAGGTGTCATTGGTGGATGGTGGGACTCACAGGGATTATCTCGATGATCGATAAACCCTAATGAGTAGAGTTGGAATCGTTCCAATCCATTGAAAGGAGTTTTCAATGATATTGTGATAGAGATCATAATATATCTCACTACCAGTCAGAGTAGAACCTATGGGGTCACACACACTAGAAGTATTGACCGATCCGATGGTTGAATCGTGATTAAGAATCACAAGTAATCAATTCGATTGATATTCAGTTGAAGAAGGAACAAAAGAAATTAATTAATTGGACTTGAAACAAGAGTCCTACTTCGATTAGGATTCCTAGAGTCCTAATTGGATTAGGACTGAGAATCCTAGTTGGAGTAGGACTGGGATTCCTACTTGAAATAGGATTCCTATAATCCTAATTAGATTAGGAGTTTTGAATTAAAATTGGATTCCTACTTGGAGTAGGATTCCTAGAGTCCTAATTAGATTAGGACTTCGGATTCAAATAGAGTCCTAATTGGATTAGGACTAAAATTAAATATGTCCTAATTTGGATTAGGGTTTCTTAAGTCACAATTAATTATTAATCTAATGAATCAATAAGACTCCTAATTGGATTAGGATTGAAGAGTTCAATTGAGTCAAAATTGATTTAAGTTCTAATTGGATTAGGACTTACCTAGATTGGATCCAAATTGGTTCACCCTTGGGCTAAGCCTAATTGGATTAGGGCTTGACCACATTAGGGCATCCAAAACCTTACTTAATGAGGATTAGGGCAACACAAGAGGAGGGGCTCACGCCCTTCCCCTTTTCTCCTCCTTGGTGCGGCATGAAGAGAGGGGCCGGCGCCCCTCTTATGGAAGAGTGTCAAAGAGCTCCTAACTCGTAGGAGCCCTAGATGCTATTTAAGAGGAGGCCTTGGGGGCTGACCTAATTTGAGTGAATCCCTCTTCTCCTCAGCCGTGGCCTCCTCCTCCTTCTCCTTGGTTTTCAGCCGCAAGCAAGGGAAGCAAAAGACAAGGTGTTGGCGGTCCCCTTCTTCCTCCTCCTTGGTTCCAACGCAGGAAAAAGGAAGTGGGCTGCAGGGAATTTGTTCCTCTTCTTTTCTTCATCCTTCTTCTTCCTCCTCTCAAGCATATTCAAGAGTTGAAAGAAAGAGAGGAGATCAGCCATCAAAAGTGATCTCTGCAAGGGAGCTAGCACCCCGGGGAGATAGAAAGCTTGGATCGGTTCTCTGCTTCGTGTGGATACCCGTAGAGGCCGGGCACTTGAACGGCTTCAAGCGAACCTCCATCCTAAACCACGAACTTCAGTTTGCGGTGATCATCAACCCGCACAAGGTGAAGATCTGATCTTCTAAAGGTTTTAAAAGTTTTTAATCCTTATCTATCTACGAACGGTTTTTGAACAACGTTCATGCGATGAACGGTTGATCCCGCGCATGCCTCTTCCGCTGCATCTGAATTTTTTAAAATTTCAGCGGCATGATCGGGGTTTTCTAACAGATTCATGTTTCCACTTATTAGGCACTAGGTTTGCTATATGTGACCTTGAAGTGTATTATTAGTTTGAGTAGCATTCACATGTATCTCTAGAGCTTACAAAGCATTGCATATGCTTGACAAGTTAAATCATTTAAGCTATAGTGTTGAAATCAAATCATGCTTGCATTACAAATTCAATCTACTTGCTAGGATCATACAAGCACAAGGCATTCCTTAAAAAGTTGAACCTATCTTTACAAAGGGGCTTTGTAAAGATATCGGCCAATTGATTTTCAGTGCATATATACTCGATCAATACATCATTTTTCAGCACATGATCCCTTATAAAGTGATGCCTAATCTCTATGTGTTTTGATTTAGAGTGTTGTACAGGATTTTTTGTTAAATTGATTGCACTTGTATTATCACATCTAATTGGAATGTTGTCCATTTTGATACCAAAATCTTCAAGTTGTTGCTTAATCCAAAGAACTTGAGCACAACAGCTTCCGGCTGCAATGTACTCAGCCTCAGCTGTGGACAAGGCAACTGAATTCTGTTTCTTGCTAAACCAAGAAACCAAGTTTGCACCCAAGAATTGACAGGTGCCACTTGTGCTTTTTCTGTCGAGTTTGCACCCGACAAAATCAGCATCGGAATAAGCAATTAAATTTAAATCAGATTGTTTAGAATACCATAAATCTGCATTAGATGTCCCTACTAGGTATTTGAATATTCTTTTAACAGCTTGCAAGTGTGATTCCTTAGGACATGCTTGGTATCTAGCACACATGCAAACACTGAATAATATGTCTGGTCTACTAGCAGTAAGGTAAAGTAAAGACCCTATCATACCTCTGTACAATTTGCAGTCTACACTTTTACCTTTTTCATCTTTGTCAAGCTTGCAACTTGAGCCCATGGGTGTGCTGATTTTCTTTGCATCCTTCATCTTGAACTTCTCCAACATTTCCTTGATGTATTTGGACTGACTGATGAAGATGCCTTCCTCTGATTGTTTTATTTGTAGCCCAAGGAAGAAGTTTAGCTCACCCATCATGCTCATTTCAAATTCTCCCTGCATAAGCTTAGCAAACTCTTGACAAAGACTATCATTAGTAGCACCAAAGATTATATCATCCACATAAATTTGCACAAGCAATAAGTCATTCCCTTTTCTTTTAATGAAGAGTGTTTTGTCTACATTTCCTCTTTTAAACTTATTTTCAATTAGAAAATTACTTAATCTTTCATACCATGCCCTAGGGGCTTGCTTAAGTCCATACAATGCTTTATGCAATTTAAAAACATAATCTGGATGTAAGTGGTTTTCAAAACCTGGAGGTTGTTCTACATAAACTTCCTCCATTATATAACCATTTAAAAAAGCACTTTTTACATCCATTTGATAGAGTTTGAAATCCATGAAGCATGCATATGCCAAAAGTAGTCTAATAGCCTCTAACCTGGCAACAGGAGCAAAAGTTTCATCAAAATCTATGCCTTCCTCCTGATTGTAGCCTTTGGCTACTAGCCTAGCTTTGTTTCTTATTACAATTCCATCTTCATCTAGTTTATTTCTATATACCCACTTGGTGCCTATAATTGAAACATTAGGGGGTCTTTTCATTAGAGTCCAAACTTGATTTCTTTCAAATTGGTTTAGTTCATCTTGCATAGCATTTATCCAATTTTCATCTTTTTCGGCTTCTTCTAGTGATTTAGGCTCTATCTGTGAAACGAATGCAAGATAATTACTAGTGCTTCTTAAAGAGGATCTTGTCCTTATCCCTTGTGAAGGGTCACCAAGGATTAGATCCCTTGGATGACCATGTGCATACCTCCATTCCCTAGGAAGATCTTGATTTCTCGCTGGGGGTTGATCTTCTTCATCTTGCTGAATCATATCTTCTTTGATTTCATCCTCATGTTGTTTGTCTTCTATGGAGAATTCCTTCATTCTGTCTTCAAGTATACCTGCATCATCATCTTCTTCTTTTCTAGAAGAATCTCCATTAGCTTCATCAAAAACAACATGAATGGATTCTTCAACAATGAGAGTTCTCTTGTTGAAGACCTTGTATGCTCTACTAGATGAGGAATAACCTAAGAAGATCCCCTCATCTGATTTAGCACTAAACTTACTTAGATTGTCCTTTCCATTGTTTAAAATAAAGCAGCGACAACCGAAAACATGAAAATAACTTATATTGGGCTTCTTATTTTTCAACAACTCATAAGGTATTTTCTTTAAGATAGATCTAACTAAAGCATGGTTTAAAATATGGCAGGCAGTATTGATTGCTTCAGCCCAAAAATACTTTGGTAGATCCGATTCGCACAACATGGTACGAGCCATATCTGCTAGTGTGCGATTCTTCCTTTCTACCACCCCATTTTGTTGGGGTGTCCTAGGGGCCGAAAAATTGTGATTGATACCATTTTCTTCACAAAATTTTTCAAAATGCTGATTTTCAAACTCAGTACCATGATCACTCCTAATTGCTTTTAGTTTAAGATTAAGTTCATTCGAAATCCTATTATGAAACTTGATAAAAGCGGGAAAGGACTCATCTTTGTGGGCAAGAAATGAAACCCATGTAAAACGTGAAATGTCATCAACAATTACAAGACCAAACTTCTTACCCCCTAGACTAGCAGTTCTAGTGGGTCCAAATAAATCCATGTGAATTAGTTCTAAGGGTTTTGATGTTGAGACTATGTTCTTAGATTTGAAAGAGCTTCTTGTTTGTTTCTCTAGTTGACATGCAGCACAAATTTTGTTCTTTTCAAAGTCTATTTTTGGTAGTCCTTTGACTAGATCTTTTGTAATCAATTTAGAAATTAAATCCATGCTAGCATGCCCTAACCTACGATGCCATAACCAGCTAGTCTCATTGACCTTGGCATCCATGGCTACAAAACATTGGCCATCCTTCATGGTGAGATCATCAAGATCTACCATGTAAACATTTCCACGTCTATGTCCCATAAGTATGATCTCATTGTCAATTGGACTACTAATTATGCATAGGGAAGATTCAAATGACACTTTAAAGCCCTTGTCACAAAATTGACTTATACTTAATAAATTATGTTTTAATCCATTAACTAACAATACATTGTCAATAAATGAGGAGGGTGATATGGAGATTTTACCAACGCCAATGATTTGACCTTTTGCATTGTCTAAATGTGACTACTCCTCCTTCTTTTGATTTCAAGGTGACGAAAAGGCTCTTGTCACCGGTCATATGCCTTGAGCAACCACTATCAAGATACCACATTCTCTTTTTACTCCCGGCTGCAAGGCATACCTGCAAAATAATCATGTGAAGCTCTTAGGTACCCAAGTTTTCTTGGGTCCTTCTTGGTTAGTGTAGTTGGTTCCCTTAGGCACCCACATTTTGGTTATGTTTTTATCCTTTACAAGTGTGTTCTTATTAGTTTGAATCTTTCTTTGAATGCAAGAATAAGCTTTATGTCCACTTTTCCCACAATAAAAGCATGTAGGTTTTTCAGTTTTGACATCTTTTGCTTTTACAAAAAAGTTCTTTAGATATTTTTGTTGTTTGCTAGTTTTGTATCCTAATCCGGCTTTATTAAAAACAGCTCTTTGATTGGATAGAATAAGATTTAATTTTTCCGAGCTATGTGTAAATTTCTCCACAATTGGTTTATACTTGTGTAGCTCATCTTTAAGGTCCAAATTTTCTTTAGCTATTTCTTCCTTATCATTTTTAAGGGACTCAACATTTTGTCCAAGTGAAGTATTACTGTTGAGTAGGAATTTGACTTTTAGATTTAATTCCTTAATGAGTGTTTTTGCTGTTTCATTTTCAATGCTAAGTTTTGAATTTTTATCCTTTAGGTCAATGATGCTATCATTTTCATAGCTCTCCTTTTCAATCAATAGGTTTTTAATATCATCCTTTAGTCTTTGATTGGAGGCCTTTAGTTCTTTATTTTTTACTCCTAACATACTACAATCATTCATGAGTTCTTGGAAAGCTTCATATAATTCTTCTAAAGTAAAATTTGTAGTTGAGCTTTGACATACCTCATCGTCGTCGAATGCCATGAAACACAAGTTGGCGGTCTCTTCCTTCTCTTCCTCGGAGGAGGATGTGTCACTATCATCCCAAGTCACTTTCAACGCCTTCTTCTTCTTCTTTCCATAGTGCTTCTTCTGTTGAGGGCATTCGAAGCGGATGTGTCCCGGTCTCTTGCAATCATAACATATGATTGGGTCTCTTTCTTTTTCTTTTTCCTTTTCCCAATCATTTCTCCCTCCAAACTTCTTTCTTGGGAAGGTCTTCTTTCTTCTTATGAATTTTTTGAACTTCCTTACTATTAAGCCCAAGTCTTCATCTTCACTTTCTTCTTCACTTTCACTGCTTTCTTCTTCAAAAACACTTGAAGTAGCCTTGAGGGCGATTGTCTTCTTCTTTGGCACATCTTCTTCATGTTGCTTCATTGTGAGCTCATGCGTCATCAATGAGCCCAATAGTTCTTCAAGTGCCAAGGTGTTGAGGTCTTTGGCTTCTACGATCGCCGTGACCTTCGCTTTCCAAACTTTTGGCAAGGACCTGAGAATTTTCCTCACAAGTTCTGAGTTAGTGTAAGATTTACCCAAATTCTTTAGACCATTTATTATATCAGTAAAGCGTGTGAACATGCATGAAATAGTTTCGTTGGGTTCCATCTTAAATAACTCATATTTGTGAACTAGAATGTTCATTTTAGACTCTTGGACTTGATTAGTACCCTCGTGGGTAACTTCAAGTGTTGGGAACCCGCCCATGCCGCTGATATTTCAAAAATAAATCAGATGGCAGCGGAAAGGGGGCATGTGCGGGATCGACGTTCATCGCATGAACGTTGTTTCGAGACCTTTCGTAATTAGGTAGGAATTAAAACTTTTAAAATTATTAGGAAGATCAAATCTTCACCTTGCGCGGGTAGATGATCACCGCAAATCTGAATTCGTGGTTTTGGAAGAGGGTTCGCTTGAAGCCGTTCAAACGTCCGGCCTCTACGGGTATCCACACGAAGCAGGATCCGATCCAAGCTCTCTATCTCACCGGGGTGCTAGCTCCCTTGCAGAGATAGCTTTGATGGCTGATGTCCTCTCTTTCAATCAACTCTTGATTGCACTTGAGAGGAGGAAGAAGAAGGATGAAGAAGAGGAAGAAGATCAAATCCCTTCGCAGCTTTCTTCTCTTCACACGCGCTGAAGCCAAGGAAGAAGACCAAGAGGAGGGAGACGCCTCCTCTTCTTTTCCTCTTGCTGATGGCGGCTGAACCAAGGAGAGATGGAGAGGGGGTGGCCACGTGATGAAGAGGAGAAAGGGTCATCTAGGGCGCCGGCCCTAGTCCTCCTTTAATAAGGATGAAGGGCTCCTACAAGTTAGGAGCCTTGACAACTTTCCAAGAGGGGGCGCCGGCCCCCTCTCTCTTCATGTCGCACCTAATCAAGTGGAGAGGGGCTGATGCCCCTCTTACTTGGTTAGCCTAATCCTCTTCCAAAGAGGATTAGGTCCCTCTTTCATGGTTTAATCCTAATCTAATTAGGATTGGCCAAATTGGGTTTAATCTATGCTAGTCCTAATCCAATTAGGACTTGAATGAACCATGACTCAATTGAACTCTTCAATCCTAATCCAATTAGGAGTCATGTTGATTCATTAGATTAATAATTAATTTAGACTTAAGGAATCCTAATCTAATTAGGATGTATTTAATTTTAGTCCTAATCCAATTAGGACTCTATTTGAATCCGAAGTCCTAATCTAATTAGGATTTCTAGGAATCCTACTCCAAGTAGGAATCCTATTTTAATTCAAAATTCCTAATCTCATTAGGATTGTAGGAATCCTATTCCAAGTAGGAATTCCAATCCTACTCCAACTAGGATTTCCAGCCCTAATCCAATTAGGACTCTAGGAATCCTACCCGAAGTAGGATTTGTGTTTAAGTCTAATTAATTAATTCCCTTTGTTCCTTCTTCAACTTTTATCAATCAAATTGATTTCTTGTGATTCCTAATCATGATTTCAACCATCGGATCGGTCAATACTTCTAGTGTGTGTGACCCCATAGGTTCTATTCTGACTGGTAGTGAGATATATTGTGATCTCTATCACTATATCATTGAAAACTCCTTTCAATGGGTTGGAACGATTCCAACTCAACTCATTAGGGTTTATCGATCATCAAGATAATCCCTATGAGTCCCACCATCCACCAGTGACACCTAGCAGCATGTAGTGGCTACCCAGCAGAATGGAATGATGAACCTCTAGGTGCAGTTAACATGTGATACAGTCCTACTATCGTGGATCCCTACAGGACGGAGGTCATGGACAACTCGTCAAACCCCATCGTCTGTCATATGTCAAGATTTATTCGACTTGAGTTCGATAGTGGAAAACTCTTTCTCCACTTTACTGCCCTGGCCAAGGTCTTAGAACTCAGTCTAACAAATCACATAGGATCACTCCTCTTCTATCAAGGTCGATAGATTCCTTATAGGTGCATACCCTACTCCTACAGTGAACCTACTGCAGCCAATCTACACTGCATGGACCCATATGGCTAGAGACCATGTATGTGTGCAGTCAAACTACAATAACCTCACTGTGAGTAGCCGAAGCACCGCAGGTCAAAGGACCAGTCACACTACTGCAACATCAAGCAAGTCACTGACGAGTGGATAGACATCCAAGTGACTTCTTGTCTTGGTCACGCTCAGTACCCTTGTTCTCTAACAAGCACCTGCACTATCACTTCAGTGTCCCTACACTGTGGACTCAAGTCTCGTCCATCCAGAAGGAAAGTGATCTGTGCACTGATCGGATCAATCACCGTCCTCGTGATGATCCATTGATCAGGAGCATTTAGAAATTAATCACCAATGATACATGGCTTAAATTCTCAACTCTTGAGAATATGTATCATCATCTTATTAATTTCTTGGACGATTCATAGACACATAAACAATATGAATGAAAAGACGCCTTTTATTTATTCAATAATAAATAGTCAAGTACAAAATTATGTCTCTAGAATCAACAATGTGTCAGCCAATTTGGCTTCTAGGGCATACATCTAACAATCTCCCACTTGCACTAAAGCCAATTGGTCATATATCTTAGGCCCATCTTCTCAAGGTGGGCTTCAGTCTTTTGCTGACTCAGCTGCTTAGTGAACGGGTCTGCCACGTTATCCGCGGAGTCTACTCTCTGCACCTCTACATCATAGTCGCGTATGAAATGGAAGCGCCGCTCTATGTGCTTGGACTTCTGATGAGACCATGGCTCCATAGCTAGTGCTATGGTGCCAATGTTATCGCAGTAAAGTGTTATGGCATCTAATGACATTACACCTAACTCTGTAATTAACTTTTAATCAGAAGGTTTCCACTGCACCCTTAGATACGGCTTATCATTCAGCTTCTAAGGTAAAATCTATAATGATCAGTTGTTTGGAACTCTTCCAATTTACTGAACCACAATTGCACATATTCTGATGTAGACTCTCTATCATCAATATGTGTGCATCCTTCTACCTTCAACTCTGATCTTCTCCCAAAGACCAAGAACATGTCCTTAGTTCTTCTCAAGTACTTAAGACTGTTCTTCACAGCTATCCAGTGCTTCTTGCCTGGATCCGACTGATATCTGCTTGTGACACTCACAGCAAGGGCTATATCAGGTGGTGTACATAGCATGGCATACCTGAGGCTCCCTATTGCCGATGCATAAGGAATCTTGCTCATGCGTTGAATCTCTTCAGATGTGTTGGGGCACATCTTCTTGGAGAGATGAATTCCATGCCTTAGGGGTAAGAGACCCCTCTTGGAGTTTTCCATGCTGAACCTCTTCAGCACCTCCTCTATGTACATCTTCTGTGAAAGGCCAAGCATCCTTTTAGATCTATCTCTATAGACCTTTATTCCCAAAATATAGGATGCTTCCCCAAGGTCTTTCATGGAGAATTCTTTTGACAACCAGACCTTGACCGAGGTTAGCATGGGAATATCATTCCCAATCAGGAGAATGTCATCTACGTACAGTACGAGAAAAACGACAGCACTCCCACTAACCTTTTTGTAAACACATGGTTCCTCTTCGTTTTTGATGAAATCAAACGTTTTGATTGCATCATCGAAACGAGTGTTCCAACTCCGAGAGGCTTGCTTTAGTCCATAGATGGACCTTTGCAGCTTGCAGACCTTGTGATCTCCATCACTGGAAGTGAAACCCAAAGGCTGTTCCATATAGATATCTTCATCAAGATATCCATTCAGGAAAGCAGTTTTCACATCCATCTGCCAGATTTCATAATCATGAAATGTTGCAATGGCAAGCAATGTTCGGATGGATTTTAGCATGGCTACAGGTGAAAAGGTCTCCTGATAGTCAATGCCTTCGCGCTGACTATACCCTTTCGCCACAAGCCTTGCCTTATAGGTCTCTACCTCTCCATCCGAACCTATCTTCCTTTTGTAGATCCATTTGCATCCAATAGGTACAATACCTTCTGGTGGATCTACTAAGGTCCAGACTTGGTTGGAATGCATGGAGTCTATCTCTGACTTCATGGCTTTCAGCCATTTCTCGGAATCGATATCAGATATCGCCTCGTTGTAGGTTTTGGGATCCTGTATGTGATCCCTATCTCCCACTAGGAACATTTTCTCGGTATCCTCTTCTAGTATACCTAAGTATCTATCGGGAGGATGGGAGACCCTACTAGATCTACGAGGTGGTTGAGGGACATCGTGTACTGGCTCCTTATGAATAGGTTCTATAGGATCCATGACTCGTTGCTTTTCAGAGACTTTCTCTTCAAGCTCAATTTTCCTCCCACTGCCTCTATCAAGGATAAACTGATTTTCCAAGAAGATGGCATGACGGCTCACAAACACATTGTGATCCTCTGAGACGTAAAAATTGTATCCTAATGACTCTTTAGGATATCCTATAAAACGAGCACTTATGGTCCTAGCCTCTAACTTGTCCGCCTGTAGTCGCTTGACGTGGGCCGGACACCCCCAAATCTTGAGATGACCCAGACTTGGTTTCTTACCATGCCATATCTCATACGGTGTGGTAGGAACGGATTTAGAGGGAACTCTATTCAATAAATAAATCGCTGTGAGTAAGGCATCTCCCCAAAGAAACATAGGTAAATCAGTGAAGCTCATCATGGACCTGACCATATCCAATAGGGTCCGATTCCTCCTCTCTGACACCCCGTTGAGTTGAGGTGTACCCGGAGGTGTCCATTGTGAGACTATGCCGTTTTCTTTGAGATAGTCCCGGAATTCCCCACTAAGGTATTCTCCTCCTTGATCTGATCGAAGGGCCTTAAGAGGTTTTCCAGTTTGTTTTTCTACTTCATTCTTGAACTCTTTGAACTTTTCAAAGGATTCAGACTTGTGTCTCATAAGATACACATACCCATACCGTGAATAATCATCGGTAAAGGTAATGAAGTATGAATAACGTCCCCTGGCTAGCACATCGAATGGGCCACATACATCTGTATGTATTAGGGTAAGTATTTCGGTGGTCCTCTCCCCATGTCCTACAAAGGGCAGTCTAGCCATCTTTCCTTGAAGACAGGACTCGCAAACTGGATATGACTCGGAAGTCAATGAGCCTAAAAGCCCATCTTTATCCATTTTGTTCATTCTGTCCTCTCCAATATGGCCAAGCCTAAGGTGCCACAAATACCTTTGGTTTATCTCATCTCTGGATCTTTTGGATCCTTTGGCACTCACATCTTGCTCGGTAACATTCACAGATACATCCATATGTAAATGATAGAGACTGTCAATCATGAAACCACGTGCGACTATTTTATTTCTTAAATAAATAGAACAGCAGTCTTTGTCAAATGTAAAAACATGACTTTCCTGTGCTAGACATGAAACAGAAATCAAATTTCTGCTAGCAACAGGTACATAATAACAGTCTCTAAGTATTAAACTAAATCCAGACGGTAGTCGCAGATGGTAGGTGCCCACAGCCACAGCAGCAACTTTTGCCCCGTTGCCAACCCGAAGGGTTACTGCACCTTCCGCCAGCCTTCTACTTTCCTTTAGACCCTGCATGGTAGTGCACAAATGAGCACTAGAACCAGAATCTATAACCCAACTAGAAGTAGAAGAAACCGTTAGATTAGTTTCAATAATGAGCAAGTCTATACCTTCTGAAGGTGTGTCACCTTTCTTGTTCTTCAGGCTCTCGAGGTATGAAGGACAGTTTCTCTTCCAGTGGCCTTCGACATTGCAGTGGAAACATTTTCCTTTGTCGTTAGCCCTTTTCTTTTGAACTTCCTTCTTTGGCTTCTTGTCTTTCTTCTGCTTCTTTGCAGGCTTCTTTTTCTTCCAAGTAGACTTTCTCTTGGAACCAGAAGTCAACTCAGCAGCGAGGACATTGCCCCTTGAACCTTTCAAGGCTCCCTCAGCAGTTACCAACATGTTGATTAGTCAGTCTTAGTGCATTCAATCTTATTCATGTGGTAGTTTACTATAAACTGACCAAATGAATCAGGAAGTGACTGTAGGATCAAATCCACTTGCAATTCCTTGTGCATGTCCATACCGAGCTTCTCAAGCTCCTCTAGGTCCTTGATCATGGTCAGACCGTGATCATGGACAGACTGCCCCTCGCGCATCTTCGCTTTGAAAAGCCTCTTGGACACTTCAAAACGAGCTGTGCGACTTTGCTCACCATACAACTCTTGCAGGTGTGCCAGTATGTCCCTAGCAGTCTTTATATTTTCATGCTGGCATTGGAGTTCATTAGACATAGATGCCATCATATAGCATTTTACTCTAATGTCATCGTCCAACCACTTTTTATGCATCTCACGCTGAACATCAGTGGGACGTGCTGGTAATGTGGGGATATCTGAATCGAGTATGTAGCCTATCTTCTCACAGTCCAAAACTATTTTGAGATTTCTAAGCCAGTCCTTGTAATTGGTTCCGGTCAGTCGGTTGGTCTCAAGAATACGGGTCAAAGGGTTTGAAGCTGACATTGTATCTGCAGAGAGTAAAGATTCTAGTTAGACTTTTGTACTTGATCCTAATCTGTTCTAAGGTCTTTTAGAACAAATGTAACTCCCACTATTTTCTCGAATTCCTCACACTCCCCTGGTAGGAAAACGGAAATCCCACACGACTAGGGTTTCTAATGGGTACTGCGGTCCCACCGATTTACATGCCACCTCACCTAACAGTTATTGGTGACACATAGATGGATGAGTGTACAACTCTTGTACAATGCTTCTCAAGCATGTTGCAGTGCAACTTGGTCTCTAAGCCATGAAGACCTCACCTAACAGTTATTGGTCTCATTTCTTAGTTAAGTCAGACCCACTGTATAACCGTAGGAATAAAGTCGTCATTGGGTCCTCACCTAACAGTTATTGGTGCCCAACCCCACCTTTACCCTACAACATCTCATGTCTATAGAGAGGTCCAGCCCCCCGATGCAACTTGACCACTGTGTCCAGCCGAGACAAATCAACATCAGAAAGGCCTTAGCAGCTCTACTACAGTGGAAGACCTATTGACTTAATATTGGTTAATCAGGTCTTAGTGTTTGCAACTTGAGCCCTTCATAAGAGGTAATCGAACAATTGGCCAGGTAAGCAGGTGGGAGGCTCTCCTTACTCAGAGAGTAAGGTCCTAATTAAGTAACCACCTTTCATGCTTTCCTAGACACCAATTAGATCAATTAATCTAATATGACTTGCTCATGTCGGTTCACTCTCGACTTGATTGAGGAAGTTTTGATTTAGGTCTCAATTTGGGTTTGCTACATCACATGTAAACCTATCTACCCGACTCTCATTCACATCACATGCAAACGGCGCATTGCAGGCAGTTATAATCGCGGCAATAATTAAAGCTAAACTTTAACTAGGTGATGATCATGGATTCTAATTAGGTCGTATTACAAGCACATGCACATCAATCGATCAAGTGGTCTTCAACTCTTGAATTGGTTCCAAGCTTCCTTGATTCGATCCTTGATCAACCCTTGATCCCATCGCCATCAACCGCTTGGATCACCTTTCATCTCATGCCTTTGCTTCAACTTGATCGTTGATGTACATCACATCACAGAAATACAACCAGATGTAAAATAAAAATAAAAATAATTTACATCTCCTTTTAGGAGGCACGCAGGCCTCTCAAAACATCAAATAAGATGCATGCAAGCATCTGAAAAATTACATGACATCGCAGATCACATCGCAGGTCATTACATTTGATACCAAAAGGTGTTGAATCCTATGATCATCACCGTATGCTACAATTATAATTTTCAGATCTGAAACTTAACTGATTATATCATGACATAGGTCGCTGATCATGCTAATCATGATTCTAAACTTTGTAATCCCATTAACAATGCAATTAGAATCATCTTTTTATCACATAAAAATCAGCATGTAAAAATCAGCACCCCTGAAAAATCTGCATGCAGAATTTTTCAGCATGCATGATCATTTAATTTTCAGATCTAATATGCCTTTAGATATTTAATTCTTACCTTAATCTACGAAGCCTAGGCTCTGATACCACTGTTGGGAACCCGCCCATGCCGCTGATATTTCAAAAATAAATCAGATGGCAGCGGAAAGGGGGCATGTGCGGGATCGACGTTCATCGCATGAACGTTGTTTCGAGACCTTTCGTAATTAGGTAGGAATTAAAACTTTTAAAATTATTAGGAAGATCAAATCTTCACCTTGCACGGGTAGATGATCACCGCAAATCTGAATTCGTAGTTTTGGAAGAGGGTTCGCTTGAAGCCGTTCAAACGTCCGGCCTCTACGGGTATCCACACGAAGCAGGATCCGATCCAAGCTCTCTATCTCACCGGGGTGCTAGCTCCCTTGCAGAGATAGCTTTGATGGCTGATGTCCTCTCTTTCAATCAACTCTTGATTGCACTTGAGAGGAGGAAGAAGAAGGATGAAGAAGAGGAAGAAGATCAAATCCCTTCGCAGCTTTCTTCTCTTCACACGCGCTGAAGCCAAGGAAGAAGACCAAGAGGAGGGAGACGCCTCCTCTTCTTTTCCTCTTGCTGATGGCGGCTGAACCAAGGAGAGATGGAGAGGGGGTGGCCACGTGATGAAGAGGAGAAAGGGTCATCTAGGGCGCCGGCCCTAGTCCTCCTTTAATAAGGATGAAGGGCTCCTACAAGTTAGGAGCCTTGACAACTTTCCAAGAGGGGGCGCCGGCCCCCTCTCTCTTCATGTCGCACCTAATCAAGTGGAGAGGGGCTGATGCCCCTCTTACTTGGTTAGCCTAATCCTCTTCCAAAGAGGATTAGGTCCCTCTTTCATGGTTTAATCCTAATCTAATTAGGATTGGCCAAATTGGGTTTAATCTATGCTAGTCCTAATCCAATTAGGACTTGAATGAACCATGACTCAATTGAACTCTTCAATCCTAATCCAATTAGGAGTCATGTTGATTCATTAGATTAATAATTAATTTAGACTTAAGGAATCCTAATCTAATTAGGATGTATTTAATTTTAGTCCTAATCCAATTAGGACTCTATTTGAATCCGAAGTCCTAATCTAATTAGGATTTCTAGGAATCCTACTCCAAGTAGGAATCCTATTTTAATTCAAAATTCCTAATCTCATTAGGATTGTAGGAATCCTATTCCAAGTAGGAATTCCATTCCTACTCCAACTAGGATTCCCAGCCCTAATCCAATTAGGACTCTAGGAATCCTACCCGAAGTAGGATTTGTGTTTAAGTCTAATTAATTAATTCCCTTTGTTCCTTCTTCAACTTTTATCAATCAAATTGATTTCTTGTGATTCCTAATCACGATTTCAACCATCGGATCGGTCAATACTTCTAGTGTGTGTGACCCCATAGGTTCTATTCTGACTGGTAGTGAGATATATTGTGATCTCTATCACTATATCATTGAAAACTCCTTTCAATGGGTTGGAACGATTCCAACTCAACTCATTAGGGTTTATCGATCATCAAGATAATCCCTATGAGTCCCACCATCCACCAGTGACACCTAGCAGCATGTAGTGGCTACCCAGCAGAATGGAATGATGAACCTCTAGGTGCAGTTAACATGTGATACAGTCCTACTATCGTGGATCCCTACAGGACGGAGGTCATGGACAACTCGTCAAACCCCATCGTCTGTCATATGTCAAGATTTATTCGACTTGAGTTCGATAGTGGAAAACTCTTTCTCCACTTTACTGCCCTGGCCAAGGTCTTAGAACTCAGTCTAACAAATCACATAGGATCACTCCTCTTCTATCAAGGTCGATAGATTCCTTATAGGTGCATACCCTACTCCTACAGTGAACCTACTGCAGCCAATCTACACTGCATGGACCCATATGGCTAGAGACCATGTATGTGTGCAGTCAAACTACAATAACCTCACTGTGAGTAGCCGAAGCACCGCAGGTCAAAGGACCAGTCACACTACTGCAACATCAAGCAAGTCACTGACGAGTGGATAGACATCCAAGTGACTTCTTGTCTTGGTCACGCTCAGTACCCTTGTTCTCTAACAAGCACCTGCACTATCACTTCAGTGTCCCTACACTGTGGACTCAAGTCTCGTCCATCTAGAAGGAAAGTGATCTGTGCACTGATCGGATCAATCACCGTCCTCGTGATGATCCATTGATCAGGAGCATTTAGAAATTAATCACCAATGATACATGGCTTAAATTCTCAACTCTTGAGAATATGTATCATCATCTTATTAATTTCTTGGACGATTCATAGACACATAAACAATATGAATGAAAAGATGCCTTTTATTTATTCAATAATAAATAGTCAAGTACAAAATTATGTCTCTAGAATCAACAATGTGTCAGCCAATTTGGCTTCTAGGGCATACATCTAACATCAAGCCTATCCCATATTTCCTTGCCGGAACTACAGGTGGAGACTCTATTAAACTCATTTACATCTAGAGCACAAAACAATGAATTCATGGCTCTAGCATTGAGTTGAACCATCTTACTATCATTCTCATCCCAATCCTCCTCAGGTTTGGAAACCTGAACGCCATTAACTATATGAGATGGTTCGTGTGGTCCTTTGATTATAACCCTCCACAAGGCATAATCTTGTGCTTGAATAAAAATTCTCATTCTAGTCTTCCAATAGGAATAATTTGTCCCATTGAAGAGTGGAGGTCTATTGGTAGCCTGCCCCTCAGCAGGAACATTGTTGAAGGGTGTTGCCATCTTGATCTTTGGCAAAGACGGTTAGGTCTTCAAGAATACACAGAGCACCTGCTCTGATACCACTTGTTGCCCAGAGATGGTCACCCAAGAGGGGGGTGAATTGGGTGTTTTAAAACTTTTTGTCTAATTAAACAAAACACACAAGTGTATGTGCAAAAATAAAATTAAAGTTGTAAGCACAGTCAATCGCAAACGCAAAGGTTTATAGTGGTTCGGAGCTTCCACTGCTCCTACATCCACTCCCCAAACACCTTTGGGAATTTTTCACTATAATCAGCGATTACAGTCCGGTAGTTTTTCGAGTGAACTACCCAACTCGTTGTTTTACCTCGGGCTAACAACGAACCCTACAATCTCCCAATTTAAACTAGGCTTGGGACGCCTATCCCTTGTTCCAATTCCCTTGACTGGAACAAGCACAATATTCAAGTGTTTTACAAGAATTTAAAAGCTCTTATGAAAGCAAATAGAATAATGAAGAACAACAAAACCGAAAGAACCCTCTTTGCCGTTAAAAGCGTGGGTGATGGTGGTTCTTCCGATGTGGATCACGTTGGCTTGAATGCGAGCTTTGACTGCCGAGTGGGAGTGAGTAGATGAGCACGAAATCAGATGAAGAAGACTTAAATGCACTTGATTTCTCCTCTTGAAAGCACCAACTCCCTTGAACCTCTTTCTTTTTCTTCTCTCTTGAATGATCTTATGTTTGGTTGGTGAGAAGTTATTTTAAAGCCACTTAAAAGCTCCTTTTTATACTCCTACATGGCAATAGATCCGTTAGACACAAAAATATAGCCGTTTGAAATTCAAACAAACCTGCAAAAGTGTGTCAGTCGTGTCCCAGGCGTTTCGGAGACGTCTCCGCTTGAACGAGAGACGTCTCGGCTGTATAAAAAATCTTTTGACGATGTTGGAGTCGACTCGGCGCTTTCTGGGGACGACTCCGAAGAAGAACAGCTCGATTTCCTATTTTTCTGTTTTTCTGAGAGAGTCGGCTCGGCGCTTTTTGGGGACGTCTCGGGATGTTTGTGCTTTATGCGTGGGGACGACTCCGCGACGTCGGGGATGACTCCGACGTTTTCTCAACGAAAAAACAAGTCCTCTAGAATCCCTGAGAGAGTCGACTCCGCGTCCTTCGGAGACGACTCGCGCGCATCCCCTGAAATCGGCCTTTCTGCCGTCTCTGAGAGAGTCGACTCCGGAAAGCCGGGAGTCGACTCCGACCCTGCGAGACGCCTCGGCAGGTGCCGGGGACGTCTCCAGACATGCCAGTTTCTCCTCTACGTGCCAGAGACGTCTCTGGAACAAACCGGAGACGTCTCGGCTGCCCCTGATCCGTTTTCTTCATCTCAAAAAAATCTTCAATAAATTCTCGAAAAATATGGGAACATGCCTTGACAATTCTTAACAATATTCTTAGTTAAACACCTGAAATGCTCAAGTAAATTGTTAATATAAGGAGAATTATACTCTAGTGTTTTGTATTCATCAAAATCCATTAGGGGGTCAACACGGTGGACTCCAAACCCTAGATCCATTTACTTTGATAAATTCTAATTCATACTCATAGTTTAATTTAGTTAATTCGAGTTAGCAAATCCTTCTTCTTGATTTATTTTTAAAAGAAAAATAACTTACTCTTTAATTCCTGTGGACCGACACCCGTAATCACTATCATATAGGATACGTGCCATTGCGTGGTTTATTTTTGAAATTGAAATAACCGATCAATCCACTTACATCCTATGGGTTTAATGTTAGATATATACCCTAGAAGCCAATAAGGCTGACATATTATTAATTCTAGGACATAATTTTGTACTTGACTATTTATTATTGAATAAATAAAAGGCATCTTTTTTATTCATATTGTTTATGTGTCTATGAATCGTCTAAGAAATTAATAAGATGATAATGCATATTCTCAAGAGTTGAGAATTTGAGCCATGTATCATTGGTGATTAATTTCTAAATGCTCCTGATCGATGGATCATCATGAGGACGGTGATTGATCTGATCAGTGCACACATTACTTTCCTTACGGATGGACGAGACTCGAGTCCACAGTGTAGGGACACTGAAGTGATAGTGCAGGTGCTTGTTAGAGAACAAGGGTACTGAGCGTGACCAAGACAAGAAGTCACTTGGATGTATATCCACTCGTCAGTGACTTGCTTGATATTGCAGTAGTGTGACTGGTCTTTTGACCTGCGATGCTTCGGCTACTCACAGAGAGGTTATTGTAGTTTGACTGCACACATATATGGTCTCTAGCCATATGAGTCCATGCAATGTAGATTGGCTGCAGTAGATTCACTGTAGGAGTAGGGTATGCACCTATAAGGAATCTATCGACCTTGATAGATAAGGAGAGATTCTATGTGATTTTTAAGACTGAGTTCGTAAGACCTCGGCCGTGGCAGATTGTACAGTGGAGAAAGAGTTTTTCACTCTCGAGCTTAAGTCGAATAAATCTTGACATATGACAGGCGATGGGGTTTTAAATTAATTTGGATAATTAAAACGTTATGGATGATTAATTAAAAACTATTGCAAGTTATTTAATTAATGCTAAGTGCTGTGAGTGATGTGAGAGGAAGAAGAGAAGAGACAATCCAATGCAAACACAGAGTTTTATAGTGGTTCGGAGCTACCCCTTGCTCCTACGTCCACTCCCCAAGTCTCTTTTGGGAATTCACTATAACCCCCTTGGATTACAGCCGGTTGTTTTGCAAGCTCACAACCAAACTTGTTGTTTTACGAGCTCACAACGAACTCGGTCGGTTTTCCCAGGCTCACCGACTAGAACCAACCCCGATTGTTTTCCCGGGCTCACAATCAAACCCTTACACACGTTGGTTTTTAACTTGGCTCACCAACCAACCTTAATCCCCTTGATTCAATCCCCCGATTGAACCAAGTAAATACAAGTTATAGAAAGAAAGGAAAATAAGCTTCTCAAAAGCAGATGTAAAACAATATAATCAAAAGAGGAGTTTAGAAGCCCTCAAACGCTTTTAAGCTGAAGTAGAGGAATGGCTTCTTGAACTCAGGTCTCCTCTCGAATGAGTAGTCGACTTGAATGCAGGAGGAGGAGGCTTTAATTGCTGGGAAGATGTAGTTGGTTGCAGTAAATGCTGATCTTCCCCTTTTTCGTTGAAGAGCACGTTGCAGAGCTTGAAAGCTTGAATGCTTGGAGTGGAATGGTTGTTCTCTGCCTTGCTACAGTCTTCTGTGGCTATTTAAGCCAACCCCCACGGAAACTAGCCGTTACACTGCTTTTTCTGTCCGTTCTGCACACTCTGCGCAGCCTGACAATATGACCGTTGGTGGGTTGGAGTCGACTCGCGCGATCAGGAGTCGACTCGGCTATAGCGGGAGTCGACTCAAGCTTTTCCGGAGTCGACTCGGCAACTGTTCCAAATTTGAATTAAAGTTGCCGTCACGACTGGGAGTCGACTCGTCTTGACCCGGAGTCGACTCGCCAACTTCTGGAGCTGACCTGGCAATTTTGGAGTCGGCTCATCCACTGAAGTCCGTGGATCCAATTTTGAATTTTGTCCACTCGAGTCGACTCGACTGTCCTTGGAGTCGACTCGAATCTCAGAGCCCGAACTCCCGATTCTCTGTCTTTTGGCTCATCCAGTCTTGGAGTCGACTCGAACTTCCTTGGAGTCGACTCGGCTCTCAGTTTCCAAAAGTTGGTCTTCTGCCTTTTGACGTGAAGCTTGTCTTGGAGTCGACTCGAGCTGTCTGGGAGTCGACTCGAATCTCAGAGGCAGTAACATGGTTTTCTGTCTGTCGATGGTCGCACAGTCTCGGAGTCGACTCGCGTATTGCGGGAGTCGACTCGAATCTCAGAGTCCATAAAATGCTCTCTGACCTTTTCTTTGTGTACCGCTGAGAGTCGACTCTTGCTTTCTCTGGAGTCGACTTGCCAACCATCGGAGTCGACTCGCGTTCCACTAGAGTCGACTCGAATCTCAGACTCGAAAACTGCTCTCTGACTTTTCTTTGTGTACCTCTTGGAGTCAACTCTTACTACCCTGGAGTCGACTCATTGAACATTGGAGTCGACTCGCGCACTTCAGGAGTCGACTCGTTGACAGGTTCTGAGATGAGGCTTTCTGTTCTTCTTTCTGTTCTCAGTCGGAGTCGACTCGTACTAGTCTGGAGTCGACTCGAGCTCGTGCCAGTGAACTTGATACGTTTGGAGTCGACTCGTGATACTCGGGAGTCGACTCGAGTCTCAGACTTTGGTTCAGCAGACTTCTTAACTTATCCAAAATACTATGAACCAAAATCTAGAGACACTTGGACAGGATTTTCACTGAAACACTCAATTGAATTCATTAGTAATCACAAGATATACTCAAATGCTTTGAGCTCATCAAAATCAAATGGGGTTTTAATCAATCACTCCACAATCTCCCCCTTTTTGATGATGACAAAACTTTGAGTATATGTAAAATGACTTGCTCAATAAATAATGAAATAAAATCCATAAATGAATTCAGATGTCTGATAATTTAATTTATCCAAGTTTGAAAGGAGTGAAACAACAAATTTCGGAGTTAAAGCTCCCCCTTTCATTTGAAATTATATAAGCCTTCATATTATGCAATCAATTGTTTGGCTTATATGTCATTAATGATTTAGCTTGATTAAAATTCAGATTCTCCCCCTCAACATATGCATTCAACTATGTTTTGATTCTCTGAATTTCCTTTTAATGCTTTGAAGTTTTTGAACTGAATTTTTTGTTTTTAGAGGGAAAATCTGTCAATTTGTTCTTGAGTAGGATTCAGCTAATCTCCGAATATCCCTTGAATAGATTCTGAAGATTACTCCATTAGGAGCCCCAAAAGAGAGATAATGAGCCTCGAGGTACCGAATCCACTTAGAACAAATTTGTGTGTGTTTTTTAAGAGTTTATCTTTTTATTTATTTCCATTGATTTCTTTTACATATATTTTTTTTATTTTTCTCCCCTTTTACACATTTTATACATATTTCTCCCCCTTTTTGTCATCATACCAAAAAGGAGGTAATCAACCACAATCAATGGTACAAACAATCATCAAATGGCACATAATTGAAGATAAGATGTCTACTCATTGTATTGATATGAATTGAAGTAGATTTGAGCATACAATAAGTAAAGTAAAACAATACAAAACAGAACTCAAACACATCTATGTCCTCCTCGAGGATGAAGCTCCCCCTCTCGAGGATGCATCTCCTCCTCTGGAGGATGTGGCTCCTCCTCTCGAGGATGTGGCTCCTCCTCTCAATCGGCTCTACTCCATGAGGAGGGTGACTGCATCTGTGACATGGCCAAGCTGTGTGATGATAGACGTGGTGGCTCTGCTATGTGTAGTGGAGAGCTCTGTCACCGACGCCTGAAGCCCAGTCACCGATGTCTGAAGTGCGTCCAGCTTGTCGATGAGTACATTCGCCAAGCGCTCGGCCCCCTCGGTGGTGGTGTGCATGTCACGACCTATCTCCTCTCGCATCTGTCGAGTGGAGCTCGTGACCTCACTCATGCTGTGGAACTGGGCCTGGACCAAACTCCGGACATTGTAGATCTCTTCCCGTACATGAGCCGTCATGTCAGTCACGGCTGTCAAGGAAGGGACCAACTGAGAAGATACGGGTGCAGGAGTGGGAGCAGGCACCGCACCTCGGAGCTCCCGAAGCAGCTCATCCCTCACCTCTCTGACTATCTCCTGTCGCAGCTCCCGGAGCTGCTCAGGATCAATCCGGACCGCCATAGAGGGTGGTGCCGAGGAGGAAGGTCCGGCGGAGGTGGTAGGAGCAGGAGGAGTGGATGGGAGGTCTGGATGGTCTGGAAGGTCTGGGTAGTCTGAATCGGGCTCAGGACTAGGTGAAGGTCTGGTGGTCTGAGCGGTGAGGGTAGACTTCCTAACCCAGATCCCTTCTCTCTTCCGAAACCCCATCCTGTGCATGGTCCCCGTACATAAGCGATCTGTCCATCGCAATGCACGAGAGGGTTCCCTCTCAGGAATGGGAATCTCGTACTCCCTAAAGAGAAGAGTAAAAATCATGCCGTATGGGAGGGTGAGCCTAGGTCTATCTAGGGGCTCACACATATACCTATAGATGAGTTTGGGGAAGTTGACCGGGGTGTCCTGAAGAATGTAAGACATAACAGCTAGGTCCCTCTCATTTACAAAATCAAATCTTCCTGTCTTAGGGAAGATGGATCTAGACAGAATACTCAAAAGGATTCTCACTTCAATAGGAAGTGAGCTAGCAGATACCTCGTCTAGGGGGGACTGAGGTGGATGCCCTAAGACGACCGTAAGGGCCTCAACTCTATCCTCAGGGTGTGCGGGAGCCATCCCTACTAATGGAAGGTGGAGGATGTGGGCAATGAGATCCTCCGTGACACGCACAGGGACACCTACTACTGTGCCCTCGATACCTCCATCTCCCCGATGGACGGTACTATAAAACTCTTGAACAAGGCCAGGGTAAGTGGGAAGGTCCAAAGTGAGGAAGTACTCTAGGCCCTGGGCTCTAAGCCTATCACCTATGGTGAACCCTTCCCGGGAGAGATAGTCAAAGTCGACATACCTCCCGGTGGTGACGGCCTTCCCGGCCAACGGCCTTGCGGGAACCGCCCTAGGCGGGGAACGAGCCGGAGGTGGTGCCTCGCGGGATCGTGCCGCGCCTTGGAGCGCCGCTCGGGACCGGCCTCGGGACGGGACCTCTTCCTAACCACGGTCTTACGAGGCATCTTGACCTAAACGGGAAGAAACACCTAAAGGACGGAGAAAGGTCGACGGAGGAGACTCGGGACGGACCGGAGACGACCTAGGAACGGACGAAAATCCTAAGAACCGGTGAAAAATCGACCGAACAGAGGTTGGAGACGATCGGGGACGACCTAGGAGTCGGCTCTAGGGCTTTTTGAACAGTGGCGGCTTGAAAGAAAAGTGTTTGCGAAACGACAAACCTAGGGTTAAAAAGTCGGATCCCGACTGCGAGTCGACTCCCCGAGTCGCGAGTCGACTCGACCTCGAGTCGACTCCAGAATATGCGCGAGTCGACTCTCCTTATGCGCCTGTAGACTTCGAGTCGACTCCCGACAATGTGCGAGTCGACTCACCCTCAGCTGCCATCTTTGCGAGTCGACTCCCGCAAATGCGCGAGTCGACTCTCCCTTAGGAGCCGGCTCTGAAACTTACTCGAGTCATCTCTAACCTTGGCACGCACCTAAAAGTCATGCTATAACCGTGCCAAATGAGGGAAAATCACCTAATTGGGATCTGATTTGATGATCATTGAATAGAAACTCTATTTTAACCGCATTCTAATCATCAAAATCAATTAATCTAGTGGAAACTCCCACTAGGATGGATCAATCACTCCTAATCCCCTCCTAAGCACGCTAAACCTCTCTTCACTTAGGGGTTTTGTAAAAATATCTGCTAATTGATTATCAGTACAAACAAATTGGAGTGACACATCACCATTCAATACATGATCTCTTATGAAGTGATGTCTTATCTCAATGTGTTTAGTTCTTGAATGTTGAATTGGATTTTTAGTTAGATTTATGGCACTTGTATTATCACAATTAATGGGAATTTTATCTTGTTTACTGCCATAATCTTCTAATTGTTGTTTAATCCACAAGATTTGAGCACAACAACTCCCGGCTGCCACATATTCAGCTTCTGCAGTGGATAATGCAACCGTGTTTTGTTTCTTGCTAAACCATGAGATTAGGTTTTCTCCTAGAAACTGACACGACCCGCTGGTACTTTTTCTATCAAGCTTACATCCAGCGAAGTCTGAATCTGTGTACCCTATTAAGTTTAGGCTAGATTCTTTAGAGTACCATAGCCCTATGTTCTTAGTTCCTATTAAGTATTTAAAAATTCTCTTAACTGCAGCTAGGTGTGATTCTTTAGGATTAGCCTGATATCTAGCACACATGCAAACACTAAACATAATATCAGGTCTACTTGCAGTAAGATATAGTAAAGATCCTATCATACCTCTATAAAGTTTTTGATCTACAGATTTACCTGATTCGTCTTGATCTAATTTGCATGATGAGCTCATGGGGGTGCTGATTGATTTGTTTCCTTCCATATCAAACTTCTTGAGCATCTCCTTGACATATTTTGCTTGATTGATGAAGATGCCTCCTTCAGATTGTTTGATTTGAAGCCCGAGGAAGTAATTCAGCTCTCCCATCATGCTCATCTCAAACTCACTCTGCATCAAATCAGCAAACTCTTCACAGAGGCGATTGTTAGTAGCACCGAAAATGATATCATCAACATAAATCTGTACTAATAGCATCTCCTTATTTTGTTTTTTCAGAAATAATGTTGTGTCTACATTTTTCCTAGAGAATTCATGTTCTAATAGGAATTTACTAAGTCTCTCATACCATGCTCTAGGTGCTTGTTTTAATCCATAAAGTGCTTTGTTCAGTTTATACACATGATTAGGGTATTGATGATTTTCAAAACCAGGAGGTTGTTCTACATACACTTCCTCATTAATATACCCATTTAAAAATGCACTTTTTACATCCATTTGAAATAGTTTGAAATCCTTAGAGCATGCATATGCTAATAATAGTCTAATAGCCTCAAGTCTAGCTACGGGAGCAAAGGTTTCATCAAAATCTATGCCTTCTTCTTGATTATAACCCTTTGCCACTAGTCTAGCCTTATTCCTTATAACAATTCCATTTTCATCTAGCTTATTTTTATATATCCATTTTGTACCTATAATTGGATATTTAGAAGGTCTCTCTACTAGATCCCACACTTTGTTTCTAGTAAATTGGTTTAGTTCTTCTTGCATTGCATTTATCCAATTTACATCATTTTCGGCTTCTTCTATATGTTTGGGCTCAAAGTGTGAAACAAAAGCTAGATGGTTATTTAGATTTCTAAGTGAAGCTCTAGTCCTAACTGGTTGAGATGGATCATCTAGAATGAGTTCCTTAGGATGCCCGTGAGCATACCTCCAAGCTTTTGTTAGCCCATGATCCACAATAGCCTCTTGGCTTGATGATTCTCCTTCAATCAACTTTTGATTATCATCTTGTAATCCCATCTCATCTATCTTTTCCTCAAGTATTTCAACATCATCATCAAAATTAACTTTCTTACTAGAGGAGATGTCACTAGAGTCATCAAATACTACATGTATAGATTCTTCTATGACTAAGGTTCTTTTATTAAAGACTCTATAGGCTTTACTAGTTGTAGAATAACCTAAGAATATTCCTTCATCAGATTTAGGGTCAAATTTCCCTAGATTATCTTTCCCATTATTATGCACAAAACACCTACTTCCAAAAACATGAAAATAATTAACCTTTGGTTTTCTATTTTTCCACAGTTCATAAGGTGTTTTCTTTATAATGGGTCTCAATAGAACTCTATTTAATATGTGACAAGAGGTATTAATGGCTTCTCCCCAAAAGTACTTAGGGAGGTTACTTTCACATAACATAGTTCTAGCCATTTCCTCTAGTGTTCTATTCTTCCTTTCCACAACTCCATTTTGTTGTGGTGTCCTAGGTGCTGAGAAATTATGGGTTATCCCCTTTTTACTACAAAATTTATCAAATGATTGATTTTCGAATTCGGTACCATGGTCACTTCTAATGGCTATGACTGAAGACTCTCTAGCATTTGTTACTTCCTTATGGAACTTCTTAAACATAGAAAATGCTTGATCCTTATGCGCTAGAAACATGACCCATGTGTACCTAGAGTAATCATCTACTATAACTAGACCATATTTATTTCCACCTAGGCTTATTGTTCTAGTTGGACCAAATAGGTCCATGTGTAGTAATTCTAGAGGCCTAGAAGTAGAGACACATTTTATGGATTTAAAAGAGTTCCTAGATTGTTTGCCAAATTGACATGCTTCACATAATTTGTTCTTTTCAAATTTTAATTTTGGCAAACCTATCACGGAGTCTCTTTTAACTAGTTTAGTTATTGTGTCCATGCTTGCATGACCTAACTTACGGTGCCATAACCAACTAGCATCATTATCTTTAGTTTCATTTACAACTAGACATTGGTTATGTTTTGCAAGATCTTCTAGGTCTACAACATATACATTTCCACGTCTAATTCCTTTAAAAACTAAACTATTATCATTAGGATTTGTTATAATGCATAGTGATGGTTTAAACATAACATCATATCCTATATCACATAATTGACTAATGCTTAACAAGTTATGCTTAAGACCATCAACATATCTAACATTATCTATAAAAGTAGAAGGGGTGATTTGAACTTTACCAATACCAATGATATGACCTTGGTTGTTGTCTCCAAAAGTCACAGCACCTCCCTTCTTAGCTTCAAGGGTGAAAAATTGATCTTTATCACCCGTCATGTGCCTTGAGCAGCCACTATCCAAATACCAGCGGTTTTTGTTGACCTTGGCTGCAAGACACTCCTACACAAGCAAATCATGTCATCTTAGGTACCCAAGTTTTCTTGGGTCCTTCATGGTTAGTCAAGTTGGTTCCTTTTGGAACCCATACCCTTTTAATTTTTCTTTTTGTTTTACTTTTCCTATAGTCACATGCATTTGCCTTATGTCCTATAGTTCCACAACAAAAGCAGGTTATTTTCTTAGTTTTAGTTTCTCCAGCTTTAACAAAGAAGTTACTAAGAAGTTTTTGTTTATTTCTTGGTTTATACCCTAAACCCGCTTTATTAAATACTGCTCGTTGACTATTTAGTATCATGTTTAATTTTTCAGAACTATATGTAAATTTTTCAACTAAGGATTTGTATTTGTTAAGTTCTTTAGTTAGTGTTTGATTTTCTGCTTTTAGATCATTAAGTTCTTTTGTAAGATCCTTATCTAAGGTTTGTTTATATTTTTTAAGTTCTGAAAATTCCTTAGTTAGTTTTTCATTATCTTTAGTTAAGGTGTTAGTCTTTTGAGTTAAAAGTTGGTTGCTTGTTTTAAGTTCAATATTTTCTTTGGTGATTAAGTCCTTATCCTTAACTAATTTATCGTATTTATGTAGGTATGATTGATTAGCTATTTTCAGTTCTTTATTCTTAAGATTTATAGCCTTATATTCTACCATTAACTCATTAAATGCATCATAAAGTTCATCAAAAGAGAAATCAAGATGCGTATCGGAAGTTACCTCGTTTTCGTTGGCCATGAAGCAGAAATTGGCCTTCTCTTCTTGTTCATCATCTGATGAGGAGGATGATGAGTCGGAGTCGGATAGTGTAGTGACAAGAGCCTTCTTCTTCTTGTACTTACTCCCCTTCTTCAGTAAGGGGCACTCTGCTCTTATGTGACCCGGCTTCTTGCACTCGTAACACCCAATCCCCTCATTTTCCCTTTCCTTACCTTTGTCCTTGCGGTAGAAATTTGAGGGGCCTCTCCTTTGATGATAGGACTTCTTGTGGTTGATGAATCTCTTGAACTTGCGCACAAGAAGAGCCTCACCATCATCTTCCTCATGTTCTTCTTCTTCACTGCTGCTACTGCAAGACAGGTCCTTGTTAGATGAAGTAGATTTAAGTGCTATTACCTTTTTCTTATGGGAGGACTCTTCTTCGCTGTGTTGCTTCATGGTTAGCTCGTGAGTCATTAGGGATCCAAGGAGCTCTTCGAGTGGAAGCTTGTTCAAGTCTTTAGCTTCTTGGATTGCCGTCACCTTGGCTTCCCATGACCTTGGTAGACAGCGAAGTATTTTCCTGACAAGATCACTGTTAGTATAGCTCTTGCCAAGGCTTTTTAGGCCATTGACAATGTCAGTAAACCTAGTGAACATGCTAGTGATTGTCTCATTAGAATCCATTTTAAATAGTTCATACTTATGAACCAATATATTAATTTTGGATTCTTTAACTTGATTCGTGCCCTCATGGGTCACTTCAAGTCTATCCCAGATCTCTTTTGCAGAGTTGCAAGTAGAGACCCTATTGAATTCATTTCTATCTAAGGCACAATAAAACACATTCATAGCTTTAGAGTTTAGTTGTGCCTTCCTCATGTCATGTTCATCCCAATCCGTTTCTAGTTTGGGTACCTTGACACCATCTACATATATGGATGGGATGTATGGGCCATTTACTACAATGGTCCACATCTCATAGTCTTGGGCTTGGATGAATATTCTCATCCTAGCCTTCCAGTATGAGTAGTCGGATCCATTAAAAAAAGGGGGTCTTTGGGTGGACTGACCCTCAATGTGAGAAGATCTAAATGGGGTTGTCATTTTGATCTTTTAACTCTTGAGTGGAAGAGTTTTTGGCTCTGATACCACTTGTTGCCCAGATAGACAACCCAAGAGGGGGGGGGGGGTGAATTGGGTTTTAAATTAATTTGGATAATTAAAACGTTATGGATGATTAATTAAAAACTATTGCAAGTTATTTAATTAATGCTAAGTGCTGTGAGTGATGTGAGAGGAAGAAGAGAAGAGACAATCCAATGCAAACACAGAGTTTTATAGTGGTTCGGAGCTACCCCTTGCTCCTACGTCCACTCCCCAAGTCTCTCTTGGGAATTCACTATAACCCCCTTGGATTACAGCCGGTTGTTTTGCAAGCTCACAACCAAACTTGTTGTTTTACGAGCTCACAACGAACTCGGTCGGTTTTCCCAGGCTCACCGACTAGAACCAACCCCGATTGTTTTTCCGGGCTCACAATCAAACCCTTACACACGTTGGTTTTTAACTTGGCTCACCAACCAACCTTAATCCCCTTGATTCAATCCCCCGATTGAACCAAGTAAATACAAGTTATAGAAAGAAAGGAAAATAAGCTTCTCAAAAGCAGATGTAAAACAATATAATCAAAAGAGGAGTTTAGAAGCCCTCAAACGCTTTTAAGCTGAAGTAGAGGAATGGCTTCTTGAACTCAGGTCTCCTCTCGAATGAGTAGTCGACTTGAATGCAGGAGGAGGAGGCTTTAATTGCTGGGAAGATGTAGTTGGTTGCAGTAAATGCTGATCTTCCCCTTTTTCGTTGAAGAGCACGTTGCAGAGCTTGAAAGCTTGAATGCTTGGAGTGGAATGGTTGTTCTCTGCCTTGCTACAGTCTTCTGTGGCTATTTAAGCCAACCCCCACGGAAACTAGCCGTTACACTGCTTTTTCTGTCCGTTCTGCACACTCTGCGCAGCCTGACAATATGACCGTTGGTGGGTTGGAGTCGACTCGCGCGATCAGGAGTCGACTCGGCTGTAGCGGGAGTCGACTCAAGCTTTTCCGGAGTCGACTCGGCAACTGTTCCAAATTTGAATTAAAGTTGCCGTCACGACTGGGAGTCGACTCGTCTTGACCCGGAGTCGACTCGCCAACTTCTGGAGCTGACCTGGCAATTTTAGAGTCGGCTCATCCACTGAAGTCCGTGGATCCAATTTTGAATTTTGTCCACTCGAGTCGACTCGACTGTCCTTGGAGTCGACTCGAATCTCAGAGCCCAAACTTCCGATTCTCTGTCTTTTGGCTCATCCAGTCTTGGAGTCGACTCGAACTTCCTTGGAGTCGACTCGGCTCTCAGTTTCCGAAAGTTGGTCTTCTGCCTTTTGACGTGAAGCTTGTCTTGGAGTCGACTCGAGCTGTCTGGGAGTCGACTCGAATCTCAGAGGCAGTAACATGGTTTTCTGTCTGTCGATGGTCGCACAGTCTCGGAGTCGACTCGCGTATTGCGGGAGTCGACTCGAATCTCAGAGTCCATAAAATGCTCTCTGACCTTTTCTTTGTGTACCGCTGAGAGTCGACTCTTGCTTTCTCTGGAGTCGACTTGCCAACCATTGGAGTCGACTCGCGTTTCACTGGAGTCGACTCGAATCTCAGACTCAAAAATTGCTCTCTGACTTTTCTTTGTGTACCTCTTGGAGTTAACTCTTACTACCCTGGAGTCGACTCGTTGAACATTGGAGTCGACTCGCGCACTTCAGGAGTCGACTCGTTGACAGGTTCTGAGATGAGGCTTTCTGTTCTTCTTTCTGTTCTCAGTCGGAGTCGACTCGTACTAGTCTGGAGTCGACTCGAGCTCGTGCCAGTGAACTTGATACGTTTGGAGTCGACTCGTGATACTCGGGAGTCGACTCGAGTCTCAGACTTTGGTTCAGCAGACTTCTTAACTTATCCAAAATACTATGAACCAAAATCTAGAGACACTTGGATAGGATTTTCACTGAAACACTCAATTGAATTCATTAGTAATCACAAGATATACTCAAATGCTTTGAGCTCATCAAAATCAAATGGGGTTTTAATCAATCACTCCACAGACAAGTTGTCCATGACCTCCGCCCTGTAGGGATCCACGATAGAAGGACTGTATCGCACAATAACTGTTAGATGTATGCCCTAGAAGCCAATCTGGCTGACACATTATTAATTCTAGGGACATAATTTTGTACTTGACTATTTATTATTGAATAAATGAAAGGCATCTTTTTCATTCACATTGTTATTGTGTCTATGAATCGTCCAAGAAATTAATAAGATGATGATGCATATTCTCAAGAGTTGAGAACTTGAGCTATGTATCATTAGTGATTAATTTCTAAACGCTCCTGATCGATGGATCATCACGAGGACGGTGATCGATCCGATGAGATTAGTGCACACATTACTTGCCCTATGGATGGACGAGACTCGAGTCCACGGTGTGGAGACACTGAAGTAATAGTGCAGGTGCTTGTTAGAGAACAAGGGTACTGAGCGTGACCAAGACAATAAGTCATTTGGATGTCTATCCACTCGTCAGTGACTTGCTTGATGTTGCAGTAGTATGACTGGTCCTTTGACCTGCGATGCTTCGGCTACTCACAGTGAGGTTATTGTAGTTTGACTGCACATATACATGGTCTCTAGCCATATGGGTCCATGCAGTATAGATTGGCTGCAGTAGGTTCACTGTAGGAGTAGGGTATGCACCTATGAGGAATCTATTGACCTTGATAGATAAGGAGAGATCCTATGTGATTTATAAGACTGAGTTCGTAAGACCTCGGCCGAGGCAGATTGCACAGTGGAGAAAGAGTTCTCCGCTCTCGAACTTAAGTCGAATAAATCTTGACATATGACAGGCGATGGGGTTTGACGAGTTGTCCATGTCCTCCATCCTGTAGGGATCCACGATAGTAGGACTGTATCACATGATAACTGCACCTAGAGGTTCATCATTCTATTCTGCTAGGTAGCCACTACATGCTGCTAGGTGTCACTGGTGGATGGTGAGACTCACAGAGATTATCTCGATGATCGATAAACCCTGATGAGTAGAGTTGGAATCGTTCCAACCCATTGAAAGGAGTCTTCAATGATATTGTGATAGAGATCGCAATATATCTCACTACTAGTCAGAATAGAACCTATGGGGTCACACACACTAGAGGCATTGACCGATCCGATGGTTGAATCGTGATTAGGAATCACAAGTAATCAATTCGATTGATAATAAGTTGAAGAAGGAACAGAGGGAAATAATTAATTGGACTTAAAACAAGACTCCTACTTGGACTGGGATTCCTACTTGGACGGGGAATCCTATTTGGAGTAGGACTAGGATTTCTACTTGGAGTAGGATTCCTACAATCCTAATTAGATTAGGAGTTTTGAATTAAATTTGGATTCCTACTTGGAGTAGGATTTTTAGAGTCCTAATCAGATTAGGACTTCGAATTCAAATTAGAGTCCTAATTGGATTAGGACTAGAATTAAACAAATCCTAATTGGATTAGAATTTCTTAAGTCATAATTAATTATTAATCTAATGAATCAACATGACTCCTAATTGGGTTAGGATTGAAGAGTTCAATTGAGTCATGGTTCATTCAAGTTCTAATTGGATTAGGACTAGCATAGATTGAACCCGATTGATTCATGATTTGGTTAATCCTAATTAGATTAGGACTAAACCATGAGAAGGACACCTAATCCTCCTTGGAAGAGGATTAGGTTAACCAAGTAAGAGGGGCATGAGCCCCTCTCCTCTTGATTCGTGCGGCATGAAGAGAGGGGGCCGGCGCCCCCTCTTGGAAATAAGTCAAGGGCTCCTAACTTGTAGGAGCCCTTCATGTCTTTAAAAAGGGAGGTGGGTGGCAGCTAGGGCATGCATTAGCAGTCCTCTCCCCTCCAAGCCGTGGCCTCCCTCTCCTCTCCCTTGGTTCAGCCGCAAGCAAGGAGAAGAAAAGAAGAAGGCCTTGGCGGCCTCCTCCTCCTCCTCTTCCTTCTTCCAATGCAGGGAAAAGAAAAGGCTGTGACTAGCCTTTGGTTCTTCTTCAAAGATCCTTTCTTCTTCTTCCTCCTTCCAAGCATAATCAAGAGTTGATTAAAATGAAGAAATCAGCCATCAAAGTTATCTCTGCAAGGGAGCTAGCACCCCGGGGAGATAGAAAGCTTGGATCGGTTTTCTGCTTCGTGTGGATACCCGTAGAGGCCGGGCACTTGAACGGCTTCAAGCGAACCTTCATCCAAAACTACGATCATCAGTTTGCGGTGATCATCTACCTGCACAAGGTGAAGATCTGATCTTCTAATGTTATTTAAAAGTTTTTAATCCTTATCTATCTACGAACGGTTTTTAAACAACGTTCATGCGATGAACGGTTGATCCCGCGCATGCCTCTTCCGCTGCATCTGAAATTTTTAATTTTCTGCGGCATGGGCGGGTTCCCAACAGTGGTATCAGAGCCTAGGCATCGTAGATTAAGGTAAGGATTAATTATTAATAGGCTTATTAGATCTAAAATTTAAATGGTTATGCATGCTGAAAATTTTCTGCATGCAGATTTTTTCTAGGGTGCTGATTTTTGCATGCTGATTTTTATAGATAAAAAAATGATTCTAATTGCATTGTTAATGGGATTACAAAGTTTAGAATCATGATTAGCATGATCAGCAACCTATGTCATGAGATAATCAATTAGATTTCAGATCTAAAAATTATAATTGCTGCATGTGGTGATGATCATAGGATTCAAACCCTTTTGGTATCAAATGTAATGACCTGCGATGTGATCTGTCATGTCATGTAATTTTTCAGATGCTTGCATGCATCTTATTTGATGTTTTGAGAGGCCTGCGTGCCTCCTAAAAGAGGATATAATTTATTATTATTTTTATTTTACATCTGGTTGTATTTCTGTGATGTGATGTACGTCAACGATCAAGTTGAAGACAAGGCATGAGATGAACGGCGATCTAAGCGGTTGATGGCGATGGGATGAAGAGTTGATCAAGGATCGAATCAAGGAGGCTTAGAACCAATTCAAGAGTTGAAGACCAATTGATCGATTGACGTGCATGTGCTTGTAATACGACCTAATTAGAATCCATGATCATCACATGTTTAAAGTTTAGCTTTATTTGATGCTGCGATTATAACTGCCTGTGATGTGCCGTTTGCATGTGATGTGAATGAGAGCGGGGTAGATAGGTTTACATGTGATGTAGCAAACCCAATTGAGACCTAAATTAAAACCTCCTCAATCAAGTCGAGAGTGAACCAACATGAGCGAGTCATATTAGATTAATTGATCTAATTGGTATCTAGGAAAGCATGAAAGGTGGTTACTTAACTAGGACCTTACTCTCTGAGTAAGGGGAGCCTCCTACCTGCTTACCTGGCCAATTGTTCGATTACCTCCTATGAAGAGCTCAAGTTGCAAACACTAAGACCTGATTAACCAATATTAAGTCAATTGGTCTTCCACTGTAGTAGATCTGCTAAGGTCTTTCTGATGTTGATTTGTCTCGACTGGATACAGTGGGCAAGTTGCATCGGGGGGCTGGACCTCTCTATAGACATGAGATGTTGTAGGGTAAAGGTGGGGTTGGGCACCAATAACTGTTAGGTGAGGACCCAATGACGACTTTATTTCTACGGTTATACGGTGGGTCTGACTTAACTAAGAAATGGGACCAATAACTGTTAGGTGAGGTCTTCATGGCTTAGAGACCAAGTTGCACTGCAACATGCTTGAGAAGCATTGTACAAGAGTTGTACACTCATCCATCTATGTGTCACCAATAACTGTTAGGTGAGGTGCCATGTAGATTGGTGAGACCGCAGTACCTACTAGAAACCCTAGTCGCGTAGGATTTTCGTTTTCTTACCAGGAAAGTGTAAGGGATTCGAGAAAATAGTGGGAGGTACATTTGTTCTAAAAGACCTTAGAACAGATTAAGGATCAAGTACAAAAGTCTAACTAGAATCTTTACTCTCTGTAGATACAATGTCAGCTTCAAATTCTTTGATCCGTATTCTTGAGATCAACCGATTGACTGGAACCAATTACAAGGACTGGCTAAGAAACCTCAAAATTGTTTTGAACTGTGAGAAACTGGGCTACATACTCGAAAATGATATCCCTAGACTACCAGCACGTCCTACTGATGATCAGCGTGTGACGCATCAAAAGTGGACAGATGATGACATCAGAGTCAAGTGCTATATCATGGCATCCATGTCCAATGAACTACAATGCCAGCATGAGAATATGAAGACTGCTAGGGACATACTAGCACACCTGCAAGAGTTGTATGGTGAGCAGAGTCGCACAGCTCGTTTTGAAGTGTCCAAGAGGCTCTTCAAAGCAAAGATACGCGAGGGGCAGTCTGTCCATGATCACGGTCTGACCATGATCAAGGACCTAGAGGAGCTTGAGAAGCTCGGTATGAACATGCACAAGGAATTGCAAGTAGATCTGATCCTTCAATCCCTTCCTGATTCATTTGGACAGTTTATAGTAAACTACCACATGAATAAGATTGAATGCACTAAGACTGAACTGATAAATATGTTGGTAACTGCTAAGGGAGCCTTGAAAGGTTCAAGGGGCAATGTCCTTGCTGCTGAGTTGACTTCTGGTTCCAAGAGAAAGTCTACTTGGAAGAAAAAGAAGTCTGCTAAGAAGCAGAAGAAAGACAAGAAGCCAAAGAAGGAAGTTCAAAAGAAAAAGGCTAATGACAAAGGAAAATATTTCCACTGCAATGTCGACGGCCATTGGAAGAGAAACTGTCCTTCATACCTCGAGAGCCTGAAGAACAAGAAAGGTGACACACCTTCAGAAGGTATAGACTTGCTCCTAATTGAAACTAATCTAACGGTTTCTTCTACTTCTAGTTGGGTTATAGATTCTGGTTCTAGTGCTCATTTGTGCACTACCATGCAGGGTATAATGGAAAGTAGAAGACTGACAGAAGGTGCGGTAATCCTTCGGGTTGGCAACGGGGCAAAAGTTGCTGCTGTGGCTGTGGGCACCTACCATCTGCGACTACCGTCTGGTTTTAGTTTATTACTTAGAGACTGCTATTATGTACCTGCTGCTAGCAGAAATTTGATTTCTGCTTCATGTCTAGCACAGGAAGGTCATGTTTTTACATTTGACAAAGACTGCTGTTCTATTTATTTCAGAAATAAAATAGTCGCACGTGGTTTTATGATTGACAGTCTCTATCATTTGCATATGGATGTATCTGTAAATGTGTCTGAGCAAGAAGTGAGTGCCAAAGGATTCAAAAGATCCAGGGATGAGATAAACCAAAAATATTTGTGGCACCTCAGGCTTGGCCATATTGGAGAAGAAAGAATGAACAAAATGGATAAAGATGGGCTTCTCGGCTCATTGATTTCCGAGTCATATCCAGTTTGGGAGTCCTGTCTTCAAGAAAAAATGGCTAGATTGCCCTTTGTAGGACATGGGGAGAGGACCACTGAAATACTTACCCTGATACACACAGATGTGTGTGGCCCATTCGATGTGCAAGCCAGGGGACGTTATTCATACTTCATTACCTTTACCGATGATTATTCACGGTATGGGTATGTGTATCTTATGAGACACAAATCTAAATCTTTTGAAAAGTTCAAAGAGTTCAGAAATGAAGTAGAAAAATAAACTGGAAAACCTCTTAAGGCTCTTCGATCAGATCGAGGAGGAGAACACCTTAGTGGAGAATTTCGGGACTATCTCAAGGATAATGGCATAGTCTCACAATGGACTCCTCCGGGTACACCTCAACTCAACGGGGTGTCAGAGAGAAGAAATCGAACTCTATTGGATATGGTCCGGTCTATGATGAGCTTCACTGATCTACCAATGTTTCTTTGGGAAGATGCCTTACTTACCGCAGTATATCTACTGAATAGAGTTCCCTCTAAATTCGTTCCTACCATACCGTATGAGATATGGCATGGTAAGAAACCAAGTCTTGGTCATCTCAAGATTTGGGGATGTCCGGCCCATGTCAAAAGACTACAGGCGAACAAACTAGAGGCTAGGACCATAAGTGCTCGTTTTATAGGATATCCTAAAGAGTCATTAGGATACAATTTTTACGTCTCAGAGGATCATAATGTGTTTGTGAGCTGTCATGCCATCTTTTTGGAAAACCAGTTTATCTTTGATAAAAGCAGTGGGAGGAAAATTGAGCTTGAAGAGAAAGTCTCTGAAAAGCAACGAGTCATAGATCCTATCGAACCCATTCATACAGAGCCAGTACACGATGTCCCTCAACCACCTCGCAGATCTAGTAGGGTCTCCCATCCTCCCGATAGATACTTAGTTATACTAGAAGAGGATACCGATGAAATGTTCCTAGTGGGAGATAGGGATCACACACAGGATCCCAAAACCTACGACGAGGCGATATCTGATATCGATTCCGAAAAATGGTTGGAAGCTATGAAGTCAGAGTTAGACTCCATGCATTCCAACCAAGTTTGGACCTTAGTAGATCCACCAGAAGGTATTGTACCTATTGGATGCAAATGGATCTACAAAAGGAAGATAGGTTCGGATGGAAAGGTAGAGACCTATAAAGCAAGGCTAGTGGCGAAAGGATATAGTCAACGCGAAGGCATTGACTATCAGAAAACCTTTTCACTTGTAGCCATGCTGAAATCCATCTGAACATTGCTTGCCATTGCAGCATTTCATGATTATGAAATCTAGCAGATGGATGTGAAAACTGCTTTTCTGAATGGATATCTTGATGAAGATATCTATATGAAACAGCCTTTGGGTTTCACTTCCAGTGATGGAGATCACAAGGTCTGCAAGCTGCAAAAGTCCATCTATGGACTAAAGCAAGCATCTCGGAGTTGGAACACTCATTTCGATGACAGCAATCAAAAGTAATTTATCAAAA